>NW_012122820.1:4085537-4086858 GCF_000951035.1 Colobus angolensis palliatus | reverse complement strand
ATTCTCCTGCCTTAGCCTCTGGAGTAGCTGGGATTATAGGCGCCTGCCACCACACCTGGCTAATTTTTGTATTTTTAGTAGAGATGGGGTTTCACCACATTGGCCAGGCTGGTCTCGAACTCCTGGACTCAGGTAATCCACCCACCTCAGCCTCCCAAAGTGCTGGATGTGAGCCACCAAGCCTGGCCAGACTGCAGGGAATCTAATGAAGGAGAGCGATTATGGGGTTAATGAAAGAAAGACAGCACCCCACAAACTCACCACCTCCAGCCAGTGTCTAAGGTGTCATTCACTCACTCAACACTCACTCACTAAACACATGCTATATGCCATGCCCCGCCCTACGTGAGGGGTCAGCAACCTACAGTCTGTGGGCTGAATAGAGCCCAACACCTGTCTTTGTATGGCCTGCATGCGAGAAATGGTTTCTATACTTCATAAGGTTGAAAAAAAATCAAAAGCAGAATATTCCATGATGTGGAAATGACATGAAATTTAAATGTCAATGTCCGTAAATACATTTTTTGGAACACAGCCGCACTCATTTACGGAGTGTCTGCAGCCACTTCTGTGCTGCAAGGGCAGGGTTGAGCAGCTGCAACAGAGACCATATGGTCTGCAACACCTAACATGTTTACAGTCAGGTCCTTTACAGATGAAATTGGCTGATCACAGAGCTAGATGTCAGAGATGTAGGAGAGGAGAAGGGATGAGTAACAGTCAGGGCCTCTGCCTTCGTGGGGTTTATGACCCACTGAGGATGACAGTCGGGGTCTGAGGATCACACAAGTGAGTACACAATTATAAACGGGGGGAAATGCTGCTGGGAGGGCAAGAACCTACTGCCCAGTGAGCACGTGTGACAAGGGGACCCGCCCAGGCCAGGGGTCAGGGCCAGAGCCCCTGCAGAAGGACTTGACTGGGGACCTGGGGACATGGAGGGAGCCACATTTGCAAAGCCCCAAAGAGGGAGGGTGCAAGGCCCAATAAAGGAGTAAAAGGACACTGAAGCTGCAGAGCAGAGTGAAGGGCAGGGCATGCATGGCACCTGGCACTGTCAAACTGGCACATCCCAAGGGTCTCCCAGAGTTCACAGACCAGGTCTGTGTCACTGGAGAATGTGGGAAGGGGACTGAGAACCATCTGATACACCTAGTACCACCCCACACCAGGCGACCCAAGAAGACAGAAGATGGAAGAGTTCATCAACCAAAAAATATCTGTTGATCACCTAACAAAGTGCCCATCACTTTATTTACCCAATATAGTACAGGACACAAAATAAGAAAGAGGCCATCTTTTGGCCGGGCGCGGTGGCTCA
>NW_012122820.1:4072713-4084376 GCF_000951035.1 Colobus angolensis palliatus | reverse complement strand
AAATGAGATTGAGAGTAAAGTAAAAAAATATATATATAAAAGTCAATGAAACAAAATCAGTTGTTTTAAAGATAAAATCTGATTCTGCTGAGCGTAAAAATAAAAACAAAAACTTTTTAAATAAAAAGAGATATAATTCTAGAAAAGAACAAAACTGACAAACTTTTAACCAGACTAAGAAAAAGAGGACCCAAATAAATAAAATCAGAGATAAAAATGAAACATTACAATTGATACCACAGACATTCAGAGGCTCTTTAGAGATTACTAAGAGCCATTAGATGCCAATAAATTGAAAAACCTAGAAGAAACGCATAAATTCCTAGACAATGAATATTCACGGACTAAATACAAACACAAAACACCTGAAGAAAATGTAGGCCAGGAGCAGTGGCTCACGCCTGCAATCCCAGCACTTTGGGAGGCCGAGGCAGGTGGATCACAAGGCCAGGAGATCGAGACTCATTCTGGCTAACACAGTGAACCCCGTCTCTACTAAAAAATACAACAAAATATCCGGGCGAGGTGGCGGGCGCCCGTAGTCCCAACTACTCGGGAGGCTGAGGAAGGAGAATGGCGTGAACCCGGGAGGTGGAGCTTGCAGTGAGCCGAGTTCGCACCACTGCACTCCAGCCTGGGTGACAGAGAGAGACACAGTCTCAAAAACAAAACAAAACAAAAAAAGAAAATGTAAAGGTGACTTGTCCTTGATTTGTAACCTTGGGCAAGTTATCTCTTTACAGCTCAGTCTCCTCATGGTGAGATAAAAATAATCAATGTGAGTAAAAATGTAATGCAGCCAAGCACAGTGGCTCAAGCCGGTAATCCCAGCACCTTGGGAGGCCAAGGCAGGTGGATCACCTGAGGTCAGAAGTTCGACACCAGCCTGGTCAACATTGTGAAACCCCGTCTCTATGAAAAATACAAAAATTAGCCAGGTGTAAAATTACACCTGTAATTCCAGCTACTCAGGAGGCTGAGGCACAAGAATCACTTGAACCCAGGAAGCGGAGGCTGCAGTAAGCCGAGATCACACCACTGCACTCCAGCCTGGGCAGCAGAGTGAGACTGTCTCTGTCTCAAAAAAAAAAAAAAAAAGGGTAATGCACATAAATACTGATCATTCCTATCATTTTTTGTGTTAGTATCTATTTTGTGTCACACGTTAAAGGACAGCAGTTTTAAATACATATCTCATTTAATCCTCGCATAAATCTCATCAGGTGAGTTTTATTATAAATTTCTTTTAGATACAAGCTCAGAGATACTAGGCGAGTTTTCCAAGGTCACGCAGTGAACAAGTATCAGAATTAAAATTCAAACCTGGCACTATCGGGCCTCAAGTTCTATCTTCCTTCCTCTATATCCAACTATGAACCAAAAATACCCAAGGAGGCTGGCGAAAGGGGACTGACATCTCCTGGAGCAGCTGAGGAGTGTTATGAGGAGGCAGGATCTGGACTATGTTCTGAAGTGGAACAAGAATTCAGAGGAGGAGCAGAAGAAAGATATTCTAGGCCCAGAAAAGTGAAGGCACAGCAGTTCTTTTCCACAGGAGACTTACACTGTTGTGCCACAAATGAGAGAGGACAATAGCAGAATCCCAGGACGTGCACCTGGATGAAACCTTAGATGCAGCCAGTCCAACCACTTGTTGTACAGAACAAGAACCACGGTCTACGGCGACAAAGTGACCTGTAGAAGGTTGTAAAAGCTGTAGACTGGCCGGGCGCGGTGGCTCAAGCCTGTAATCCCAGCACTTTGGGAGGCCGAGACGGGCGGATCACAAGGTCAGGAGATCGAGACCATCCTGGCTAACACGGTGAAACCCCGTCTCTACTAAAAATACAAAAAAAAAAAACTAGCCGGGCGAGGTGGCGGGCGCCTGTAGTCCCAGCTACTCGGGAGGCTGAGGTAGGAGAATGGCGTAAACCTGGGAGGCGGAGCTTGCAGTGAGCTGAGATCCGGCCACTGCACTCCAGTCCGGGTGACAGAGCGAGACTTCGCCTCAAAAAAAAAAAAAAAAAAGAAAGAAAATTGTAAGACCAATCCAGGAGATTTAATATCTAAATTCTAGGAGTTCCAAAAGGAAGGAGAAAACAGAGGGAAGGAGACCATTGGTGAAGTAACTCAAGAAAATTTCCCTGAACTAAACAGTGTGTGGTTCAAGATCGAAAGGATCCACAGTGGATGAAAGTCGAGTCACACTAAATCACGTCATATGTGACACAGCAGAACACTTGAGACACACTTTTCCACAGGACACCAGAGACTCCAGAGAGATAAGCCATGCTACCTTCAAAGGAATACAATTGGAATGGCATTAGACTTCTTGACAGTAACCCTGGAATGTAAAAGAAAATTAAGCAATGCTTTGCACAGAGTTGCGGGTGGGGGACTGGAACCTAGCTGAGATCCTATACCAAGCCAAAATATCAGCGAAGTGTGAATGCAGAATGAAGAGTTTTTTCAGATTTGCAAGACCAACAAATTTTCACAGAGTACCTACTATGTGGTCCACTGCCCTGCCCTGTGGCACATTTATCACACTGCATCGTAGCATCCGATGACTCACTGTCTACGCCACAGACTCTAGAGGAGAGACTGTGTCTTATTCCTCTGAATACCTTCAGCACAGGGTGAGCACAGGTGCCATGGGGTTACACAAGAAAGGCACTCAGCCCAGAGGGGAACGCTTAGTTAATGGAGGGAGGTGATATCTAAACTGAGTCCACAAGGAGTATCCAGAGGCGTGAGGATCAGGTACTGAGGTTTTAGGGAGTTTCCTACTGGGTTTAGTAATAGAGTTGAAAGGATAAACAGCACGACGTTGGTCCAGGCAGCAGGAATATGTGCAAAGGTTTGGGGACCTGGCCAGAGACAAGAGTCCCAGTTGACATTTGAAACTCAAGCCAGGAAAAAATGAATTCATGCCCAGGTAGCGCTAGTGACATCACCAGGTATCTGGATTTGTTTTGATCACCTTTTCTGGAACAAGGTAATTTACAAATAAATAAAATATAGCCAATCTGAGCCTGAAGAATGAGGACACTGAAGCAAAAGGCTGTCTCTGGGTGTGACCTAAAGGCCCTTGCAGCAGCTTGGCAGCCCTACAGGGAATAGGCCACCACGAAGCCGGTGCCCCAAACAGAAAGGGAAGGCCAGACCTAACAAGAGGCATGCATGGGCCCCAGACGACGGGCACAGGGATACAGGGGCTGGACTGGGGGTCTGCTGTGCTCGGTCCCTCTCTCCTCACGCCAGCCTGTGAAACCCAGAGATTTAAGGCTCAGAAAGATCCCAGGCCCAAAGACTGGGAACAAAGGCCCTGAGTCAACCCATGGGGCAGGTAAACAGGCTGGGGATCTCATCTCAGCCTCCAGGCCACTCCCACCCCCTGCAGTGCCGCCTGGCAGACCTCAGGTTTTCATGCAGATTTTCACTCGCTGGATTTCCAGGTCAGAAGAAACCGTCAAGGATGAGTAACAGTCTGGCCCCTCCACCACTCTAACTCAAATTTATGGAGGCAGCTTTCTAGATACAGCCTCCCTCCCCCACTCCCCATGGAGGGGGCCGCCGGCGGCTCAAGTCTAATTGGATTTCCACAGCCCCGTGATGATTTCGTGCTCTGCTGTGGCAGCAGTGGTGGTGGTGGCAGCAAGGTTTCCGAAATAGAAACAAAGTCAGGAGCCTGTTTGCTTTGCTTCTGTGGCTGGAAACCCGCTGGGATCTGAGCAGCCAGGAGGGGGCCTTTCCTTCCCAAAATGGTCCTTTTCCACCCTACTGAACAAAGCACCCTCCATCCCCAGGGCCCCAAGGGCTCTGCAGCCAAGGTCTTGGTTTTGCTGATGGTGCATATTCAAGGTCGGGGAAGACAGTTAGCCTGAGCTTGAGAAGCCAGCTCCAGCCCCGTGCTATATAGCCAGAGAGCCTAGGGAGGGGCAGCCTCTTTTACTGTTGTTTTGTTTTGTTTTGTTTTGTTTTTTTGAGACAGGGTCTCACTCTGTTGCCCAGGCTGGAGTGCAGTGGCACCATCACGGCTCACTGCAGACTCGAACTCCCGGGCTCAGGTAATCCTCCCACCTCAACCTCCCAAGCAGCTGGGACTGCAGGTACGTGCCACCCCGTGTGGTTAATGTTTTGATTTTTTGCAGAGACGGGGGTCTCATTATGTTGCTGAGGGTGAACTCAAATTTCTGGGCTCAAGTGATCCTTCTGTCTCAGCCTCCCAAAGCACTGGGATTACAGGCGTGAGCCGCCAGGCCCAGTCCCATCTTTCTTTTTAAGAACCTCCTCCACTTCCCACCACCACTTTCTTCTGCCTTTGTTAACTTTACATTTTACAGGCATAATGCCTCCCAGTCTGCAGATCTCAGAACACTGAACCACCTGTGGCCTCAGTCTCTCTAAGCTCTCTCTCTTCTTCATTATACAAGAGGGGTAAACTGAGGAACAGGGCGTGGTAGGCTAAAAGCCATTATTGTGGGGACCCCACCACTGTCAGAAACTCCCATGCCAAGTCAGCTGCCAGCTGTTGGTGCCCGTCTCTGACATGTGTCCCCCACACACCTCCCTGTGGGTATAGGTGGGTATATGCACAGGAGAACTAAGCAATCATACAAACGTGTGTGTGAGAGCCACAGCATGGGCAGGCGTGTGTGTGTGTGCAAGAGCAAGTGTGCACGCTATGTGTAGGTGCACATGGGGTGAGGATGGAGTGGGTGAGGGGTGAGCGGGCATCTGAGTGTGTGCGCTGCACATATGAATGAGTACGGGAGGGTAAGAGAGGCGGTGATGAGTGTGGATGTGACCAAGCACATCTGAGAACATGAGCGTGTCCGTGAGCGTGTGTGTGTGTGTGTGTGTGCCTGTAATCCCAGCACTTTGGGAGGCTGAGGCAGGAGGAATGCTTGAGCCTAGGAGTTCGAAACCAACCTGGGCAACATAGCAAGACCCCCATTTCTACAAAAAATACAAAAATTAAATTGCAAAGCAGGTCCTAGGCCCCCAGGCGCATGTTCACTCCTTGAGACAACTACTAGGTATGGCAGGGACCCTCACGCCACCAGGATTCAGACACCAAAGCACGTGGTTAACAGAAAAGGAACCACCCCAAATTCAGAAGCCCCTGTTTCCCGCTCAGCTCGCCTCTTCCCTCCCTGTCCCTCTCAAGGCAAGCTGCACAGATGCCTGGGCTCCTGGGTTCCCTGCCTTACTCCACCCCAGCCTCACTCTCTGACCCCAATTTTTCCAGCCTGTAGCTTTTAAAAAAAAAAAAAAAAACAAGGAAAAAATCTTCCTTACTTCCTCAGGGAGCGATAAATATAAGGATTATGGAAGTGATGTTCTGAAAGTGATCTGAACTGCTTGGAAGGAAAGGGATAGGTAAAATATGGGGCATTTTGGCCCAGACTTCACTCAGAAACAGAAGGAGCTTCTCTCCCCTGGGAGAAGACGGCACATCTGCGGCACTCCTCCATCTGCCTGCCTCGGGCGCTGAGCCCCAGTCGGCAGCAGAAAGCTCAGGCCTCTACACAGCAGGGCTTGTCTGAACACAAAGACACAGGGTCCTGTAGGCCCAGAGAGGCTGCCTTGCACAGACGGGGCACAAATTCCACTCCCCAGGCAGCCTCCCCTCATCTGGAAACAATTTGCTTTTCCTTCCACCACACAAGTGAGTTAAAGGAGAGGGCCTGCCCCTCATCTCTCTTCCAGGGTGACCAGCTGAGTGCCTGAGAGCAGCCAAAGAACAGGCACAGGGTCCCCCTGCCCATCACCCCCACACGCCTGTCCACTGTTGTCCTAAATGACCGGTCCTTTTGCTCTGGAAAGATGGACAAGAGTCCAGGGCACAACCTTTGGAACCTGACTGACCTAAGCTGACAGCTGGCTGCACCACCTTTTAGCTCTGTATCCTTGGACAAAATGGTTACTCTCTCTGAACTTCTTGCTAAGTAAATTGGAGACAAAGTTGCCGGGAAGATTAAATGAGGAGTCCATAAAAAGAGTCTTCACCGAGCCAGGCACACGATAAGCACTTGGTAGCTAACAGTTTAAGAGGCCAGACGTGATGGCTCACGCCTATAATCCCAGCACTTTAGGAGGCTAAGGCAGGAGGAATGCTCGAGCCCAGGAGTTCGAAACCAACCTGGGCAACATAGCAAGACCCCCATTTCTACAAAAAATACAAAAATTAACCAGGCGTGGTGGTACATGCCTATAGTTCCAGCTATTCAGGAGGCTGAGGTGGGAGGATCTTTTGAACCCAGGAGTTTGAGGCTTCAGTGAGCCATGATGATGCCACTGGACTCCAGCCTGGGTGACAGAGTGAGACCCTACCTTAAAACAACAACAACTGAAAAAAAAAAAAAAAAAACAGTTATTAGTACTGCTACTGTCTTCTTAGTTGATTCTCTTCCTAGCAGCCACAGCAATCCTTTTGAAATATATGCCAGCTCTCCCACTCCTTTGCTCAAAGCCCTCCATGGCTCCCATCTCTCCTGCCATAAGAGCTAAAGCCCCTAAGATGGCCCTAGATAATTCAAATCCCATGACCTTCCCCTTGCTCACTCTCCTTCAGCTGTACCAGCCTTGAACAGGCCTCAAGTGCTCCCACCTCCTGCTCCTGCTGCCCCAGGAGGCACCCCCACAAGATGTTCACAGGTTCACTCCCTCCCCGTCTTCCAGTCTCTCCTTAAACGCCACCTCCTCGGTAAGGCCTTCATGGCGTCCTGACCCCGCCTCATCCTCCCGTCCCGCCCACTTTACTGTCCTCCATAGCATTTGCCACCTCCTGACATACACCAGTTTTCATCGTCTGTCTCCTCCACCAACATCTGAGCTCTTGAGGGCAGGGATTTTTCCTCGCTCCTGCAGCCCCAGCGCCTGGAGCGGTGCTTGGCCAGAGGAGCCCTTCAAATATTTGTGGGATGAGGCTTAGGATACTTAGCGTGAACCAAGCAGAGGCTGGGACCAGAAACACAAGCCCTAAGCCCACTTTCCCACTCTCCAGGTGCCAGTCCTTTGAGGCTGGTGGCTGCCTCATCCCAGTCGCTTCTCAAGATCATGGCCAACAGAAAACAGGAGCAGTGTCTAGGAATACATGTTCACGCATGGCATGGTGGGCAGCCCTACAGAAACAAAGACCCCAAAACGATTTCTCCCAGCAGCATCCCCCAGGCCAACTTGCAGTCCCAGTTTAGGGGCCCTGAGTGCGGAGAGGAAACCACAGAGAGAGTCACGGAGACACAGCTCCTGCCTTGGGGAGCCAGCTGTCAGGTTTGAGGTCCCCAGGTGGGCACATCCAGTCCGATTCACCACTGAGTCCCTGGTTCCTAGAGCCTGCCTGTACACCACAAGCGCTCAATCAGTGTTCAGCAAAAGCATAAGTGAGCAAATCCCGTACAGATAAGCACGTGAGGATGGAAAGATAACCAACATAAAAATCCTCAGTAAAATATTAGTTGACCTAAAACAGCATGCAGCCGGGCGCGGTGGCTCAAGCCTGTAATCCCAGCACTTTGGGAGGCCGAGATGGGCGGATCACGAGGTCAGGAGATCGAGACCATCCTGGCTAACACGGTGAAACCCCGTCTCTACTAAAAATGCAAAAACGAGCCGGGCGAGGTGGCGGGCACCTGTAGTCCCAGCTACTCGGGAGGCTGAGGCAGGAGAATGGCGTAAACCCGGGAGGCGGAGCTTGCAGTGAGCTGAGATCCGGCCACTGCACTCCAGTCCGGTCGACAGAGCGAGACTCCGCCTCAAAAAAAAAAAAAAACAGCATGCAGACAACAGCTACCATGGATAAGGCCAACAAAAAATAGTAAATACATTTTCATCATAGTCACATCGAGGGCAAGTGTATTCTGAGGCAGAAGCTGGTGACGGCAGCCAAGGGGAATGGAGAACAGGCTCAGGAAATCTCTTTTCAGTGAGTGCATTTTAAGAAGTAGGACAAAACTCTGTACATCACGACAGAATGTACTTGGTCAATGCTGACTGTGATTATATCATTGCTTTTATTACCATCTTGACACCCCGCAACGGAACCAGCTGGAAACTAGGGCGCAGAACATGTAGGTTTCTAGACGGGCTCTCCCACCTAACAGCCAGTGGCCTGGAGCACATGGCTTCACCTCGTGAACTCATCTTCCTCATTCAAAAAATGGGCAGGTTGGGGGGAACACTGTCCTGGCCACCTGGACACTGGGATGTCCTCTGGAGCTCACTCACTCAGACCACGAATATGGGTTAAGTGACCTCTGTTCCAGATCCAATTCTGGAATATGCAACATGTTGTTAGTTACTGTAGGCACCATGCTGTGCAGTAGCTCTCAAAAAACATTCCTCCTTGGGGCCGGGCGCGGTGCTCATGCCTGTAATCCCAGCACTTTAGGAGGCCGGGCGCGGTGCTCATGCCTGTAATCCCAGCACTGTGGGAGGCCAAGACGGGCAGATCATGTGGTCAGGAAATTGAGACCATGCTGGCTAACACGGTGAAACCCTGTCTCTACTAAAAATACAAAAAAATAAAATGAGCCGGGCGTGGTGGCGGGTGCCTGTAGTTCCAGCTACTTGGGAGGCTGAGGCAGGAGAATGGCATAAACCCGGGAGGCGGAGCTTGCAGTGAGCCGAGATCGCATCACTGCACTCGAGCCTGGGAGACAGAGCGAGACTCCGTCTCGAAAAAAAAAAAATTCCTCCTTGGCCAGGCTAAGCAGCTTATACCTGTAACCCCAGCACTTTGGGAGCCAAGGCAAGAGGATCACTTCAGGCCAGGAGTTCGAGACCAGTCTGGGCAAAATAGCAAGACTCCGCCTCTACAAAAAAATAAAAAAATACTGGCAGAGCATGATGGCACCCTAAGCTTGCAGTCCCAGCTACTTAGGAGGCTGAGGCAGAAGGATCGCTTGAACCCAGGAGTCAGAAGTTGCAGTGAGTCATGATCACACTACTGTAGTCCAGCCTGGGCAAGAGAATGAGTTCCCAACTCAAAAAAAAAAGCAGGGGTAAAGAGCAGGTGCATGAAAGACTCTCTCAAGAATTCTGCCAGCATCAGCATCACTACTAACTGAGCCTCTACAATGTGCAGCAGACCATCCTCAACCCAGTGGGGTGATACCTCCTCAGGAGCTTCCAGTCCAAGGAAAAGAAAAACCCTAGGGGAAGAGACATGAGACCCAGAGAAAGGAGCAGACAAACAGGCCAAGGGTGACAGTATCCATTCAGAGCCACATTCCTGAGCACTGGAAGGGCTGCAGCAAGGCCGCCAGCCTTCGCTGGGAGCCTCCCAGCCACCAGGGAGAAGGCAGAACAATGGGCTAACCAGAGCCATCCTCTGTCTCAAAGGCACTCTGTCTCCAGACACAGGAGACAGTGAGACAAGGTGCTGACAGAAGGGGCTGGCCCAGATCAATGGGGTGCCAGTCAGGCTGAAGTCAGAAGGATGGAGATGAGCACAGACACCGCCCAGGGGTGGCAGCAGCCAGTCCACGAGGCCCGAGAAGAAACCCACTTTAGGCAGGAAAGAGGGGGTGCTTGTTTCATAAAACAGTAGTAAGGAGCACATTCCAGGTGTGTTTTCTGGGTGTGTGTGTAGGCTGGGGATGGGAGGCTGCCAGAGGATGAATCACGGGGCTGAGAGCAAGATTCGAAATTGTGCAGAGTGGCATCTAAGAGATCATCTCATGCAACATCGTGGTTAACTTTACAACTCCAAACACAGCATCCCCAAGCAACAGACATGGGTTTGGCTTAAATCCTAGCAACAACGAGGAGCTCACTATCTTCAAGGCACCCATTTCTCTGCTGGATGGTTCAATTTTTAGAAAGTTCTTCCTGGACCTGGACCCAAATCTAACGGCCTAGAATCCTTCACCAAGGGTCCTAGGTTTAGTCCTCACTCCTACACATGTTGGAAAACTGTTATTATGCCCGCCTTCAATAGCACTCCATAAAAGACAATTTCCCAACAAAATGAACATTCCCAAATCCTTCATCCAATTCCTATGGAGTGCAGTTTCCACTCTCCCAGTCACCCTCCTCCAGATGACTTCAGACTTGCCAATGCCCCAAGCAGAATTAAGTAAACCCAGTGCCACAAGATGTGATCTGAGCTCCTGGGAGCCAAGCTCCACATCCAGGATGGTACTGTTCTTCTTAGCAACCATGAAGCATGGTTCACTTATACTGTCTTCCATTTATTCTCATTTATTTGTTCAATCAACAAACATGGGCCACCTAGAACTGAGCTAGGTACAAGGGGTGATGAGAAAGACGCCATGTCATCTTTGCACTCAAAGACACAGCCAACTTAGAGAGACAACAACAAAACGAGATACATTAAGGAAGGGGGAAAGAACATGCTGCTTATGGGTTCTTGTAGGAGTGTCTCCTAGAGGCACCCACCCCAGTGCAGAAGGATGACACCAGGAAAGGAGGTGATGCCTGGGGTGAGCCTTAAAATAATGCAGGACTCCCAGGGAGAGCCCTGGTGAAGCCACAGGGTCTGGACTCACCCTCCCACCTAAAACCACCAAAAAATTGGACAGAACACACGAAACTACTTCAGACACTGGACAACAGGCAACACAGGACTGCAATCCCTGACAGAAGAACGGAAGAAAACAGGCAGGTCCTTGGATCGCCCAGCTTATCTCCTGGAGGCAGCTTCCAGGCAGCAGTTCAGACAGCAGGAATCCAAACGGAGTTCAGAGCTCTCACCAAGTTGAGGAGATAGGAATTTGAGTTCATGCAGCTAGGATTCTTAGGGCAGAATACCAGAGAGGAGAGGACAGCACAGAGAGAGTGCGGGAAGACCTGCGGAAGAGTACCCGGACTCTCTGGCTGATCTGCACCCCAGTGGGGTGAAATCCACAAGACTGAGAAAAGAACCCCTGGAAAGCAACAGGCCCAACAATCTGTGGAGCACACACAGGGCCAGAAAGAGTTCACATTCCCACCAGCAAGAGTGGACAGACCTCAAAACACAGCGTATTCGGTAGAATCCTCAGAAGGGTGTTGCCTCAGCAGTGAAGCTAAATGAGCCCTAGACAAAAGGCTAGTCTGGATCTACCCTAACAGAGCTTAACAGCAAACCTCAAATATATGAACCTGAGCCCAAGTAATTTCAATGAATGCCAGAATAAAGCCCAACACTATTCAAGGAAATCTAACAAAACCTAATACCCATCAACATTACATTTATAGGATGTGGCATCCAATTAAAAATTAGTAGACATTCAAAGCAGAAAAACTTGGAGGAGAAAAATCATAAACAGAAAAATCAATCAATAGAACAAACCCAAAAATGACAGAGATGATGAAACTAGTAGACAAAGACGAAAAAAACAAGTATTATAAGTACGCTCCAAAGCTCAAGAATGCAGAGGAAAACGTCAACATGATGAGACAGAGATATAACAAACACTCAAATGGAATGTCTAGAGATGGAAAATACAACGTCAGAAATGAAAAATACACCAGAGGGAATTATCTAACACGAGATTACCCACTGCAGAAGATCAGTGCACTTGAAGACATAGCAATAGAAACTATTCAGGCCTGGCGCGGTGGCTCAAGCCTGTAATCCCAGCACTTTGGGAGGCCGAGACGGGCGGATCACGAGGTCAGGAGATCGAGACCATCCTGGCAAACACGGTGAA
>NW_012122820.1:4072202-4072485 GCF_000951035.1 Colobus angolensis palliatus | reverse complement strand
AAAAAAAAAAAAAAAAGAAAAGAAACTATTCAAAATGAAGCACAGAAGGAAAAAATACTGAAAAAAATAACATCAGCAGCAACCTACAGGACAATATCAAACAGTCAAATATTCATATAACTGGGGTACCAGAAAGAAAGGAGAGAGAAGTGGAGACAGAAAAATACTTAAACAACAGTTGCCAGGCACGGTGGCTCAAGCCTGTAATCTCAGCACTTTGGGAGGCCGAGACGGGCGGATCACAAGGTCAGGAGATCGAGACCATCCTGGCTAACACGGTGAA
>NW_012122820.1:4063128-4071947 GCF_000951035.1 Colobus angolensis palliatus | reverse complement strand
GAGGTGGAACTTGCAGTGAGCTGAGATCCGGCCACTGCACTCCAGCCTGGGCGAGAGAGCGAGACTCCGTCTCAAAAAAAAAAAAAAAAACAGTTGAGCAAATTTTCAAATTTGCTAAAACCATGCAATTAAGAGATAAAACAGGCCAGACATCATGGCTCACACCTGTAATCCCAGCACTTTGGAGGGCCAAGGCAGGTGGATCACCTGAGGTCAGGAGTTCGAGACTAGCCTGGCCAACATGGTGAAACCCCATCTTTACTAAAAACACAAAAATTAGCCGGGCGTGGTGATGCACACCTGTAGTCACACAGCTACTCAGGAGGTTGAGGTATAAGAATCACTTGAACCCAGGAGGCTGAGGTTGCAGTGAGGTGGGATTACTCCACTGGACTCCAGGCTGGGCAACAGAGTGAGACTCCATTCCTCCAGCAAAAAAAAAAGAGTGAGAGAGAGAGAGAAAACAATGTCATACCCAGGAAGCATTTCAAGCAAGGTAGATCACCCTGAGAACAATGAAAAATGAAACCTCATGATTGGGAAAGGAAGAAAAAGCTACAAGCAATTTGGCATTACAGAAACAATATGGACAAAGTGACTTTAAGTAGAGAACAAGGCTGGATGGGAGCAGATGTCAGTCCCCAGCAGGCTCTGTGGGTCTCGTGTAGTCACTCAGCCCTCACTTGCACGCCAACGATGAACCACCTTGTTCTAGACACACATTGTTCTAGACAGGTGCAACTGATTTTCTGAACCTAAAGGCACATTTGGCAGTTTTCCTAACAGGAGGGTCCAGAGAACAGAAGCGAGGTCTGGGATCCAAGTGTAACACCTGAGCCCTCAGCCTGCCCCCTCTTCATGGGAACAACCCAGCTGAGATGGGTCCAAGGGTGGACCCCATTTGGAACAAAGACAGAGGCAACGAAAACATTCTACCCATCTTTAAGGTTCTTCTCCCTGCAACTCCTGGAATCAGGTAATTCTTAAGCCACTTCAGGGATCATAAAACCTTCACTTGACAGACGGAAAAAATCTGAGGCACCAAGAAAGGACATGACTTGCCCCAGGCCGGCTGGGGGCCCTGACTCCCAGTGGGCAGCTCTTCCCACTGACCCGCTCTGCCTGTCACGGCTGCACTCTGGCACTCGGCACCGCTTTGGTGGACGTCCTGCATCGGTGCACATGTACACATGCAGGTCTCCACACGTTCACACTAGCTCCTCAGCAGCAAAGATAGATCCCAGGATCACTGAGCTCCTGAACTTCCACGGAGGAGGTGCTCACACATCTCCCTCATGTGCACTGAGTGAAAGGGGCTTCTCTGCCCGACTCTGGGGAAGGGAGAAAGAGATGAGGGCTCCCCAAGCATTTGAGGCCAGAGCTGTCCCTAGCCTGATATGGAAGAAGGACAGAGAAATTGAAAGAGACATTCAGAGAGGCAGAGAGGCTGACGCACCATCCCAGTTACCAGGCAACTCCTCCAGAGGCATGGATTTGGGCGGAGGGGGGGGGGGGGCCATTCCTCTGGGCTCTAAGTCCTGCTCCCTTATCAGATTGGCCCTGGGCCAGCACTGTACTTGCCACCCCTCCTCCAGGAAGTCACAGAAGAGGAAGAGGAAATCGTCTTGAACTTTCCCTTTCTTCCCCTGCCCCCTCCTCGCCATAGTCCCTTCCCTCAGCCCCATCCTCCTTGTGGTTCTGGGGTGAGCACCTCCTCCCAGAGATTAAGAATGAGCAAATTCCTGGGCTGCTCCTGGAGCCTCGCTTTTTATCATCCTTCCATTCTGGTCAATTCTCAGAAGCCAGTGGCCAGGAATGCCAGAGAGATCTGAGCTCAGCCCACCAAACCCAAAATAGCCACACACGTGCCTCTCTCAAGTCCTCACGGATTTGGCCATTTTGGGTGCATGTTTTCCTCCAAAGCTGCCCACAGACTCTGCTGGGAGCTCTGAGGTGACCCTGGGTCGAGCTGATGAAGACGGGAGCAGGCATGGGAGGGGGAGAGAAACGACAGAATCTGGGTCACAATCCAGAAAGCCTGGCTCCAGACTCCTCTGCTCAACTGCCCAGACACCCAAGGAAAGACAGCCGCGGTATCCTCCGCCATGAAATTCTGAGCAGTAACCTCCTCTTCCCTCGCCACCTCCTTTGGGAAAGGCAGCATAACTCCCCTCCCAGAGCCATGGACACTTTAACAAGGAGCTCCTGACTTAAGAAAGATCCTCTGTAATCCCAGCACTTTGGGAGGCCGAGGCGGGCGGATCACAAGGTCAGGAGATCGAGACCATCCTGGCTAACACGGTGAAACCCTATCTCTAATAAAAATACAAAAATTAGCTGGGTGTGGTGGCGGGCGCCTGTAGTCCCAGCTACTCGGGAGGCTGAGGCAGGAGAATGGCGTGAACCCGGGAGGCAGAGCTTGCAGTGAGCTGAGATCCCGCCACTGAACTCCAGCCTAGGCGACAGAGCAAGACTCCGTCTCAAAAAAAAAAAAAAAAGATCCTCACTGCCTCTTCTGAGATGTTTGAAACCCCTGCCATATGAAGATGGGTGGTTTTAAAGCAAGCAAGTGTTCTAAGTGTTCTGGGGAAATGGACGAGATTAGGGACACATCTCTTAGATCACAAGTGCAGTATTCATTAATTCACTCAAAAAATATTTGTGTGTCCACCAGGTACCAGGCAATGAGAAAACAGGGAAAGCACCGGTGAATGGAAAACCAAGGCCTCTGCTCTTCAGGAGGAATAAAGAGACAATGTACAAGAGATCCTTAGGAGAGACGTTAGAAATGCCCGTCTCTAAGAATGCCAGGGAGGCCGCAGAAGTCCCACGCCAGTAAGTCAGTTGTCTAGCAGGCAGCGCAGACCCTGGAGTCATGGGGAATCGGGAGGTGGAGGCAGCTGCAAGGTCTCAGAAACACCAGGGTGCACAGACCAGTCCCTACAGCACTGGGTTTAGGATGTGGCAGTATCCATGATTTAGTTCCTGACTCGAATCAAGAATGTATCAAAGATTATTGATTTTTGCCGGGTGTGGTGGCTCACACCTGTAATCCCAGTACTTTAGGAGGCTGAGGCTGGCGGATCACCTGAGGTCAGGAGCTCGAGACCAGCCTGACCAACATGGAGAAAACTCGTCTCTGCTAAAACTACAAAATTAGCTGGGTGTGGGGCAGCCACCTGTAATCCCAGCTACTCAGGAGGCTGAGGCAGGAGAATCACTTGAACCCAGGAGCGGAGGTTGCGGTGAGCCGAGATTACAGCACTGCACTCCAGCCTGGGCAGCAAGGGCAGAACTCAAAACAACAACAACAACAAGATAACTGATTTAAAACAACCACCCAAAACAATAGATATTCTCTTAGGTGTTTCTTTAAAGCCACGCCATCATCCTATGCATGCCTATGAGGACTGCTTGGCAATAATTTTCTTGGAGAGGCGTGGGGAGGTCCCTGGAGTCTCCTATTCTGCTGCAGTTTCCACAGAAAGAAAAGGTTTGGGAATGGCTCCTC
The DNA here is from genome assembly GCF_000951035.1 of Colobus angolensis palliatus. NCBI lineage: Eukaryota > Metazoa > Chordata > Mammalia > Primates > Cercopithecidae > Colobus > Colobus angolensis. The sequence goes on along the minus strand of NW_012122820.1, from coordinate 4,068,436 downwards.
TAGAGGCAATGCTGGGAAGGTACGGAAAGAAAGCAGGTGTCTGGGGGAGGCTTGATTTCTTAGATTTCATCTCCAAAAGGCCATGCTGATCTCCTGCCACCACTAGAAACAGGATGCCTCTCCAAGAGGCTGTGGCATTTTAAGAGAAGACTCCTGGGCTGGGCGTGGTGGCTCACTCATGCCTGTAATCCCAACACTTTGGGAGGCAGAAGCAGAAGAATCCCTTAAGGCCAGAAGTTGAAGACCAGCCTGGGCAACATAGTATGACCCCATCTCTACAAATAAATAATAATTAGTCAGTCATGGTGGTGCACACCTGTGGTCCCAACGACTCAGGAGGCTGTGGCAGGAGGATTGCTTGAGCCCAGGAGTTGGAGGCTGCAGTGAGCTATTATCGTGCTACTGCACTCCAGTGTGCATGACAGAGCGAGACCCTGTCTCTAAAAATAAATAAATAAATACAAATTAACAATAAAACGGCCGGGCGCGGTGGCTCAAGCCTGTAATCCCAGCACTTTGGGAGGCCGAGACGGGCGGATCACGAGGTCAGGAGATCAAGACCATCCTGGCTAACACGGTGAAACCCCATCTCTACTAAAAAAATACAAAAAACTAGCCGGGCGAGGTGGCAGGCGCCTGTAGTCCCAGCCACTCGGGAGGCTGAGGCAGGAGAATGGCGTAAACCCGGGAGGCGGAGCTTGCAGTGAGCTGAGATCCGGCCACTGCACTCCAGCCTGGGCGACAGAGCGAGACTCCGTCTCAAAAAAAAGAAGAAAACAAAACAAAACAATAAAACAAAGCAAATCAAGAGAAGACTCCTGAAAACCAAAGAGCCTCCAAAAGAACACACATCTAATGGCAGGGGTTCCGCCAGCTGGTCAAGCTAGTGAAGGGGCATTTTAAGGTAGGATGGGGTCTTTCCATCAATCCCTCAAACTGTGATTGGCCCAGGTGACTTTCTTTCCATAGCTGTAACTCACTATTCCCTCCCTATCTCCCATCCATAAATATCTGTTAAGGCCTACTCTGTGTCAGGCACTCTTCTAATGAGGGCTCCATTAGATCACTCTGTTCCCTGCAACAGAAACTCGTGGCTGGGTTGGGGGTGGCATGACGCAGCCTCCAGCCCCCATCTACGTTCTGCAGCAGAGTCAGGAACGGCAGCTGATGCCCTCCCCAGTGCCCTGAGGGTGCTCAGAGACTCACTAGCTTTTACGGGTGAGCTGGAGACCAGATCCTACCTCTCCAATTTTCTTCCTGTGGTCAAATTCACCTTCTCCCTTGCCCCAGAATCAGGATGGGGGCTCACACTCAAGATCCCTACTGCCCCCAACGCCTGGCCCCCAAAGACAGGTTCAAGTCCATCTACTTCGGCTGATGGGCACAGCACAACCAAAGCCAGCTGCAAGGTGGGCCCAGGAAACCAGACTGCCAGCCCATCTCCCAGAACTGGGGGCAATTCCGTGGCTTCCCTTCTTGGCCTAAGTGTGTCCTGCAATTAGTGTCAGCATCCCAAAGGCCAGTGGCCCCAAAAGTATTCCCAGAGAAGATAATGTGTATGATTCAGGTCAACTCCAGGACTCTGAATGTTTTCCACGTTCCAGGTTCAATCTGAACATCACAATGGGAGCTCCTTGCAGCAAGAGGCTCAGCCTGCAGTGTCCAGGCCAAGGGCAGGCTCAAAGCACTCGCCACTTCCCCCAGTCCTGGGCGTGGTGGCAGGGAGGCCTGCCTACTCATTTCTTCTTTATTTTTTTTTTTTGAGACGGAGTCTTGCTCTGTCACCCAGGCTGGAGTGCAGTGGCGCGGTCTCGGCTCACTGCAAGCTCTGCCTCCCAGGTTCACGCCATTCTCCTACCTCAGCCTCCTGAGTAGCTGGGACTACAGGCACCCGCTACTACGCCTGGCTAACGTTTTATATTTTTAGTAGAGACGAGGTTTCACCTGTGTAGCCAGGATGGTCTCGATCTCCTGACCTGGTGATCCACCCGCCTCAGCCTCCCAAAGTGCTGGGATTACAGGCGTGAGCCACCGCGCCCGGCCCTGCCTACTCATTTCTAACCTCCCTCTCAGCCAGTCAACTGTGGCCTCTCTGGGAAAGCCACACACCTGTTCCAAAGATGTTGCAACTGTGCTCCTGCAGAACAATCCTCAGAGCCCAGGGAGTCCACTGAGCATCCTCAGGGAAGGACCATCCTTATCCTCACAGGGACATTCAAGGTTCCGAACAACTGAGACCCGTTTGGATAACCAGTGGGTAAGGCGGATGATGAACGTGGGTAGCGTCACTTTTTATGTCAAATTAGGTGTGGCCATACAGCAGTGCCAGCTCCCTGCGGAGTCAAGGCAGGCATCTCCTCTGGGTCCTCCACAGGGGGCTCTGGCTGTATCTGTAGCAATCTTACCCCTTCCTACTTGGCTTGCTGCCTTCAGAGCCCACTCCTTACAGGTCCTGCAGGACTGGGCTCTCGGGACCTATGAGGGACCTGGGTAAAACAGAAGTAGACGTGTAGCCACGAGCAGAAAGAGCTGGGGACTGACCTAACTTGACACTTGGCTAAAGCTCTATCACACAGAGCACCTGGGCCAAAAGATATACCTCAGACCCTTGAGGAATCAAAGCGCCCAATAACGACTTAATGATTCACTGACAGTATGACTTGAGTATGCGGGAGTTTGAATCCATCCTCACAGCCATGGAGAACAAGTAACGGGGGGGGGGGGGGTGGAGTGGGGACCTGAGCAGAGAAGTAAGGAGTCAGCGAGGGCCTCGCAGGTCTCTGCTTCTGGGGAATGTACCTGCTACAGGCCTCAAGCTAGCAAGCCCTCAGTTGGAGCAGGCTGAGGAGCGCTATCCAGTTTTTTCCAATTCTTTGGCCAAAAGCAGTTGCTGAGGTTTCTTTTCTTGTCCGTGATGCCAGATTTCTCAAAGGTTTGCAGAGTCAGCATTGCATGCTTTTGTCAACACTGAGCACTGATTAACATGAAACCTGTGAGCTGATCAGTTCATTAACCCTGCAACAGGAGCACCATGCTGGCACCCCCCAGTCACCCAGAGGCATTGGGGAGCTCCCGAGGGTGCTGCGGTGCCAGGCCGTGCTCCGTCCTCCAACACAGTCTTCAGCAGCTCCTTTCCCACAGCACAGCTGAGGAGGCCAGTCCAGAGGCTGAGTTGTGGGGGCGCAGGACACTTTCACAGTGAACCTTTCCAGCTACAAAACATGTCTTTACTAAAAGCTGCCGAGGGGGAGCCGGGAGACAATAAAACACCAAGGGGATTTCCAACACGAAAGCCCACTCTGCCTTTGTTTTATTTGATGAATGCAAAAACCACCCAGCAGTGGACAGGCAAAAGAACACTGCTGCACGGGAAAGTGCATTTCATCAGGTCCAGCCTCAGATCTCCGGGGAGAGGTAAGTTTGATGAACGATTGGCGCTGGGGAGAACTTTTCCACCAGCAGCTCCACTGCAGCATCCTCTAAGCTGGGGTTTGAGGATTCGTTAATGACCCATCGCTGGCTCTTCCCCTGCCTCCTCCTGCCTCCCTGCCATTGGTAACATTTCACAGGAAGGGAACAGCCACTAAGGCAGGTGATGAGAAAACTAAATATAAACACGAACACCTTGTGGGAAGTCAGTGTCGAGTCCATTGTGAGTTGCCTGAGAAGGAAAAGTGAAGTCTGTGCATCACATAGGTCTGGGTCCTCTTATTTCATATCCGAGGTTATGAAGGGATGGGGAGGAAGCCTGGAGCATAGTTGTTGGGCAAATGAATGAATAAAATCCCAGCAGAGATCTGGGCCTGGAAGACTGGACTAGCTTTGTTAAAGACCTGTCACTCACCGACACATTTCTCAGAGATGCCACGAAAATTAGCAGGGAGTACCAAGAAGACAAGCTCTTGGCAGCTTGCAGAGGGCAGGAAGGTTTGACTTCTACAGCTCCCAGAGCCATAGGGCAGGAGACACTGTCTACTACAAAGCCCAAACCTCTGCCAGCGCTAGCCGCGTGCACATACACAACACACTGACTGTACTTCAAAGGACGCCCAGCATGAAGATCAAGTGTCTGCCAGTTTCTCTGAATGACCCGTCTGGGGATGAACAGTGAGCTGGGAGGAGAAGGGGTTTGCACTATCTTCCAAAGATCTGTGGGGTCTATTCCTCATGGTTCTGGGCACAGGGAGGGATCGCATGTCTACATCCTCCCGCCTGGAACACATGTATCTTATTTGTGCCATGGCCAGCCTTCCCACCAAGAGGTAGAGTCTGCCCACTCCGGAGTTCTGCTGGTCCCATGACTTGCTTTTACTAGCAATCAACAGACATTGTGTGTGTGAGGCTTCAGGGCCTAGACAGTAAGAGGTCTTATAGACTGTTTTCACCCGAAAGGCTAGTTTCCTTGACAGTGAGAAACCACGCAGCAGGGGAGAAGCCCAGCTGACAGCCAGCACCAATCACCAGATACATGAGTGAAGCTCCGCTGGACTGTCCAGGGTCTACAGAGCCACCAGCTGATTGCTACCGCATTAATAAGCCCAGGCAAGACCACAGAGGCCAGCCCAAAAGGCTAACCCATAGAACTAGAAGCAAAGAAAACGGTGTTTGTGTTAATCCACTATATTCTGGGGTGGTCTATGCAGCATAGATCTCAGTAACGAATGGAACAAAATCCATTCGCCAAATCTGTGCAGTTATGGAAAAGAATGAGGTTGTTCTGAATGCACCGATGTGAAAAGATGCCTAAAGAAGGGGCAAAACAGTAAGTCGAATTCAATTCTATTTGTGGAAATTGAGAAGATAAATAGGTAGAGGGCTGGATGCTAGTCTATCACAGAAATATCTGGAAATAATACAAACCAAAGTATGAACAGTGATTATCTCTGATGGGTAGGATTAGGGGAGATTTTCCTTTTCTATAATTTATGTAATGTTTGGATATTATAATGAGTTTTTATTATTTTGTAACAAAAAAGGATGCTTTTTTATTTTATTTATGTATTTATTTATTTTGAGACAGGATCTCATTCTGTTGTCCAGGCTGGAGTACAGGCGTGTGATCACAGCTCACTGTAGCCTCAACCTTCTGAACCCTCCCACCTCAGCCTCCCGAGTGGCTGGGACCACAGGTGCGCATGCCTGGCTACGCTTTAATCTTTTATAGAGTCAGGGTCTTATTATGTTGCCCAAGCTGGTCTCAAACTCCTGAGCTCAACTGATCCTCCCACCTCAGTCCCCCAGAGTGCTGGGATTACAGGCATGAGCTACCACACCCAGCTAAAAGGATGCTTTTTTTTTTTTTTTTTTT
>NW_012122820.1:4053317-4062255 GCF_000951035.1 Colobus angolensis palliatus | reverse complement strand
GTCTCGCTTTGTCGCCCAGGCTGGAGTGCAGTGGCGCGATCTCGGCTCACTGCAAGCTCCACCTTCCAGGTTCATCCCATTCTCCTGCCTCAGCCGTCCCGAGTAGCTGGGACTACAGGCGCCCGCCACCACACCTGGCTAATTTTTTGTATTTTGAGTACAGACGGGGTTTCACTGTGCTAGCCAGGATGGTCTCGATCTCCTGACCTCGTGATCTGCCCCTTGGCTTCCCAAAATGCTGGGATTACAGGCATGAGCCACCGCGCCCGGCCTATAATGCCCCTTTTCATCCTGCCATTCCACTGTTCAAAGACCAACAGTGGCTCTCACCACCAGCCTCCTGCGCCTGAGCTGCTCCGAGCAGCATGCCAGGTGCCCCAGAGGGAACAGCTCACCCTCTCCTGCAGGCCACACCTGTCCCCACCCCAACCAAGCTCCCGGCCAGCACCACAACCCCTCAGAGACCCTTCCCTTCCCTCCCTAAATCCCAGCCGTCCCTCAAGGCCCAGCCTGATGCCCTCTGAGTTTCTCCATCGATGCCAAGAAAGAGTTCCACCAACCCTGCCCTGAATTGCATGGTTTCCAGTGTTCTCCCTGCACTGCGGGCACGAACTACTCCATCCAGGAGACCTTCACAGACACAGGCCACCACCAGCTCTAGCTTCTCTGGCCAACAGTGGGGGCAGGCAGAGCCAAGACAGGCTGTTCCAGCCCCCTCCCCTCTCTGCCAGCCACAGCCTGGATGACGGGTGACAGCCAAGCCTGCAGCTTCCCCCCTAGCCCCACCCATCCCCAGCAGCAAGTCAGTGGAAGCCAGTTTGAAATGGCTACTAATTTGGAGTGACTCACACTATGGGTGATGCTGTAAGCGCCTCCAGGTCCCACATGCTGCAGACAGCACTCAAAATGGTCAAACAAATCCAAACTCTGGCTTCAAACCTAATTGCTTTCCTGGGGGACCCAATGGCTCTTCCTCACTTAGGTCTTTGCAATCCGTATGTCCAGTTTTTAAACAAAGCTGTTTAGAATCTCCCGGGATTAAGACAAGTAGAAAATTGCAAGCCCAGACCTCTACCTCATTTTTTCTAAAACAAAACATGTCATTCTGCATGTTCACACACCCGGAAAGACACAGTGCATTCAAACTCAGCTGGACCCCCTGCCCCCCTGAGCCCTCCTGTAGAGCCTGGCCCTGAGAGGGGGCTGGGGACTTGCTGAGGCAGGATCTGCTCCTACTGTCCCTGGCACCACTGCCCCCAGGGCTTGTAGGAGAGCTTCGGGCCCGTAAGCCTCAATCTCCACACTGGCAGGTGGCCAGGGGAGAGGCTGCCAGCAGGGTTCCCAGGTACTGTGTCCACGTTTTGTCCTGCCCTCTAACGGGAAGGCACTCACATCACAGGTATATACTGACATTTCTTTTTTTCCCCGCGATGGAGTCTTGCTGTGTTGCCCAGGCTGGAGTGCAGTGGCCGATCTCGGCTCACTGCAACGTCCGCCTCCCAGGTTCAAGCAATTCTCCTGCCTCAGCCTCCCGAGTATCTGGTATTACAGGTGCACACCACCAAGCCTGGCTAATTCTTGTATTTTTAGTAGAAATGGGGTTTCACCATGTTGGCCAGGCTGATCACGAACTCTTGACCTCATGATTTGCCTGCCTTGGCTTCCCAAAGCGCTGGGATTACAGGTGTGAGCCACCATGCCCGGCCCCTTTTTTTCTTGAGACAGGGTCTCACTCTGTCACCTAGCCCAGAGTGCAGTGGTGCGATCATGACTTACAGCCTCAACTTTCTGGGCTCAAGCAATCCTTCTGCCTCAGCCTCCCAAGTAGCTGGGACTACAGGCACACACCGACTACCACACCTAATTTTTTTTCTGTTCTTGTTAGAGATGAGGTCTCACTATGTTGTCCAGGCTGATCACAAGCAATGCTCCCACCTTGGCCTCCGAAAGTGCTGGGCCTACAGATGTGAGCCACTGTGTCTGGCCTATTCTGATCTGTTGAGAGTGCACACGTGGGCCACTCCACTAAGTGCCAAAACAATGCAGAGTGCCCTCCCACACAAACCCACGCAAGTACACCCAGCACACATGTAAGGCAAGTGTGCACACAGTCACTAACACACACACACGTGCATGGCTGCACCGCGTTTCAGTCTGGCTCTGAGAATCCCTCCCACCCCAGCTCACTTCCCTCACCTGTTCACTGTCCTCAGAGGCCCTCTCCCTGACTCTGAACCTGACACATTCCCCACATTGCAAGGGGAGGGACCAGACTGTGTGTGTTCCCAGCAACATGTGCACCCCATGATTGGAGGCAGTGTGCCCGCAAATGTGCGCACAGCCAGGGTCACTGCCCACCAGGGCTCAAGGTGGTTGCCTCAGACACAGCTGGACTTTGTTCCGGCTACAATGTATTCACTTTAATTTTTGCTTGTAACCTGAAGAAGGGCCATTTTTCAAATTTGCACAAATGTGCTGTAAGAGTTAGCAGCAACCCTAAGCTACTAAGGCCAAGGCCAAGGCCTCACCAAGATCCTGTACCCCGAAGGCCACAAGAGCCTCCAGCCTTCCTGCAACAACAGCAAAGCCTCCCCAACAGGTAGGGGGATTTTAGGGGGCACTTACTGAGCTTCCTGACTCTTCAGACCCCTTGGACTGCTCTCTACCCCATCCTTTCCTGTTCCTATCACAAGATCAGATGTTCTAAAAATGATGACCATTGAGAGTAGAAATGGCCACAAGACTCTCAGAAAGTGAGTGAATATTCAAAGTATCATCAATTTCCAGCCATCCGCCGTAAGGGAACCTGAGAGAAAACAGAGGGCGGAAGGGGTGTGCTAAGTCAAAGCACAGATAATACTAAATAATAGGCAAAAAAAAAAGTCTACATTTGGCTCCAAAGTATTGGGCTGAAATGCAGAGAGGATCATGGTCCCAACTCCAGATGCCAGCAAAGGGGTTCTTCTGTCTCCTTCCCATTCTGAAGAGCACCCTCCCGGTTCAGGCTGAAATTCTGGTTATGCTCTTGGTTTGAGAGCAAGGAGAGGGTTTGAAAGCTAACCTGCTCCAGGCGGATACTCTCATTTTGTTACGCTGTGGCTATGATTGAAGTTGAAATGATTAACATGCAGGGCTGGAGTCCAGGACTGGAGGCTTACTCCTCACTGCCTCAGGCAGGGGCACGGAAAAGAGAGTTAAAACCAAAGCAACAGCAGAGCCGTCAGCACAGGACAGAAGTCAGGCAGTAGGACCCCGCCACTCGCCACTCACAGGGCAGGGGACCATCTCCGCAAACAACCTCCACCCCCAGTCAGGCTCCTAGCAGGAGTCAGCATCTCCAGTTTATTCATTAACTTCACTCTTTCCTCCTCCCTCCACCTCCAGGTCAGAGGCCGAGAAGGCACTAGTCAGAGGCAGAAGGCAGGCCCAGGACTGGAAGCCAAAACCCAGGCATCCCAACTCATACCACCTCAGAAACCACCTCCAGCAGAGCCAGAAAGAACCTTGGCAATGCGTCACCCAGCCTGCTGCTTTGTGGGTGAGCAAACCGGCCTGAAGAAAGCCATCAACTTGCCCAAGTTCGCACAGCAGTTAGAGGGAGGAGCAGGGGCCAGAATAAGAACCTCCCACCCCAGGACTGGTCAACATCCCAGAGCATGGCTCCAGAGCATGCGAAGAAATGGCAAAACCAAAGCTCCCTGGACCACAGCCATCTGAGAGGATCAATGTCCTGTCTGCCAAGGCCTCCGCTCACGTCTCCCTCACTTGGGTTTCAACGCAGATGCACGGAAGAAAGACAGTCATCTGGATAGACACAGCTGCTGATGTCAGGGGCCATCTGTGTCTCCCCAAGGCCATACAGGCCTCCTGGGGAGCCCCTCACCAAGTTTTGTCTGGCAGGGCCACCAGGAACAGGCCCCACAGGATGTGGGGACATGCTGCACAGCAAGACGGTCATTCCCTTGTCCTTAAGTCCTTCCTTCTCTGCTGCCCAGTCTTTTTTAATAGAAACAGAGTTTCACTCTATTGCCCAGTGTGGTCTTGAACTCCTGCCTCAGCCTCCCAAAGTGCAGGGATTCCAGGCGTGGGCCACTGCACCTGGACGCCTGCTGCCTGACCTTCACCAGACTAATTTTCCTCCACCCAAGCCCATGTGCCTGGCTGCACTGCACCATTCAGTGACAGGCAGTGCCTCAAATCCCAGAGCTGCGAGAATGAAAGCAGACACCCACACGGGCCCCAGGGAGGCGGGAGGAGGACTTAAAATGGGAGCTCAGGCATTCCTGCTGCAAGCAGGCTCAGGGAGGGACCTGGAGCGGATTCCCAGCGTCAGTGAAGAACTCAGAACAGCTACAGGTCTGCATTAGAAAAGGCAGGCGCTGCAGAGTCATAGAATCTGGGCTGGCGCCCCTGCTCCCGGTAACACTATGTGTGGGCCTTACCTGCTGCCGCCGATAAGAGGACATGACAGCTACCCCGCGGGGCCTTTGTGAAAGTTAAATGAGATTCAAATTATAACTTCATCTGATTAAGTTAAATTGGTTGTGGACATTTGTAAAGGTTCTAAAACTGAGTCTGATTATGATGACAAATGTGAGTACCAGCATCCTAAGTATAATGTGAAGGCATGACAGGATGAGAAGAGGCTCCTGGCCACTCTTGGGGCACTAAATAACCCCTGCTGGAACCCACAGACAAGAGAATATTTGGCAAGATGAGCCACCAGCCAGCACCATTCCGCCCCCTCTCCCTGCTCCACTGACTACACCATTGGGGTTCAGGGAAGGTAAGATTTTACACATCACCCAGCAGGGAGAAGCGGCAGGAGAAAATACACATAAATTAAATATAAAAGGCCCAGGTCAGTAAAGAGCACCCCAAGGGAACCTGAATCAGCACCATCTACCCCCACTGTCTGGCTGCCTGGTCTGTAGTCTGGCACAGGGGAAGCCTCGATGCATAAGTGCTGGAACAATGAATAAACCATCAGCAAGACCCCCAGGGCCCTGGAGGAGCAGAGAAGAGGGCCCCGTAAGGGTCCTGGTGGAGGGCGGTGGGTATAGCAAAATGGAGGCACTGAGGATTGGCCAGGACTCCTGCAGCTTCTCTTCTGGCCTGTGGTGGGAGGCCCTCCACCCTGGCTCCCAAGCCTGCTGGGAGGAGACAGGAAGCAGGAAGTTACAGGCCTCTCCCTAGGCTTCCTCCACACAAATGGGGTGGCCGAGAAAGAATCTAAGAGTACCATCAGCCACCAATCAGAAACAGTGGGGAGGAGATAATTCTTGCCTGGCCCCCAAAGCCCAATTTAAGGAGCTTAGAAAAGCAAAGCCAGGAGTCAGGGCAGGACAACTAGAAAATGTCAGCATCCTCTTCCATCCTCCCCAACCCAGAGTTAAAGGGCAAGAAAGACCTTGACTTCAGATGGAGTTTATAACACAGAGACGTTCAGAGGCCCTACCCCACAATGGACCCGAACCAACACTGACCTGTTCCCTCTGAACTTTCTGCAAACACCTTGGCTGCTGACAAATAAAAGAAGGTTCCAGGATATTCCTGCAGGAAGGCAAAAAATTAGGTCATCACTTTGGTAAGAAGCCACTCTAGGGTGAATTCTGTCCATCAAGGACTACTCTTTGGGGCAGCAATCCCTCACCAAGAAACTGCTCACTCAGCAAATGGAGGCCAGAAATGGCAAACAGGAAGGCAGTGTGCTAATGCCACTCAGTTGCTGGTGGGTACCCAAGGCATTACGATCAGAACCCAAGCCCTGGCCCAGCAGAAAAGACAGCTGCAATTGATTAGTGATGTCTGCCATGGGCAGTTACAGAAGTAACAGAATCCCCGCCATGTATTTGGCATCCCTGGGGTAGACCTTTGTCATCCAAGGATTTAACATTACAATTTTGGCCACTCGCAAGTGACCCAAAGTTTCAAGATATGTAAAAGTGTGTAAACCTACTGAGATGTGTTTGCATCGCATACACTATGAGGTCAATATGAAGGAACGGGCCACCTTGTTGTTTTCATCTCCACCACATTCAAAGTTACTCTTATGGAGCAATAAAAACTTGGTGGAAAATGGCCACCAAGTGAGAAATAAAACTGCAGCAGAAACTGAAAGGGCAGTTAACTTGGGGTGTGAGGATATATGCAGGAAACATTTGACTCTGCAGAAACATGACTCCGGAGAAAGCCAGGCCCATGAACAAATATTGCTGTGGATACAAATTTGGGATGCTAGAAAATGCAAGATTCATTTCTTGAGATCGTGAGGGGTCCACTGTGCCTACTCTGTTCTGTGCCTCACAGCAGTGAACTCAGGGTCAAGGAGAACATCAGAGGGAGTGAGAATCCATGCCCTGAAGGGGCTTGCAATCTACTTGATGAAACAATACCTACTGGAAACAGCAAATGGCATTGCATTTTCACAATTACCCAGCACAGAATCAGCTTCAATTCCCCTTCACCTTCCTCCTTTCCTCACTTCCCCACCCAATCACGTTACAAATGATCCTGATCTTACTTCCAAAATGTCTCAAGTTCAATGCCTCCTCACCATTCCTCACAGGTGCCCAGCCACTCTCCCTACCATGACGTCCCCTCTTCACAGACCCCAGATTCACCCTCCTTAAGCCCAGCACTGCTTCTGTTACCCTTGCTCAAAACCTGCAAACTTCCCAGGGCCTCCCAAGGTTGATGGCTGTCTCCACAGCACCAGTTTAATGCCGGCACATGGTGGGCACTCAAGTTCTCTTGGAAGAATGAATGGACAGATAAAGTTCTCGGCTGGTGATCTGAGGCCACCCACAAAACAGCTGTTGTCTACCTGCCCAACTTCCCTGCACACATCCCACGCCTGGCCCACCTGCGCCATTCACACACCCCAACTTTCTCAGGGCCTAGCCCCAGGCTGATCCTTACTCCTGTTGAAATGCAAGCTCCCTGGCCGGGCGCAGTGGCTCAAGCCTGTAATCCCAGCACTTTGGGAGGCCGAGACGGGTGGATCACGAGGTCAGGAGATCGAGACCATCCTGGCTAACATGGTGAAACCCCGTCTCTACTAAAAAAATACAAAAAACTAGCCGGGCGAGGTGGTGGGCGCCTGTAGTCCCAGCTACTCGGGAGGCTGAGGCAGGAGAATGGCTTGAACCCGGGAGGCGGAGCTTGCAGTGAGCTGAGATCCGGCCACTGCACTCCAGCCTGGGCGACAGAGCGAGACTCCGTCTCAAAAAAAAAAAAAAAGAAAAGCAAGCTCCCCTCCGGGGTTCATGTGCACCACCACCTTCTGCATGAAATGGTGCTCCTCAATCAAGGTGACCGAACTGTTTCAGCTCACATAACATTCTGCTCTCAGAAGCCATTTGCCTTGTCCTTTGAATTGTCATCTTTTGAACCCATTTCTCAACTCTTTACTGGCTAACAAGCCCCATGAAGATAAGGATGTTCGTCTTGTTTATTTTTGCAGCATCAGAACTTAGCACAGACTTTTTTTTTTTTTTTAAGAGACAAAATTCTTGCTCTGTTACCCAGCCTGGAGTGCAGTGACACAATCATGGCTCACTGAAGCCTTGAACTCCTGAACTCAAGCGATCCTTCCACCTCTAGCTGGGACCATAGGTCCATAGGTCCACAAGTGTGTACCACCACACCTGGCTAACATATATATACATTATATGTATAATTTTTTAGATACAGAGGCCTCATTATGTTACCCAGGATGGTCTCAAATCCCGGGCCTCAAGTGATCTTCCTGCATCAGCTTGCCAAAGTACTGGGATTACAGATGTGAGGCACAGTATCCAGCCCAGCACAGACTCTTATACATGGGATGCATACACTGTTTGTGGAGTTCACCAGAGAAACACCCAAGGAAATCTATAAAGGCCAGGAACAAAATGAAGACAGAAAATGCCATAGGAGTTCCCAGGAAAAAGAGGTTCATTTGGGATGGGATGCCAGGGTCTTGAAAGGAGCTCAGACATGAGACGGGTCTTGAAACAGGAGAATGGAAGAACTATCCAGAAAGGTGGAAGAGGATGAACTAAGGGGCCAAGATGGAATGCGCAAAGCATGCCTGGGAGATTCGTCTGGCTAGAACCAAGGGTTCCTGGAGGGAGAAGAGTGGTAATAAGGCTAGACAGGCAACATGCTGAATGCCAGGCGAATGCACCTGGATTAGATCCACTCCCTCTTCGTCAGTGAGGATGACAACCGCTGCAGGCTGGGCCCTCATGGTAGAAGAAAAGAAGTCTTGTCCTCTCTTGTTCCAAGCATATTAGTTCAGTCTCCTCCACGAAGTTATAAATAACAGCCACCGTTTACTGCACACCTGCTGTGTTTCAGGCCCTGAGCTATGTGCCTCACATACATCAGCTCATGGCTCCTTCCCAACATCCTGAGTACTTGGTATTGTTATCCTCATTTTGCAAGCAGGGAGCTGACGCTAAAGGAGGTAAGGGCACCTCCCAAGGCCCAACCCACTCACTCATTCACTTAACAGTGCTGGCTGGCCCTGGGGTTACAGGCTTGTGACAAAGGGGCACTCCCTCCAGCCACCCCAGGTTCAAGGGCTTCCCACCTAAGCTGGGCTGCTTCTCCACAACTCTCCAGATTAATTCCTCAAGGTCAGCATTTACTAAGCACACAGAAGGAGCTTAATAAAGCACACTAAACAGACAGAATAGTGGCTGCCAGAGGCTGGGAGGAGGGGGAAACAGTTGTTTCATGAATATTAAAGCTTCAGTTTACAAGCTAATTTCTGGAGCTCTGTTGCACAACAATGTAAATATACTTAATGCTACTGAACTGTACACTTAAAAATGGTTAAAATGTACACTTAAGATTTTACAGGCCGGGCGCGGTGGCTCAAGCCTGTAATCCCAGCACTTTGGGAGGCCGAGACGGGTGGATCACGAGGTCAGGAGATCGAGACCATCCT
>NW_012122820.1:4048950-4051432 GCF_000951035.1 Colobus angolensis palliatus | reverse complement strand
TAGAATATTTCTAATCCAATATCCCACCAAAACGGAGAGTTGGAAAGAGGAGGTAAATTGCCCAAGGTTGCACAAATAAGTGGTGCCAGGTGAAGACAAGGCTCAACATAGAGGAAAGGGGCTGGGCATGGTGGCTCACGCCTGTAATCCCAACACTTTGGGAGGCCAAGGTAGGAGAATTGCTTGAGGCCAGGAATTCAAGACTAGAGACCAGCCTGGGCAACATGGCACAACCCCATCTTTGCCATAAAAAATTTTAAAAAAAGTAATTATCTGGGCAAGGGGCCTGCACCTATAGTCCCAGCTACTCGGGAGGCTAAGGCGGGAGGATCACTTGAGTCCAGGAGTTGGAGGCTGCAGTGAGCTGATTGCATCCCTGCACTCCAGCCCAGGAAACAAAGTGAAAAAAATAGAAGAAGGGGCTGAATGCAGTGGCTCACGCCTGTAATCCCAGCACTTTGGGAAGCCAAGGCAGGCAGATCACCTGAGGTCAGGAGTTTGAGACCAGCCTGGCCAACATGGTGAAACTGTATCTCTACAAAAAATACAAAAATTAGCCAGGTGTGGTGGTGGCAGGCACCTGTAATTCCAGCTACTCGGGAGGCTAAGGCAGGAGAATCGCTTGAACCCGGGAGGCAGAGGTTGCAGTAGCCGAGATAGTGCCATTGCACTCCAGCCTGAGCAACGAAAGCGAAACTCTGTCTCAAAAAAAAAAAAAAAAATTGAAGAAGGGCAGAGGCAGACGGCAGAATAGAAGGCACAAGGCAGGAAGGTCAGAAGCCAGGGTTCAAGTTTTGCTTCTTTCACTTAATGAGTTTTGTGACCTTAGATATTTATTCTCTCTGAGCATCATATTCCTAACCCATAAGACGGTAATTAAACGTTACAAACCTCGCCCAGTGCAGTGGCTCACGCCTGTAACCCCAGCACTTTGGGAGGCCGAGGCAGGTGGATCACTTGAGGTCAGGAATTCGAGACCCGCCTGGCCAACAAGGCGAAACCCTGTCTCTACTAAAAATACAAAAATTAGAAGGCGTAGTGGCACACGCCTGGAATCTCAGCTACTCGGGAGGCTGAGGCAGGAGAATCGCTTGAACCAGGGAAGCGGAGTTTGCAGTGAGCTGAGATCCTGCCACTGCACTCCAGCCTGGGCAACAGAGTGAGACTCTGTCTCAAAAAAAAGTAACAAACTTTACAAGATTATGTATGAATTAAATAAAATTATATACAGCTAATGTAATGTGCACAGAAACACTTGGCCAACTGTAAATTACTTTATCAACACTAGTTATTGTTATTAATATTAAATATATCTGTTCATAGGTTCAAAGAGCCCTGCCACAATATTAAAATCTGATTAAACCAGACCAAAAACAAAAATCCTACTCTCACCTGTTCAGGGACTTGCACACAGGGGGTCTTCAGTGAGTGAGAGTGGAACTGAATTACACTTCAAGTTTTATCTAACCCAATCCTGTCCTTCCAACCCACAGCCCAGCTGCATCAGCCATGCCAGGACCAAGCCAAGGGTAGGAAGCTGGTGTAATTGTCTGCCTCTCTGGCTGCATTCCTTAGCTAAATATAAATGATTTATTCAGGCCATTGTTTGAAATTATCCATAATCCCTCTCCTCGCCTCCCCATTACTTATGATGGCAAGCTAGCTGTGTATCTCTATAGCAAAGCATATATTCAACATTCTCTGTGGCTATTTTCAATAAAGAGAAGGGAGCTGGCAGGTATATATAGGGATCCTCGCATGAGTCTTTGGTTTTCTCCACTAGTCCAGGAAAGCTTCCTGGAGGAGGAAATACCTGAGTTACCCCAGGGAAAAGGACAGCTGCAGGTCAGAAGGGCACGCGCGCATAAAGAGAGACTGGGTCTCTGAACCAAGAGTGGTAAGCCCCTGCCTTCTTACCCCCGTTTTGGTGATGCGAGGGAAAGCTGGCTCAGGGGATCCCATACTACCCCAAGTTTCCCTAGACAATACAGGCATTTGGGGGAAGATGAAGAAGTGACCCGTATATTTTTCAAAGAGGGAGGAGATCCAAGACTCTAGTTCCAAGATGTACAAGTACAAATATTGCTCTTACAAGAAGCCAGTTTCTTGTTTGGATGTTTTTTTAAAAACCACAAGAAAGTTTTTTCACGTCCCAAACTTGAATGCACAGATGGGCCAGATCTCCAACTTCGGGGTGTGCCAGAGTCCTGTCACTCGGAGCGCTGATCTTCCAGCAGTGGCCCAGGGAGTGGTCGCGGGTGCCGGGGGACTGCAGGCTATATCCCAGCCCTGCCCGAAGGCCTCTGGCCCTCTGGCCCTCTCTGGGGTCCTTGTATGGACTGTTCCAAGCGGTGCACTGGGTCGCACAGTCGGAAACCCTTGCCAGCCCCGGGGGCTCCCTTTCTGAAACGGTCTTCCTTGGAGCCATCCCCTGGAGGACCCCACTTCGCTCGGTGCCCGGGCCCCGCACCCATCCTCCCCT
>NW_012122820.1:4036607-4047850 GCF_000951035.1 Colobus angolensis palliatus | reverse complement strand
GGAAGCCTCCCTCCCCGCCCCGCCACCCGCACGCCCCGACCGGCCGCTCCTCCGAGGTGCTGTGATCACGCCTTCCCCCTGCGGCGAACGGGCCTCTTCCCAGGGTAGGGGCGGGAAGGTCTGGGCCTGGCAGTGCGCTCTCCTGGGCTCTGCGCCCACACGGCACCCAAGGGCCGTCTTGGCCCAGGCCTCAGCTCTCTGGCTCGCGCCAGGCTGCCTGGCCTCGCCACCCCACCCCCACACCTACGAGCCCCTTCCCTGGTGTTCCGGGCGGGCTGGATGAGATGCTGACAGCGCCTGCCGGAGACACCTCTTGCAGAAAGAGCCGTGCTCCCCAGGAGCTGGCGGCCGCCAAGGGCGGGTACAGGGCACGGTGTGCGGAAGGGGTGCGCTGAGGCAGGAGAAACTCCAGCTAGGCATGTCTGGCCCGGCGCTTTTTCAGGCCTGGATTTTATATGTTTTTTGTTTTTTTGGTTTTGTTTTGTTTTTTCTTGAGACAAGGTCTCACTCTGTTGCCCAGGCAGGAGTGCAGCGGTGCGATCACGGCTCACTGCAGCCTCGACTTCTAGGCTCAAGTGATCCCGCCTCAGCCTCCAGAGTACTTGGGACTGTGGGCGCGCACCACCACGTCCGGCTAAGTTTTTGGTTTTTTTTTTTTTTTTTTTTTGTACAGACGGGGGTCTCCCTGGGCCCAAGCTGGTCTCAAACTCCTGGGCTCAAGCCATCCTCCTGCCTCTGCCTCACGAAGTGCTGGGATTATAGGCCTGGATTTTTTTTTTTTTTGAGACGGAGTCGCGCAGGCTGGAGTGCAGTGACCTGATCTCAGCTCACTGCAAACTCCGTCTCCCGGGTTCACGCCATTCTCCTGCCTCAGCCTCCCGAGTAGCTGAGACCACAGGCGCCCACCACCTCGCCTGGCTAGTTTTTTGTATTTTTTAGTAGAGACAGGGTTTCACTGTTAGCCAGGATGGTCTCGATCTCCTGACCTCGTGATCCACCGATCTTGGCCTCCCAAAGTGCTGGGATTACAGGCTTGAGCCACCGCGCCCGGCCTAGGCCCGGATTCTTAAAGCTAGAAGGCGTAAACTTGTTTCCAGAGAGCACTAAAACGCCATCTCTTCTCATCATCACTGTCATCAAAAACTTCTAGGCCAGGTGCCCTGGCTCAGGCCTGTAATCCCAGGACTTTGGGAGTCCCAGGTCTTTGGTAGGCCCAGGCGGAAGGATTGCTAGAGCTCAGGCACTCAGGAACTCAGGAATTCAGGAATTCAAGAACAGCCTGAGCAACATAAGAAAACCCCATCTCAAAAAAAAAAAAAAGAAAAAGTTTTAATTCACCGGGTGTGGTGGCACACCGCTGTAGTCCCAGCTACCCCAGCGGCTGAGGCTCAGGGGTTGGAGGCTGCAGTAAACTAGGATCACGCCACTGTACTCCAGCGTGGGCAGCAGAGGGAGACCCCGTCTTTAAAAGTGAAAATTTTAAAAATTTTAAAGAAACTGTATGCTGTGCTTCCCACGTGCCCTACCATTGCACTAAGCTTGACAAGGGACAAATTTCTAAAACCTGGCTATAATCACAAGAGTTGCCTTTGCTTTCTGCTAATTAGACTGGAAGTTTCCGCTCATCTTCTGGGCCCCTTCCCTCACACACACGCAATCTTGTTTTTGTCTATTAGACTAAACCCATAACCCATCTCCTGACCTCCCTTTCCCCGCAAGGAAAATATTCTCCTTCCACATTTGGCTTCATCCAAAGCCTTCTTCAATGCCGCTAACAAAGTCTTCCCAAGGAACCCCCACCAGCCCCTATCTTTCCAGTCACTGTGGCAGCCCCTTAGTACATGTACCCAACTCTGCCCAGGCTCCAGAAGAGGAAACTGGGTCTCAGAGAGGGAAAGAGATGTACTAGGATTGTCTGCCAGCGAGCCAACTCACTGGTAGACCATCGGACACAGCCTGGTGAGGAAGCAGTCGCAGGACTTGTGAGCCAGACACACCTGTCTGAATCCTGGCTCTGCTTTTATGAGCTGGGACCTCTTCAGGTCTGTTCCCTCACCTGTGGAATGGGGCATAAGAATACCAATTACAGGGGCGGGCATGGTGGCTCACACCTGTAATCCCAGTACTTTGGGAGGCCAAGGCGGGTGGATCACCTGAGGTCAGGAGTTTGAGACCAGCCTGGTCAATATGGTGAAACCTCGTGTCTACTAAAAATACAAAAATTAGCCAGTCGTGGTGGTACATGCCTGTAATCCCAGCTACTCGGAGGGCTGAGGCAGGAGACTTGCTTGAGCCTGGGACACGGAGGTTGCAATGAGCCAAGATCGTGCCACTGCACTCACAGCCTGGCCAACAAAGCAAGACTGTCTGAAAAAAAAAAAAAAAAAAAAAAAACCAGTTCCACAAGGTTGATGGGCTGACCAAGATGATGGAGTGAAAGCACAACATGTGATACGTAGTGACTGCTCAATAAATGCTAGCTTTCTCCTGCCCTTTTTGGGTTTTGTTTTGTTTTGTTGTTTTTGAGACAGGGACTTGCTCTGCCATCCAGGCGGGAGAGCAGTCGTGCCATCATGGCTCACTGCAGCCTCAAACTCCTGGACTCAAGGATCCTCCTACCTCAGACTCCTAAATAGCTGGGACCACAGGTGCGTGCCACCATATCCAACTAATTGGGTTTTTGTTTTGTTTTGTTTTGTTTTTTTTTTTTTTGTTTTGTTTTGTTTTGTAGAGACGGAGGACTCACTATGTTGCTCAAGCTAGTTTTGAACTCCTGGCCTCAAGCAATCCTCCCACCTTAGCCTCCCAAAGTCCTCCTGCCCTTTAAAAAAAGATAGGGGGAGCACAGTGGCTCACACCTATCATCCCAGTACTTTGGGAGGCCAAGGAGGTGGATCACTCGAGCCCAGGAATTTAAGACCAGCCTGGCCAACATGGCAAAACCCCATCTCTACTGAAAATACAAAAATTCGCCAGGCGTGCATGGGCGTGGTGGCACATGCCTGTAGTCCCAGCTGCTACTCAGGAGTCTGAGTCCAGGAGGTCAAGGCTACAGGGAACCATGATTACACCACTGCTCTCCAGCCTGGGTGACAGAGTGAGACTCTGTCTCAAATTAATTAAGTAATTAAAACAAATCTGAAATAATGGGATTCTGAAGTCTTAGAGATGGATGAAATCTTAGAAGAATTCCCTCAGCAATAGCCCAGAAAATGGCTTCCCTGCTCACTCTCCTTCACCACATTCAGAGATGAATGCCTCAGTGCCTCTGAGGGGCTGACAGCTGGAAGGCAGCGCTGAAGAAAAGCTGTGGAGGAGATGGGATTATTCAGCATAAAGGACACAAAGGTGACTAGTGGTCTGTGAAGCAGACACACTGATCGTGTCCAACGAGGACTAAACGCAAGTAAACCTGACAATGAGGCACCACCTTCTTGGGGAAGGGACTTACAAATGCATGAAGTCACCGCTTACCATACCAGGCTTCTGAGGAAATGTCATCGAGTTTCCCTCCTGGAGAAGATCCCAAAAAATGCTGAGGAGTACCATACATCAGGTTAGATATAGGTAGGGTGATTGTATGCAGGTTTTGGGGGCACATTCTACTTACTCTTCTTGTCCTGGCATAGTTTCTAATAGTCCCCCTTTCACTCTCAAAATATCCTGGTGTGGATGATAAATTATATGCCACTTGAACTGTGAACAAAAGCAGGACTCCAAACAGCTCCTTCCAGGCCTGAATGTCAGCAACTCTGCTGGAATTTCTGAATCCCCAGGGACTTCAAAAGATAGCATGTCAGTTTATCCCCTTGAAATCACCAAATCAAATCAAAAATGACAATAGGCTAAAATTAAAAGTCCCAGCCAACCACCCCAAGTCAAGCTTCGGGACTGCGCCTGCTGAATTGCGACACCTAGCGGCGAGAGCGCACGCTGCCGGAGCGGGGTTCCGCAAACACTTCACATTCGGCCATAGGTTTCCAGTGATTTGCAAAGCAGCTAACAGCTAACACGTACCAAGTGTTTATGTGCCAGGCACAGTTCTAAGTACTTTACATGTTCCAACCCATTGATCCTCACAACACCATGAGGTAGGTAGTAGCATCGTCATCCTGACATTTTAACAGATGAGGAAACTGAGGCTGAGACAAGTTAGGTAATTTCTCCCAGGCCATTTCACCAGTAAATGACTAAGCTAGGATATAACCCCAGATTGTCTGCTGGAGGGCCTGCACAGTTAACTACTGCTCCATCCAGACACACCTGTCTGAATGGAGGATTCAGGATTCAGACAGGTGTGTCTGGCTCTGTATGCACAAAGTTACTGCGGAGGAATCTTCACCTGAAGAGACATCCACCACCCCTCTGACATGGAGATGATGTGAGGGTATAATGAGAGGTAGAATGTATGAAAAGTTCCACTCTCAGCCGGGCGCAGTGGCTCATGCCTATAATCCCAGCACTTTGGGAGGCTGAGGTGGGTGAATCACCTGAAGTCAGGAGTTTGAGACCAGCCTGGCGAAACCCCATCTCTACTAAAAATACAAAAATCAGCCAGGCCTCAGTCAGGCCAGCTACTGTAATCCCAGCTACTAGAGAGGCTGAGACAGGAGAATCGCTTGAACCCGGGAGGCGGAGGTTGCAGTCAGCCAAGATCGTGCCACTGCACTCCAGCCTGGGCAACAAGACGAGACTTTGTCTAAAAAAAAAGAGTTCCACTCTCATGTCTACCAGTACAGAATAGTAGTTTCCACATCTATAAAAATTGCCTGGGCCGGGCGCGGTGGCTCAAGCCTGTAATCCCAGCACTTTGGGAGGCCGAGACGGGCGGATCACGAGGTCAGGAGATCGAGACCATCCTGGCTAACATGGTGAAACCCCGTCTCGACTAAAAACTACAAAAACACTAGCCGGGCGAGGTGGCGGCCCCTGTAGTCCCAGCTACCCGGGAGGCTGAGGCAGGAGAATCGCTTGAACCCGGGAAATGGAGGTTGCAGTGAGCCGAGATCACGCCACTGCACTCCAGCCTGGGAAACAAGTGAAACTCTGTCTCAAAAAATAATAATAATAATCACCTGGGCACAGTGGCTCACACCTGTAATCTCAGCACTTTTATGAGGGCTGGGTGGGCGGATCACCTGAGGTCAGGAGTTTGAGATCAGCCTGGCCAACGTGGTGAAACCCTGTCTCTACTAAAAATACAAAAATTAACCAGGCGTGGTGGCAGGCACCTGTAATCCCAGCTACTCGGGAGGCTGAGGCAGGAGAATCGCTTGAACCCGGGAAATGGAGGTTGCAGTGAGCCAAGATCACACCACTGCACTCCAGCCTGGGAAACAAGTGAAACTCTGTCTCAAAAAATAATAATAATAATCACCTGGGCACAGTGGCTCACACCTGTAATCTCAGCACTTTTATGAGGGCTGGGTGGGCGGATCACCTGAGGTCAGGAGTTTGAGACCAGTCTGGCAAACATGGTGAAACCCTGTCTCTACTAAAAATACAAAAAACTTAGCCAGGCGTAGTGGTGAACGCCTGTAATCCCAGCTACTCAGAGGCTGAGGCAGGAGACTTACTTGTACCTGGGAGACGAAAGTTGCAGTGAGCAGAGATCGCGCCACTGCACTCCAGCCTGGCAACAGAGCGAGACTCCGTCTCAAAAAAAAAAAAAAAAAAAAAAAAAGCCTCCCCAGGCGACTGCAGAAGATGGAAGATGGCGGAGGTGCAGGTCCTGGTGCGATGGTCGAGGCCATCTCCTGGGCCGCCTGGCGGCCATCGTGGCTAAGCAGGTACTGCTGGGCCGGAAGGTGGTGGTCCTACGCTGCGAGGGCATCAACATTTCTGGCAGTTTCTACAGAAACATGTTGCATGTTGAAGCACCTGGCTTTCCTCCACAAGCGGAGAACACAAACCTTGCCCAAGGCCCCTACCCCTTCCAGGTCCCCAAGGCATCTTCTGGCGGGCGGTGCGAGGCATGCTGCTCCACGAGACCAAGCGAGGCCAGGCCGCCCTGGACCGCCTCAAGGTGTGTGACGGCATCCCACTGCCCTGCGACAAGAAAAGCCAGATGGTGGTTCCTGCTGCCCTGAAGGTCGTACGTCTGAAACCTACAAGAAAGTTTGCCTATCTGGGGCGCCTGGCTCACGAGGTTGGCTGGAAGTACCAGGCAGTGACAGCCACCCTGGAGGAGAAGAGGAAGGAGAAGGCCAAGGTCCACAACTGGAAGAAGAAACAGCTCATGAGGCTAGGAAAACAGGCCGAGAAGAACGTAGAGAAGAAAATTGACAAATACGCAGAGGTCCTCAAGGCCCACAGACCCTCGGTCTGAGCCCAACAAAGACTGTTCATTCCTCATGCTTGACCTGGCCTGCCCTTCCTCCATTGTCACCCTGGAATGTGCGAGACCCAGGGGCAGCAGCAGTCCGGGTGCCACAGGCAGCCTGGGACATAGGAAGCTGGGAGCAAGGAAAGGGTCTTAGTCACTGCCTTCTGAGGTTACTTGAAAGCACTCGGAGAATTGTGCAGGCGTAACTTATCTATGACCAATAGAAAGAGCAACCAGTTACTATTAGCAAAAGGGAGCCGGAAGACTAATTGGAGGGGCCCTGCCTTGTGAGTGGAGCGTCTGTTTAACTTTCCACCTGGTCATATAACTCTGCAGCTGTTAGACTGTGCAAGCACTTGGGGACAGCATGAGCTTGCTGTTGTACAAAGGGTATTTATAGAAGCATAGACTGGGAAGATGTGCCACCAAGGGGTTACAGGCGTTGTCTGTGCTCCTCACCTGTATTTTGTAATCAGAATCAAATAAACTACTTTTTAAAAAAAAAAAAAAAAATCAGGGCATTGCCTGGGCTCAGTGGCTCACAGCTGTAATCCCAGCACTGTGGGAGGCCCAGGCGGGAGATCATTTGAGCTCAGGAGTTTCAGCCCACCCTGGGCAACATAGTGAGCCCTTGCTTCCACTTTTTGTACTTTTTTTTAAGAAAAAGAGAAAAAAAAGTAATAATTTGTTTAAAAAACAGGGCAAGAAACTAGACAAGGAGAAAACTTACCAACCATCAGTGAAATGCACACTGGAGCTGCTATTTTAAAGACGCACATGCCAGAGTGATGAAACAGTTCCTTCCCTACCTCACCTCCTTGCCCATATTTACTTCTGTAATTTGTAGGGTGGTTACTCGTCACTGACACCTACCAGGTACCAAGAGGATCTCAAACCCTAGAGCTCCCACAGCTGTCAAGGTGAGGCAGGGAAAAGTGACCAAAGACTGTTCTTCCGCTTCCATTCCAAATGCCCTCTTCTCAAGGGTGCACATCATTCCAAGGGCCCCTCCTTTCTTCACCTTCTTACTCCTCCAAGGCTCAAAGTGAGGCAGGTGGCAGGACTGAGAGGACCACAGGGGGTCTTGTCTAAGCCTTTGTTCTATAGGGCTGCCATGTGATTGTTGAGACATATTTATTCTTTTTTTTTTTTAAAGTATTTGTTGTTTATCTGAAATTCAAATTTAACTATTCTGTGTTTTTAACTGCTAAATCTGGCAACTCTACTTTGTTACTGATTGTTGCTAAGACAATTGGAAAACATAGATTAGAAGAGGCCAGCAAACTTTGTCTGTAAAGAGCCGGATAGTAAACATTTTCAGTTTTGTAGGGTATACCGTCTCTGTCCCAACTGCTCAGCTCTGCCATTGAAGCAGGACAGCAGTCATAAAAAATACATAAAGAAATGAGCATGACGGTGCTCCAATAAAACTTTATTTACAAAAACAGGCATCGGACCAGACCAGGCTGTGTGTTTTTCAAATTGGGGCCTTCAGACTCCTGGCTATCCTCAGGTGTCTTGTGGGGGTGAGAGTGGGCTGGATCCAAGTTCCCAAGTGTAAAAAACAGAAAGATAGATAAAAAGCATTGAGCGTAATGAGTGCCGGTAATTCTGTGTGTGTGTGTGTGTGTGTGTGTGTGTGTGTGTGTGACCTGAGATGGGTCACTGCCTACAGGAAGCATGCACTTCTGGAGTAGGAGGGTGTCTGGAGCCACCTAGGTTTTACAAGGTCGTGGGCTGAAGAAGAGCAGATTCTATGTCTGAGATTGCTGGTGGTCAGCATGTACTCTGTATAGACAGAAACGTCCATCCTGGCTAACAGGGTGAAACCCCGTCTCTATTAAAAATACAAAAAAACTAGCCAGGCGCGGTGGCAGGCACCTGTAGTCCCAGCTACTCGGGAGGCTGAGGCAGGAGAATGGCGTAAACCCGGGAGGCAGAGCTTGCAGTGAGCTGAGATCTGGCCACTGCACTCCAGCCTGGGCGGCAGAGCGAGACTCTGTCTCAAAAAAAAAAAAGAAACGCACAGACAACATTGCGAAATCAGACAGCAAAAAATACAGAGGCCAAGAAAAGCAGAATGCCACTGCAAAAGGTCTTCAGCTATAGCTAAAGCTGTTGGCGTTCATCCACCTGATGTACAGTGTTCAGAAACACATGGGAAGTATCTACAAGTGCCTCTGTGCACGTGCGCATGCGCACACGTGCTCACACGTGGACATGTACCCCATCGGTCTGAACAGGTGGGTAACAACTGAGGAATTCGCATGGTCGGTTGGAATCAATAAATGTAACAGTAATAGCCATATCAGCTACATTTGTATCAACTTTCTTACTGATCTTAGAATATTCCTATGTGTTTATCGAGGGCAATTCCATGGTTTAAAATCACTTTAAATGCTGCCCTACAGACCAAAACCACCTGTAAAAGGTCTGACCTATTAAAAGCATTGAACCCAAACACAGACTTCCCACCGCACAGAAAATGTTAATATGTCTGCAGCCGAAGTTGTGGGGCCCACAGTGCAAGCTAAAGACAAAGAATTAGGTAAGCCTCAGCCGACGGCAGGCCAGGTAAAAAATGTGGGCATGTATATACGTCCTAAAATAAGTAAGTCATCAGTGAAGTGTTTTATTTTTTTTTTTTTTTTTTTTGAGACGGAGTCTCGCTCTGTCGCCCAGGCTGGAGTGCAGTGGCCAGATCTCAGCTCACTGCAAGCTCCGCCTCCCGGGTTCACGCCATTCTCCTGCCTCAGCCTCCCGAGTAGCTGGGACTACAGGCGCCCCCACGTCGCCCGGCTAGTTTTTTGTAGTTTTTAGTAGAGACGGGGTTTCACCGTGTTAGCCAGGATGGTCTCGATCTCCTGACCTTGTGATCCGCCCGTCTCGGCCTCCCAAAGTGCTGGGATTACAGGCTTGAGCCACCGCGCCCGGCGAAGTGTTTTAAATAAGAGACTGACATGATTAGATTTGCATTTTGGGACTATCACTCTGGCCATAGGGTAGAGAACAAATGAGAGCGGCAGGAGTCAGAAAGGATAAAGGATACTTTAGCAGTGATCTCAGCACAAGAGGAAGTTAGCTTGGTCTAGGTTGGTGGTGATGAAAAAGGAGTAATATGGATAGACTTCAGAGAGAGTTAAAAGGTGAAATTTACATCAGCAATGAACATAAGGAATAAGGGAAGACAAGGTGTCAAGAAAGACACACTGGCCGGGTGCAGTGGTTCATATCTGTAATCCTAGCACTTTGGGAGCCCGAAATGGGAGGATGGCTTGAGGCCAAGAGTTTGAGACCAGCCTAGGCAACATAACGAGACCCCCATCTCTACGAAAAATACAAAAATTAACCAGTCGTGGTGTGCACCTGTGGTCCCAGCTACTTGGGAGATGGAGGTGGGAGGATCACTGGAGCACAGGAGTTCAAGGCTGTAGTGAGCTGTGATCATGCCACTGCACTCCAGCCTTTGCAACAGAGCAAAACCGTGTTAAAAAAAAAAAAAAGAAAAGAAAAGAAAAGAAAAAAAGACTCCTTATGTTCTGGCCAGTCTAAGAGGATGGTTGGTGGAATGATTAACTGAGCTAGGAAACAGTGGAAGAGGACTAGATGTAAAGGGAAAGATGCTGAATTCAAGGAAGATTAGAGCTAATAAGTGTCCATCAGATTTAGTATGTTGAAGGTCACTGAGGAACTTGGCAAAAGCGATTTGTTTGTTATGATGAGGCGGAGACTGTGTTGGGGGCCCTGAGAAGGGAGTAGGGACTATGGAATAAAGATGGTAAAACAATTCTTTCAAGAAAATTGGCTGTGGATGGGAAGACACATAGGGCAGGTTGCTGAAGGAGATTGTAAATCAAGGGCGGGTTGGGGAATTTTATGGGAGACTTGAGCCCATTTAAAACTCATGGGCAGAGTCCTATTTCTGGTATGGAGAAATCGGCGCCTAGCTAACCAGTCCTCCGCAGATAACATCTATACATTCTGGACAAAATATATAAACAAACAAACAAACAAACAGAAAACCTGCCTACCTAAGGGCTCTGGAGAGCAAGCCCAAGTAGGTAGAGTTTTGGAGGGGATTCAATATGTGCAAGAAGCACCTGGGTCCACGTTTTGTGGATTTTGCCTGTGTTGGCCACCGTCACAGCAACAGCACAGGATGGCTATGTCAACGAAAAGAGTCAAACTCTGTAAAATATTTAAAGAGGTTTATTCTGAGCCAAATATGAGTGACTAAGGCCCAAGGTACAACCTCAAGATGTCCTGAGGAACACATGCCCAAGGTGGCTGGGTCACAGCTTGGTTTTACACGTTTCAGGGAGGCATCATGTTACTGGTAAAAGGTAGCCGAATTACCAGCCGCGAGTCTGTATGGTCTGCAACAATCTCAATTCTTGCCTCCTCAGAAGAAAGAATTCGACTGAGGGGCATAAGGCAGAAAAAGAGACTGAGGCAAGCTTCAGAGCAGGAGTGGAAGTTTATTTAAAAGGCTTTAGAACAGGAAAGAAAGGAAAGAAGAGTGCACTTGGAAGAGACCCAAGCAGGCACCGAGGTCAAGTGCAGTGTTTCACCTTGATCCTACGACTTTATAGGCTGGCCCCTGTCCCATGATTCTTCCCTTAGAGTGGGCTGCCCATATGCACGGTGTCCCCCTTACTCTTGGGAAGTGAGCACACACAGTGTGTTTAGGAAGTTGTATGCTTACCTCTCTGAGGCTTTCTTCGCTTTTCCAGTGGAGTGCCCCCGGAAAGTCATACTCCGCCATCTTGTCTGTTGATGCGCATGCCCAGGAAGCTGCTTCTCCCTGGCGCCTGCCTTCAGTTAACGCTGTAGTGCAACAGGTGTGGACCATCAGGAAACGCTGTAGTGCAACAGGTGTGGACCATCAGGAAACGCTGTAGTGCAACAGGTGTGGACC
>NW_012122820.1:4034336-4036557 GCF_000951035.1 Colobus angolensis palliatus | reverse complement strand
GCAACAGGTGTGGACCATCAGGAAACGCTGTAGTGCAACAGGTGTGGACCATCAGGAAACGCTGTAGTGCAACAGGTGTGGACCATCAGGAAACGGCCTCTCCCTGGGGCCAGCTGCCATTTATCTCTTTTAGAGAGGCGATGTGCTCATTGCCAAATCATCATCTGACATTCCTAGTGGGTGGGGGAGCCCCCTCCTGCCTCGCTCATGCCTAACCTTACCCATAACAATAAGACATCAGTCAATACATGTGAGGTACACATTGGTTTGGTCTGGAAAGGTGGGACAACTTGAAGAGGGGGAGGGGAGCTTACAGGTCATAGGTGGATTCAAAGAATTCAAAGATTTTCTGATTGGCAATTGATTGAGTTATTATCTAAAGAACTGGAATCAATAGAAGGGAGTGTCTGGCTTAAGGAGTTGTTAAGGACAAAGGTTCTTTTATTTTATTTTTTTTTCAGACAGGGTCTCACTCTGTCACTCAGGCTGGAGTGCAGTGGTGCAATCCTGGCTCGCTGCAGCCTCAACCTCCCAGGCTCAGGTGATCCTCCCACCTCAGCCTCCTGGGCAGCTGGGGCTACAGATGCGCACCACCACACCCAATTAATTTTTTGTAGAGACAGGGTATCGCCATGTTGCCCAAGCTGGTCTCAAACTCCTAGGCTCAAGCAATCCACTCGCCTTGGCCTCCCTAAGTGCTGGTATTATAGACGTGAGCCACTGTGCCTGGCTTTTTTTTTTCTGAGACAGAATCTTGCTCTGTCACCCACTCTGGAATGCGGTCATATGATCTTGGCTCACTGCAACTCCTGGGTTCAAGCAGTCCTCTCACCTCAGCCTCCCAAGTAGCTGGGATTACAGTCATGTGCCACCACACCCTGCTAATTTTGGAGTTTTTTGTAGAGATAGGGTTTCACCATATTGTTCAGGCTGGCAAGGTTCTTATTGCATCAGAGAGAATAGATGGTAAATGTCTCTTATCAGATCCAGAAAGGCACCAAACTTGTAGTTAATTCTCTCCTGGGTCAAGAAAAGTCCTGGAAATAAAGGGGGGATTCTCTACAGGATGTAGATTTCCTCCACAAGAGATAGCTTTGCAGGGCCATTTTTAAATATGTCAAAGAAATATGTTTTGGGGGAAAATGCTATAATTTATTTCAGAGCCTGCTATGTCATGTGATGCGATACTAAAGTCCGATTGGAATTGGTATCTTATTGCTACAGAGTCTTTTTGTCAGTCTTAAGATCTCTGTTTTGATGTTAATGCTGGTCAGTTGTGCCTGAATTCCAAAGGCAAGCGGGCGTATAATGAGACATGTCCTAACACCTATTCCTATCACCACCCAAACCAGTTTTTCAGGTTTACTTTGGAATGCCCTCAGCTGAGGTGGCAGGGGGCATTCAGTTGCCTGGGGGCTTGGAATTTTATTTTTGGTTTACAGCTAAAACTCCAATAGAAGCCCACTGGCTTTCCAGTGAGAGGAACCAGAGAGTGGAGCCCAGAGTAATCAAAGTTATCAAAGAGTGAGGGGTGAGACTTGGAAAGGAGAAAGCCAGAGAAGAGAAACCCAGAATTCTGTATATAAACTCTGCCTAAGTCTCTGATTCCTGCTGAACCTCACATGAACAGGGAAACCTACAAGCAGCCTAGCTAAAGATAAAAAAACTAAACTGAGGCTGGTCACGGTGGTTCACACCTGTAATGCCAGCACTTTGGGAGTCCGAGGTGGGCAGATTGCCTGAGGTTGGGAGTTCAAGATCAGCCTGACCAACATGGAGAAACCCCGTCTCTACTCAAAGTACAAAATTAGCCGGGCATGGCGGCACATGCCTGTAATCACAGCTACTTAGGAGGCTGAGGCAGGAGGATGGGAGAATCGCTTGAACCCAGGAGGTGGAGGTTGTGGTGAGCCAAGATCGTATCATTGCACTCCAGCCTGGGCAACAAGAGCGAAACTCCATTTCAAAAACAAAACAAAACAGAAAATACTAAACTGAGACCGAAGCTCCTGCCCGCTGAAGGTAAAACCAAGTTTGCAATTTGAATCTAACCAAGTGAATTGTCTGCTAAAGGAAAAAGATTAGCCTTTTTCTGAGGAATTAAACAGAACCTAGAGTCTCCTCAACACGACCTTCAAAACACTCAGGCTATGATCCAAAATCACTAGGCATACAAAGAACCAGGAAAATATGACCCATTCTCTTTTTTTTTTTTTTTTTT
>NW_012122820.1:4026234-4026701 GCF_000951035.1 Colobus angolensis palliatus | reverse complement strand
ATATTTTTTTAAAAAATGGAAATTTTAGAACAAAAATACATAGAATAAAAAATTCACTGGCTGTGTTCAGTGCAGTGTATCTGTAATCCTAGTTACTCAGGAAGCTGAGGTGGGGGGATCACATGAGCCTACAAGTTTGAGACCAGCCTGGGTAACATAGCAAGACCCCATCTCCAAAGAAAAACAAAAAATTAACTGGATGTGCTTAATGACCATTCCACCATCTCAGTGGAAAGAGCAAATGAACTTGAAGAGAGATCAATGGAACATTGGAGAGAAAAAGAGATAACCGAGCCTCAGAGACCTGCAGAACAATAGGAAAACGTCTAATGTGGCCGGGTGCGGTGGTTCAAGCCTGTAATCCCAGCGCTTTGGGAGGCCAAGATGGGCAGATCATGAGGTCAGGAGATTGAGACCATCCTGGCTAACACGGTGAAACCCCGTCTCTACTAAAAATACAAAAAACT
>NW_012122820.1:4022013-4025029 GCF_000951035.1 Colobus angolensis palliatus | reverse complement strand
TGACCTCAGGTGATCCACCTGCCTCAGCCTCCCAAAGTGCTAGGATTACAGGCGTGAGGTACTGTGCCTGGATTTGAAAGAATTTAATTCATGCAGAGCTGTCTTCACAGAAGACCAGAGTTTTGTTACTCAATCAGCCTCCCTGAAAATTCAGAGACAAGGGTTTCTCAAGGATGGTTTGGTGGGTCGGGGGACAGGGAGTGGGGAGTGCCGATTGGTTGGGTCACAGATGAAATCATAGGGAGTTAAAGTTGTTCTGCTGAGTTGGTTCCTTGAGGGGAGCAGTGGGGACAGGACTGGTTGTCGAGTCCAGGCAGAGCCACTGATCATCAGAAATGCAAAAACCAGAAAAACATCTCAAAAGGTCAATCAGATTCTACAATAGTGATGCTATTTACAGGAGTAATTGGGGAAATTCCACATCTTGTGACATCTGCAATAATGACTGGGAATTGTTTCACTATGCCTACACCTTAGTAGAATTCAGACCCCTCTCGTCCTCCTAATGCAATGGCCTTTCATTAGCATTACAAGGGCAATTTAGTTTTGGGGCTATTATCATTTAAGTTGTGAACGAAATTTCCTACAAAGTTAGCTTGGCCCATGCCCAGGAATCAGCAAAGACAGCCAGCCTGTGGGGCCAGCAGCAAGATGGAGTCAGCCATCCCAGATTTCTCTACAGTGATAATATGGCAAAGGCTATTTCAGAGGGAAAAGAAGTATAGGATGAGAGCAGATACAGGTGGATTTATAGGTTCTAGATGGGAATTTGCATTTGGTTGCTTCTATTTCCATGTAAAAACGAAAGAAAGAGAAAGGAAGAGACAAGTCAGGCGCATTGGTTCACACCCATAATCCCAGCACGTTGGGAGACAGAAGAGGGAGGATTGCTTGAGCCCAGGAGTTTGAGACCAGCCTGGGCAATACAGTAAGACCTTGTCTCTACACAAAATTTTAAACTTTGCTGAGTGTGATGGTGCATGCCTGTGGCCCTAGCATCTGGGAGGCCAAGATGTAAGGAACACTTGAGTCTGGGAGGCAGAGGTTGCAGTCAGCTGAGATTGCACCACTGCACTCCAGCCTAGGCCACAGAGCAAGACCTAGTCTCAAAGTAAATAAGAAAGAGACAAGGTCATCTGCAAGTGGAGGTTTGAAAGAAGGGCCAGGGGCTTGGGGAGATCGACAGGGGTTTGAAATAATCGCTGTGGGAGAGTAAGTTCATCAGACAGTTATCAGGGCTTCCCAGGTGTAGCGAGGGCCCCTCTGGACATAGTAGTCATGAATTGATGTAGAACTGATATGCGCTGTTGTGTGACTTTCCCAGAGGCTGCCTGAGAGCAGGCACGGTAATAGATAGTTGGGTCCATACACAGTTGGGATTTTGCCAGATAGGATAAAAAAAAAAAAAAAAAAAACGGATCAAGATGAGGGCTTGACCAAGATTGTTAGAGACATGGACTCTAAGCATGATAAAGGAGGAAGGAAGGGAGGGAGACAGCTGATGGTGTGGGGATAAGTAGAGACAGCCACAGATCAGAGGTGCTGATGATGGTGAACAGGTGCAGTGGGGGTACCCACACAGGCCAGCCGTGGGGAAAGGAGCAGCAGTCAGAGAAGGGGAGAGTGAATGATCAGTGATTTGGAAGTGGAAACTCTCAACTTCCAATAGTGCCAAAGCCCAAACTGTGACTGTGGAAGTGGGTGGCTTAGTGATAGTAAAGGTGAGCTTTAGGGAGGAGGAAGGCAAGAAGCTGAGAGTCCAGTTGGACTGTTGACGATTTCACCCAAACCAGGGCTGAATTGACCTAGGATGACAGCAGCACACAGGTGAGGAGGAAATGGTGAGATGCAGAGATCTTTGAAGGAGGGACCTGCAGGTCGGTGGACGACAGAAGCTTTCAGGAGGGGAAGAGGGTGTCATAGCTGTACAGCTGAGACTCAGAAAAAGCCTAAGGGAAATGGAAAGCAAGGAAGCTTTTAAGCTGTGGCATTGGGAAAATGACAGCCACCGCTGTAGGAGGGCTACGGAAGACACAGTGTGTGCTGGGGTATGATTGCATTTATCTGTGGCTGCAGAACAAATTACTACAGATTTAGAGGCTCAAAACAACACACACTTAGTATCTCACAGGGTCTGTGAGTCAGTCTCAGCATGGTTTAGCTGGGCTGTCTGCTCAGGATTGCAGGAGGCTGTAATCAGGGGGTTGGCCACATTGCCATCTGGAAGCTCCACTAGAAGAATCTGCTTCTAGCTCAACTCAGGGTGCAGCAGAATTCGTTTCCTGATTCCTCACTGGCTGTCTGCTGGAAGCTGCCCTCAGTTCTTAGCCACGTGGGCCTTTCCAACGTGCTGCTCGTTTCACTGAGCCAGCAAAAAGTCTCCAGAACAAGCCTGTTCGCAAGACAGTATGATATAATATCACTCCATCACAGCGTGACGTCCAACCCCGCTGCATATTCTGTTCATTAGAAGCAAGTGACAGGTGCACATGTACTCAAGGAGAGGGCATTGCACAGAAGTGTGAGCACCAGCAGCCCGAGATCACGGGGGCCTCTTAGGGTGTGTCCTCTTCAGAAGGGGTGAGGATATAGGATGTTTGCTGGTTACGCCAGGGCAGCATGGTGGAGGAGGTGGGGTGTGGCAAAGGTGGGAGCTGGGTCAGGACGAGAAAGGCTGAGCACTTGAAGATGAGGGTGTGATGGGTGACAAGGAGAGAGGCTTGGACTTTGGGGACAAACTGATGGAGATAGAGTTCTCTGCTTTTCTCCATTGTATGCACTGTGAAAAAGAAATCTGCTTATTTATGAAAACACATGTGTGGCCGGACGTGGTGGCTCACGCCTGTAATCCTAGCACTTTGGGAGGCCGAGACGGGTGGATCGCCTGAGGTCAGGATTTTCAAGACCAGCCTGGCCAACGTGGTGAAACCCCGTCTCTACTAAAAATACAAAAAAATTAGCCAGCCACGGTGACAGGTGCCTGTAATCTCAGCTACCCTGAGGCTGAGACAGGAGA
>NW_012122820.1:4020561-4021308 GCF_000951035.1 Colobus angolensis palliatus | reverse complement strand
TCCCAGCACTTTGGGAGGCCAAGGCAGGAGGATCACAAGGTCAGGAGATCGAGACCATCCTGGCTAACACGGTGAAACCCCGTCTCTACTAAAAATACAAAAAAATTAGCCAGCCACGGTGACAGGTGCCTGTAATCTCAGCTACCCTGAGGCTGAGACAGGAGAATTGCTTGAACCCAGGAGGCGGAGGTTGCGGTGAGCCGAGATCACGCCATTGCACGCCAGCCTGGGCGACAAAGCAAGACTGTCTCAAAAAAAAAAAAAGTGTTAAAAAGGTTAACTTTGTTAGATGCGTGTTAATTATATTTCCTCCAGAAGCTCTCTGAAGAGCAGGTCACAGAGACCGTCTGAGAGGAACCCTGAAGATAACAGGGAGAAACAATGAGAAAATGACATCCCTGATCTCCAGTACCAAACAGGGAAAAGTCAGAAGGCAGCGATTGCTCCCGGAGAGCAGGGAGCCCATGCCGATGCTTTGAAATTGAAATCAAAGCCTCGTGAATTCAGTAGAGTTGGGTGAAATGAAATTGTGTGACTGTCAATAAAATGACCAGAGGATGATGATTGATAAGACACACAAGGAGTATAAAAGTGAAGATGGCACATTTGAAGCTCCCTCCAGGGTGTCTAGGATATAAGTAGATATACATCCATTTATGACATTAAAAAGTTCATTAATGTTTTAATTGGAATACACATATGGGGGGAAGGAGGTAAAAATATATCTCTCTATATATGTATATATGT
>NW_012122820.1:4013148-4018963 GCF_000951035.1 Colobus angolensis palliatus | reverse complement strand
TGGCGACAGAGCGAGACTCCATCTCAAAAAAAAAAAGAAGTATATGTGAGTTCCTGAAAATGTCCACAGTTTTGTTGTTGTTGTTGTTTTGCCAAAGCCAATTGTTCTGAAGTGTCCACTTTTCAAACCATGTGCATACCATAGCCAAGTTTTGATTAATAATTAAGCTATGAATTTCTTGTACCTATGTATTTATATCAGGCAATGAGATTTAAAGGACAAGCAGGGATGAAAGATGCACTGAGTTATTTAAAAACAAAAACAAAACAAAACAAAAACAGTGAGAGTTCTATGAATCTTGTAAGTGCCGCAGGCAAAATTTGACCAAAGAAAGCCACCCACACTGATCATTGCCAGCCTGGCAGAAATGACTGTAGGAGGCACATCCAGGCCCCACTCCCAGACCCAGTGCCCAGGCTCCAAGCAACTCTCCGTGCCGGAACAGCATAACAGCTCCAAATCTGGAACTCATACCCTGATCTGTAACTGTCTTCAGACCTAAATCTTCAGCGGAGCCATTTCAGCCCAACTATGAGGCTATTTCTGCTTTCTTTCTGTGGATGAAGGCAAATTTTTTTTTTTTTTTTTTTTTGAGACGGAGTCTCACTCTGTCGCCCAGGCTGGAGTGCAGTGACCGGATCTCAGCTCACTACAAGCTCCGCCTCCCGGATTCACGCCATTCTCCTGCCTCAGCCTCCCGAGTAGCTGGGACTACAGGCGCCCGCCACCTTGTCCGGCTAATTTTTTGTATTTTCGGTAGAGACAGGGTTTCACCGTGTTAGCCAGGATGGTCTCGATCTCCTGACCTTGTGATCCGCCCATCTCGGCCTCCCAAAGTGCTGGGATTACAGGCTTGAGCCATCGCACCCGGCCGGAGGCAAATTTTTATATTTAAAAATAAATATAAAGAAGACAATGGACATGAACATAGATTAATACTCTTGTGATAGCTTTAGGGGGAGTATGTTAGTAACTACTGCAAACATTGGGATGATTTGGGTTTTACCTGCTTTTTAGTTGAGGTAAAATTCACATAACATAAAATTAACCACTAACAACTTTAAAGAATTTTAAAATCTGCTTTTTAAAGTGTTGAAAAGTGTAAAAGCATGTGACATTAAACTTGTGATATTAGTTTAGTATTTAGGTAGATTAAGTTTGGTGGTTAAATGTTTAAATAAATCTAATTGGGTCTATAAATTGAGGCTATGGGCTGGGCGCGGTGGCTCATGCCTGTAATCCCAGCACTTTGGGAGGCCAAGGCAGGAGGATCACAAGGTCAGGAGATCGAGACCATCCTGGCTAACACGGTGAAACCCCGTCTCTACTAAAAATACAAAAAAATTAGCCGGGCGTGGTGGTGGGCGCCTGTAGTCCCAGCTACTCGGGAGGCTGAGGCAGGAGAATGGCGTGAACCCGGGAGGCGGAGCTTGCAGTGAGCTGAGATGCAGCCACTGCACTCCAGCCTGGGCGACAGAGCAAGACTCTGTCTCAAAAAAAAAATTAATATAGTTTAAACAGTCTAAGCTAGTTTAATTAATCAAGCTTGTAAGTAATATTTAATGTTTAGAGAATTTATAAGCTAATCAGGCATTAATCAAAGAATAAGTGATAGAAATACTAGATTTATGAGCAAAGTAACGTAAAATAGATTTATGAGCAAAGTAATAAACTGTATGAGTTGAACTTAACAAAACTAACCTTGAAAATGTACAACTTTGGGTGCAGTGGCTCATGCTTGCGGTTCCACCATTTGGGGAGGCCGAGGCAGGAGCATCACATGGGACCAGGAGCTGAAGGCTGCAATGAGCCATGATTATACCATTATGCTCCAGTTTGGGTGACAGAGCTAGACTCTGTCCCCCCAAAACAAAGTAAAACAAATAAAAATGGAAACAACAATAAAATGTACACCTTCAAGAAACTGGAAAAACGAGTAAAATTCACGAATAACTTTGTTCCTCTCCATGCATAAAAGCTTCCCTCAGGCATTAAAAATTCAACTGACAGTGACTTAGTAGTTTATAAACTAATACAAAAGTATAGAAAGCGATTTATTTGTTGAAATTTTGACAGTTAAAAAAATTACAAGTCAAAAGGAAGCACCTCTTTCAAATTTAATTTTCTTTCATTCATTTTTATTGGTGTTTTGTTTGTAAAGAGAAAAGTCACTAATTTTTACAGTGATGAATATGCTGCTAAAATACATACCTTTCCACAGAAGGAAGTCTCTGTATCCGACTCACATCCCTACTCCATCTCCATGGGAGAGGAATTATTATAGATTGACCATGGCCTTGGGGTGATCAATCTGTACCTGGTCAAAAAGTCTAGCTCTGTTGCTTCTCAAACTTCAGGAACCCCCTGCAGATTTTGATTGGGAAGGACTGGAGTGCGTGGGGTGAAGTTTGCACGTGCTGTGAGCTCCCAGAAGACACTGCCACTCTTCCGGGGACCACGCGCTGAAACCAGAAAGTAGGTGCTGTTCACAAGTGAGCACCTGTGCATGTGGCTCTTTCCGCAGTCCCAGTGAACACAGGCCGGGGCTGCTCCCCCAGCCAGGTCCGCCCTCTCTCTCTGTAGTGTTGTTTTGTTATAGCGAAGGGGTCTTGTTATGTTGCCCAGGCTGGTCTCAAACCCCTGGACTCAAGCAATCCTCCTCCCTCAGCCTTCCAAAGTTCTGGGATTACAGATGTCAGCCATTGCACGTGGCCTTCTCTAGCATTTTGTTTCACACAACAGCAGTGACCTTGTCTCAGGAGGTTTGGGGCACCTGCCCCCTCTCACTTCTGCATCTCACACTCCCTCTGTTGATCTACTGTGTGTGTGGCCTTGCCTCTATCACAGAGATCCGATCCAAGAGTAGTTTGGGTACGGCTGGGAGGGGGAGAAATAGCACAGGAGACCCGACACAACTCTTAACTTGTTGCATGACTCCCCCCACTAGAATATAAGCTCCTTAAGGGCAGGGACTTTGATTTTATTCACTGCTGCATCCCCAGCAGACAGAACAGTGCCCAACACACCCTAGGTGCTTAGTACGTTTATGGGATGAATGAGGCCTGTTGAGACACTAGGCATTCCTAGAATTCCTACCGGAGGCCCCAGGGAGGACACAAACCCAGAGGAGGGAGCCGAGCAGGGGGCTAACGAAAAATGGAGGCCACAAGGGGAATGTGATGAGATGCCAAACCAGGGAGAGCAAAAGCAAATATCAAAGGCAGGGACTCCAGCCAGGAATCAAGACCCAGCGAGATGAAGAGACAGAGCAAGTGGGCCGATTATAAGCCGGGAGGGGCTCGAGGCCTTCCCAGGAGCAGGCATCTGAGGCGCGCTTTAATGTGTCTCCAGGGCCAGTGCTAGGGTGGATCAGTCAAGATGAAAGGGGCACAGGGATGTGATGGACAGAATGGTCTTTCCTGGGGGCTCTTCATTTTCCAGAACTAATGCTGGCAGACAGCATGTGGTCTAAGAAGTCACAGGCTGGCTTTGAGTCGCAACTTCCACTCTCCGACTGTGTAAACTTGAGCAAGTTACGTAAAAGTCACTCACCTTTGCTTGCTGTTAAGATGGTGCAAACCCTTAAACGGCTTAAAATCAGAAATCTGTCTGTCCCTGGCAACTGCAGCATAACATTGCCGTACACCAGCCGCAAAGGGTCTGTGCAGGATTGGTGTGGATTTAGAGAAAGAAATGGGAAAGAAGTCAGCCAAGTAGTTACTGACGAGGAAAAGCCGAATAAGAGAATCATGCCAAATTTCAAAACTTCTCAGCTTGACCTATGAGGGAGGGAGACGACAAAGAGAAGCAGATCCCTTTGATTCCAAGAAAGCATTTATACAGTCACAAGACACTCAGCAGACTCTTGATCCGAACATCTGATTACTCCCTGATTACTTCTCAGCTGGGATTGCTATGGCACCAGCTGGCAAGCACATTTCCCTCTCGTGGTGCTTGTCTCATTTTTACTTCCCTCTATTCTCCACAATTTCCTGCACCCCTATAGAAATATAAGTTTTTTACTAGCCTGGGCAACATGGCAAAACCCTGTCTCTACAAAAAAATATCGAAAAATTAGCTGGCCGTGGTGGCGCGTGCCTGTGGTCCCAGCTACTCTGGAGCTTGAGGTGGGAGGACTGCTTGAGCCTGGGAGGCAGAGGCTGCAGTGAGCCAAGATCGGGCCACTTCACTCCAGCCTGGGCGACAGAAGGAGATCCTGTCTTAAAAAAAAAAAAAAAAGACAAAAAGAGAGAGAGGAAAGGTAGGAAGGCAGGAAGGGAGGAAGGGAGGGAGGGAGGGAGGGAGGGTAATTGTTGCACCAAAAAGGGATTGCTTAATGCTGGTGCTCTCTGGGGCCTTCAGGGACAGCTTCCAACTCTCCTACCTGGCCTTAGGCAAACCCTACACATTCATCACCTGCTGTCCACCTCTTTTCATGGGCACTGCAGAGGAGCCAGGACTTCCAAGCTGATGTACAGCGCAAGATCTGCGACTTAGTAACCAACTGGCGTGAGTTAGTGATTTCTCTGAGCCTCTATGTCTGCATCTGTGAAGAGGATGTCTACAGTATCACAGTGTAGCTGTAAATAGCAAGCAAGACACTGTATTTGAAAGTGCTTTGTAAACTGAAAAGTGCTGTAGTCAGGGTGGCTGGGCAAAGTGGTTCATGCTTGTATCCCAGCACTTTGGGAAAACAAGGCAGGAGGATCACTTGAGTACAAGAGTTCAAGACCAGCCTGGGCAACATAGTGAGACCTCCATCTCTAAAAACTAAAATAAAATAAATTAGCTGGGTGTGATGGCATGCACCTGTAGTCCCAGCTACTCAGGAGGCTAAGGTAGTAGGATTGCTTGAGGCCAGGAATTCTAGGCTGCAGTGAGCTATGATTACACCACTGCACTCCAGCTCGGGCAACCAAGCAAGATCTTGTCTCTGGAAAAAAAAAAAAAAAAAGAAGAAGAAGAAGAAGCTGGGCACAGTGGCTCATGCCTGTAATCCCAGCACTTTAGGAGGTCAGGGCAGGAGGACTGCTTGAGCCCAGGAGTTTGAGACTGGCCTGGGTAACATAGTGAGACCCCTGTCTCTATAAAAAATTTTAAAATTAGCCAGGCGTGGTGGCGCAAGCCTGTGTCCCCAGCTATTCAGAAGGCTGAGGTGGGAGGATCACTTGAGCCCAGGAGTTCAAGGCTGCAGTGAGCCATGATCACGTCACTGCACTCCAACCTGGGCAACAGAGTGAGGCCACATCTAAAAAAGAAAAAAAAAAAGTTTCCAGGGATAGTGGTCAGATGCTATTGACAGAAAGTTAAGATGAGGGCAGATAAATGCATCTGTCATAGAGACCCCGGTTTCCTCTTCTTCCCGAGTAATAAGACTCCTCCATGTGGCATGTGGTCACTTGGAATGAAAACTACATTTCCTAGGGGCTTCTGCAGCTCCATGAGGCCAGGGGAGGTAAGCAGAGATTTAATTTCCAGAAATGTCCCGAAAGGGAGGGGCACGCTCTTCTTCACTCCTTTTTCTTTTCATTTGAATGGAATGTTATATAATGGTCTTGGATTTCCTGAAGCTCTTCTGGACCATGATATGACCTTAGGAATAGAAACTACCCAGGGTAAGGAAACAAGGTAAAATAATCCTGGGGGTAGGTCCGGTGTCTCACACCTGTAATCACAGCACTTTGGGAGCCCAAGGGGGCAGACTGCTTGAGTCCAAGAGTTTGAGACCAGGCTGGGCGCGGTGGCTCAAGCCTGTAATCCCAGCACTTTGGGAGGCCGAGATGGGCGGATCACGAGGTCAGGAGATCGAGACCAT
>NW_012122820.1:4008672-4011455 GCF_000951035.1 Colobus angolensis palliatus | reverse complement strand
TGTGCCTGTAATCCCAGCTATTTGGGAGGCTGAGGCAGGAGAATTGCTTGAACCTAGGAGATGGGGGTTGCAGTGAGCCGAGATCACATCACTGCTGCACTCTAGCCTGGGTGACATAGCGAGACTCCTTCTAAAAAACGGAAGGAAGAAAGGGAGGGAGGGAGGGAGGGAGGAAGGAAGGAAGAAAGGAAGGAAGGAAAGAAAGAAAGGAGAAGGGGAAGGAAGCTGAATCCTAACCCAGGCAAAGCCACAAAGGAACATGACTCATACTACCAAACCCTTCAAAAGTCATGAATTGGTGGCACCAGGTATCTCTGGATGTAGAGGTAGAGATGGGGCCAAAGACAGAAGAATTGATCAAATTGAGCTCAGGAAGAGATAGATTCCCCAAATCTCTCCTCAACTCCATGCAGTCGGGGGATTTCCCCTCCATAGCTCAGGCAGCAGCTGGGAGTTTTCTCCCTGGGGGACACTAGATACAGCGGAACACAAGAGCACAGTGCATAAAACAGGGGGATTAGTGAAAGTTTCCATACTGCAGGTTGAGACGTTCCAGCACTTGGTTCCCAGAATGCCGGTGGCCACAGGCTCTCCACAGCAAGAAACTGAAGAAACCCTGTCCATGGAATTTGACCAGGTCAGGAGGAAATACCCTAAATAAACCCACTTCCTAAAATAAGAGCCCAGCCAGATGGTCACAGAGCGCGACCCAGCCTCCAGCACCTGCTGCACAGCCAGACCCTCTCGTCGGCTTTTAGCGCCCAGTCTTAAGTTTGAACAACCAGGACTGCTGGGCTTCTGAGGAAAGGCTCTGCCATGAATGGCCAAGACACAAACTAACTAAGAGAAAGTCAACTGGGTGGAAACAGATGGAGTGGGGGGAAAAAACCACCTCCCGAAACCGCTACTCTCCTCTAGTAAACGACTGAAGATACACCCTGTGAAACAGGACCAGGACGTTACTCCAGCCCTCTTTCTCCACTGGAACACGTGGGCTCTCCCGCCTCCACACACTGGCCCTGGGCTCCTTCCCCAGCTCTTCACGTGGCTGGCTGCTGTGTCGCCTCAGAGAGGTCTTCAAGGACCACCCACTCTGAAAAAGCCCTTCCAGCCACCCCCTAATGCAGGAGTGGGCAAACTTTTTCTGTGAAGGGTCAGAAACTAAATATTTCAGGTGTCGTGAGCTGTATGTGGTCTCTGCCACAACCACTCAACTGTGGCACAGAAGCAGCAGGAGAAGATCTGTAAATAAGGGACTGTGGCTATGTTCCAGTACAACTCTATTTATGGCCGGACGCAGTGGCTCACGCCTGTAATCCCAGCACTCTGGGAGGCCAAGGCGGGCGGATCGCTTGAGTCCAGGAGTTTGAGACCAACCTGGACTACATGGCAAAAACTCGTCTCTACAAAAAAATACAAAAATTAGCCAGGCGTGTGCCTATGGTCCTATCTACTCTTGAGGCTAAGGCAGGAGAAATGCTTGAGCCCAGGAGGTGGAGGCTACAGTGAGCTGAGATACCACTGCATTCCACCCTGGGCAACAGAGCAAGACCCCATCTCAAAACAAACAAACAAAACTCTATTTGTGGACACTGAAACTGGAATTCCATATCATTTTCCAGGGTCACAAATGTTATTCTGCTTTCAATTTTTATTCAATCATTTTAAAACATAAAATCCTGCTGGGCATGGTAGCTCACACCATGAGCTACCTGGCACTTGGCTCAGGAATAAGCAGGCCTGTGGGTTGTGGGTTGTGCCGGGCATCACAGACAGGCTTACAATTTGAGACTGAGGAAAGCAAGGAAGGGGAAAGGAACCGGAAAACACAGGCGGAAGAGACGTGGGAGGAGCCAGGTTGGGAGTCCCATTATTGCCCCTGAGAGTTGTCCTTTCGGGCACTGCAGCAGTGATGAGTAGGGTGAGGGCAGCTGGTGCGGCCCAGCGGCTGTTCTACCACAGCCAACAGCTACATTTCCTGAGCAAACACTAGATGCAAGTACACTCCTAGGTGCTGGGCATACAGCGGGACAGAATGCAGAGGTCTTCACTCTCCTGTGGCCTCCCTTCTAGCAGGGGAGACTTCCAAGAAACAAGCAACAGAAAAGGAAGGTAGACAAGAAAACAGCAGGAAGTGATGTGTGCTTTGATGAAAATAAAACCAGATGATGTGTTGGAGAAGGGTTTGGCCAAATCCAGCCCAGCGCCTGTTTTGTTTGTTGTTCTTAGAGACGGAGTCCCACTATGTTGCCCAGGCTGGTCTTGAACTCCTGGCCTCAAGTGATCCTCCTGCCTCAGCCCCCCAAGTAGCTGGGGCTACTGGCCCACACCATCACCTCTGGCTAAGAATGGTTTTTACATTTGTTTGTTTGGAGACAGGGTCTTGCTCTGTTGCCCAGACTGGAGTGCAATGGCACAATCACGGCTCACTGCAATCTCAGCCTCCTGGGCTCAAGTGATCCTCTTGCCCCAGCCTCCCGAGTGGCTGGGACCACAGGACTGTGCCACCTTGCCAGCTAATTTTAAATGTCTTGTAGAGGTGGGGTCTTGCTATGTTGTTCAGGCTGGTCTCGAACTCCTAGGCTCAAAGTGATCCTCCCACTTCAGCCTCCCAAAGCACTAGGATGTGTGAGCTACCATGCCCAGCAGGATTTTATGTTTTAAAATGATTGAATAAAAATTGAAAGCAGAATAACATTTGTGACCCTGGAAAATGATATGGAATTCCAGTTTCAGTGTCCACAAATAGAGTTTTGTTTGTTTGTTTTGTGAGATGGGGTCTT
>NW_012122820.1:4006069-4007457 GCF_000951035.1 Colobus angolensis palliatus | reverse complement strand
ATCCCAGTTATCCAGGAGGCTGAGGTGGGAGGATTGTTTGAGGCCGGGGCTCAAGACCAGCCTAAGCAGTATAGTGAGATCCCATCTCTAAAAAAAGAAAACAAAAAAAAGCCATTGCTAACCGATGTCCAGAAAAAAGGATTTCTTGATCCTCGGATGGGAGAATTCAGGTCCCCGTAATGGATGCAGCGGCATCAGGTCCTCAACAATGGCCTGCAATCCTTCAAGGCCGTGCAACTCCCTGTGTAAGCACTGGCACAAGCTACCGTATGCAAGTGATCTGGTGCTCCAAGGAGGAAGGAATGTGCTGACAGGCAGATAGAAGCACTCGCATGTGCTGGGAGTGGTGCTGTTCCATGTGAATTAATGAAGCGGCACTTGGGCATATCAGTCACGCTGTTCTGATTTTGGCGAGCAAGTCAGTCATGTGGGCTGCTAGTAAGTGAGCCTGTTTATTCCTGAGCCAAGTGCCAGACTCAACTTCCTAGGATGCCAAGCTAGGGATCACATCTTGCCGGCCCCTGCCTGAACCTCTCCCTTTGACCACTCTTCAAATCCAGGGGGTCCTGTGTCCATTATTGCTCCTCCTACAGGTGCAGTGCTCACAGAACCTGGTGACAGAACTCCTGGAACCTCGCTTGGGGACAGTAAAGGACTGACATAACCACATGGCCATGGAGACACTTGTTCCCAGGGAACCCAGTGATACTGGCTCGAACCTGACCCCAGGCTGGGAGGCGTCCCCGAGTGTTTTTCATTCTCTGAGAGGGGGGGTTGGGTGGGAGGCTGGGCAGCTTGCACGGCTGAATCCCCGCTTCCACTGCCTCGCTTCAGGCTGTGATGGCCTCGGTGACTGCGACCT
Organism: Colobus angolensis palliatus; assembly: GCF_000951035.1. Lineage (NCBI taxonomy): Eukaryota > Metazoa > Chordata > Mammalia > Primates > Cercopithecidae > Colobus > Colobus angolensis. The sequence goes on along the minus strand of NW_012122820.1, from coordinate 4,006,595 downwards.
GCTGCCTCCACCTCTGCGCTCTGTGGACAGGCGTGCACCTGTCATTTCCAAGAAAAAGATGACGCACACAAAGGCCTTTGTGTATGTAGCAGACTTTACTGAAGATTTGGAGATGAAGGGGCTTTACATAGCAAAAATACAAAAAACTGAAAGTTGAGTATTAGACATCCATGAGCTTAAGAAGACCCAGCCATTTCTACCAATGGGGCTCCCGCCTTCTATGAAGGCACCTGACCACCTCTCCCTGCCGTTTCTCAGGAAGCTGAATGAAAGTCAGACTTCCTGACGGTTTCTTAGAGTATTTTAGTCCTCCATTTGCTGCCCTCTCTTTCTTTTATTTTTTATTTTTTTTGAGATAGGGTCCCGCTCTGTTGCCCAGGCTGGAGTGCAGTGATGCAGTCTCAGCTCACTGCATCCCTGACCTCCTGTGCTCAAGCGATCCTCCCACCTCAGCCTCCCAAGTCACTGGGACTACAAGAGCACGCCACCATGCCCTGCTGATTGTTCTGTTTTTGTAGGGATGGGG
>NW_012122820.1:3992961-4000694 GCF_000951035.1 Colobus angolensis palliatus | reverse complement strand
CAAGTTAGCGGAGCTCTCCGTGCCACATTTGCCTCATCTGTAAAATGGGGCTGGCATAGTACCCATTGGGTGAGGATGAGAAGAGATGACAGAGGTACCTGTGTTCAGGTACCATGCATGTGACGGGGGTTCTAACAGGGCGTACATGGAATGCCTCTGACACACAAGGGCAGGCATGACTAAGCCTTCTGCACGAGAAGAGGGGACTCCTCTTTGGCTCTGGAAGAATGAGCGACAGAAGGCAGATGGAAGACGAGAGGAGCACGACTGGCCGGGGGTGCTGGGAAGTAGGTGACGCCGGGTGGCTAGTGGGGAGGCAGCAGGGAGCCTCAGAGGAGGCTGCAGGCGAGGTGGGGCCAGCTCACCCATTTGCCTCAAGGGTCATGGTCTGCACCACACCACGGGGAAGGCAGCTAAGTCTGCCACCTGCTATGGTTGACCGGCTTGGATTTTACACCTGTAAGGAGGTGACTGTCCACTAGGCTGCTGAGGTCAGTTCACAGAGGGAAGGAAAACTCACAGCCAACACCTGGACCCGAAAACATCTGCACTGACCTCTTCCCCAGCCAGGACACAAAAACGTTCTCTCTTTAAATGTGCATTTGTCCTGTGGCCAAGAGGCTGCTGGCACAACACATTCTTCCGCCACAGCGCTGGTGCTGCCAGTCAAGCTAGAAGGACAGGCCAGGCGCGGTGGCTCAAGCCTGTAATCCCAGCACTTTGGGAGGCCGAGACGGGCGAATCACAAGGTCAGGAGATCGAGACCATCCTGGCTAACACGGTGAAACCCCGTCTCTACTAAAAATACAAAAACACTAGCTGGGCGAGGTGGCGGGCGCCTGTAGTCCCAGCTACTCGGGAGGCTGAGGCAGGAGAATGGCGTAAACCCAGGAGACAGAGCTTGCAGTGAGCTGAGATCCGGCCACAGCACTCCAGCCTGGGCGACACAGCGAGACTCCGTCTCAAAAAAAAAAAAAAAAAAAAGCTAGAAGGACAGCCAACTCCAACTTCCCTTATTCAATCCCCCAGGGACAGGGGAGGGGCGAGAGTGAAGGCAAAGGCTGTGCTGGCGCCTGGGGTGGGGGCAGGAGAGCCTTACACAAACACAAACACAAACCCATGCTGGGACATACAGGCACTTGCTCAGGGGCTCCTCCAACCCCAGGTTCCCCAAGAGCCCACGCCCCAGCTTCTGATGAGAGCTGGGCCTCCAGACTGCGCAGCTCTGTAGCCTGGCATGAGGTGTAGCGGTGGTCCTGATGTCTGGAGAGGTTTGGTTAAAGCTGTTCTGTGGTAAGACAGTGGGGGCTGGGCCATGGAGGAGAGGGAGACTAGGCTGCTGGCCTCTTCCCCAAATCTGGGATGCTGCCAACTTCCCTCCATCTGCTTCACTAGAGGCTGCCCACCCCTTAAGGGCAGCTCCCCTCAAATGCTACCCTTCCCTGAATCTCCTGCACGTTGATCTCTCCCGTCTCTGAGCGCTAGTGGCTTTGAGGATCACTTAACAGTTTTCGGCCAGGCGCGGTGGCTCAAGCCTGTAATCCCAGCACTTTGGGAGGCCGAGACGGGCGGATCACGAGGTCAGGAGATCGAGACCACCCTGGCTAACACGGTGAAACCCCGTCTCTACTAAAAAATACAAAAAACTAGCCGGGCGACGTGGCGGACGCCTGTAGTCCCAGCTACTCGGGAGGCTGAGGCAGGAGAATGGCGTAAACCCGGGAGGCGGAGCTTGCAGTGAGCTGAGATCCGGCCACAGCACTCCAGCCTGGGCGACAGAGCTAGACTCCGTCTCAAAAAACAAAAAAAACAAAACAGTTTTCCAGTCTGACTTAGTGAGACTGCAAGCTCCTATGATTAATCACGACGTACATTTAGTGAACACATTTATGTGTGGGGTACTATGCCAGGCACTGTAGATACGCGAGGTAGGTTACCGTGATACAAATTTTACAGATGGGGAAACCGAGGCACGGTGACATGAAATAACTTGCCCCAAGGTCACTCAGCTAGTCTGACTCCAGAGCCCTTGCTCCTAACCACACTCCATGACACCTCTTCGATGCTGTCTTACTGACTTGCGTAGTCCCATGCCGTATCTCCCCGAGTGCTGGACGCACGATAAACAGAAACACCCCTAGGTTGAATCCTCCCTTTCCGCTCTAGGTTACCGCATCTGCGGTTCCTATGAGGGAAGATGACCCCAAAGAGCCACTAGGTGGCAGCAAGGAGCCGGATTCCGGCCTCCCCGTGGGCGGGAGGGAGGGAGGAGTTCACTGTTAGGAGTACTTAGTACGGCTTGCACGAGGCAGGCACTTCACGGACTTCACATCTTCCCACTCTACAGAGAGGAAAGGGTACTAAGGTTCAGACAGGTTGACAAATGCCCAAGGTCAGGCAGCTTAGAATACTAGGACCAAAGCCAGGACTGGCAAAACTCGGAGCCCACGCCAGTTCTCAGGAGAAATAAACCCTGGAACCCCTTCAGCTGCGTAGCTAAGTCTAGGCTCCTCGGTCCCACTGCCTCCTGCCCTCCCCGCCTCCTGCCCTCCCCGCCTCAGGCTCCTTCCATCTGAAACCAGTGCCCCCAGCGTGGTCATGGAAGATGGTCATGGCATCCACATCCACTGAGATGGACGGAAACTGTCCAGAGAGTTCTGACGGTGTCCCCGTCCAACAACTGTCACCTCCACACCTAAAACCCACCCCCCCGGGGACGGGGCCTCTCTGTGTGAACCGTCCTGCGAGTGCAGCAGGGGTGCACATGGCTGCGGGTGCATAGCCCATGCATTCCTGGGACCTCCCGGCATGGCCACCGCCACAGTGCAGGGGCTTGAGAGGCAGCACGGGGACAGTCACATCTTCAGTTCCAGGGTCTGGTGATGCTCCTGGCTGAGTCCATTGGGGTGCTGGGCTTCAGAAATGCCCGGGGTGCGTCTCTGAGCACTGCTTCTGGCCTGCCTCCCAGATGGCCCCATTGCTCCCCCAGTCCCTCCCGAGGCTCACACAGCCAGACCAGGTCCTCTGAAAAGACACAGCATCTTGGGTTTATTTGGGGTTGGGCACTGCAGGTTCAGGCACAGTTTGTTCCTGGGTAGAGTCACAACTGCTCCTCTCAGCTCTCTTGGCACTTCAGGGGCTGCCCCTGCAGGTTCCCTCCCCACGTCCCCGTTTCCTGCACACACGTCTCTTCCCCCCTCCCTGCTCCCGGAGTCTCTCATTCTTTCACCAGCCTGTAGATATGGTGCTGAGCCCCATGCTCACTGGCTGACACCTCGAAGACATAGGCGATGCACAGCAAGGTCTCCTGTGTGTCTCTGTTGGTGACCACCTGTGGCAGAGAAAAACACAAGGGTATTAATAAGGCCCCGGATGAGGGCACGCCATCGCTGCTGCCCACACACTGACTCCAGCCACACCCGCGGCACACCTGCAGGATGGTGAAGTTCTCCAGCACGCTGTTCATCATGTACTTCTCGGGGAGGTGCTTCAGCTTGTGGATGAAGTTGATCATGTACTCACAGAGCGGGGACCGGTGGATGCGGTAAGAGTAGTGTCCGTTCTCATAGCGAGCATACTCTGTCTGCAGGGCCCGGGGACAGCAGGGGCTTAGAATCCCATTCTGACCACCTTCGGCCAGACCCAACTCCATGGGAAGCCCCAGGACCCAGACCCAACTCCATGGGAAGCCCCAGGACCCAACTCCACGGGAAGGAAAGGCAGGAGGCCTAGGGGCCCTTAAGAAAAGAGTCACCCCTAGCCAGGGGCAGTGGCTCACACCTGTAATCCCAACACTGTGGGAGGCCAAGACAGGCGGATCACCTGAGGTCAGGAGTTCAAGACCAGCCTGGCCAACATGGTGAAACCCTGTTACTATTAAAATATAAAAATTAGCCAGGCACGGTGGCACGTGCCGGTAATCCCAGCTACTCTGGAGGCTGAGGCAGGAGAATCGCTTGAACCCAGGAGGCGGAGGTTGCAGTGAGCTGAGATCATACCACTGCATTCCAGCCTGGGCGACAGAGTAAGAGTGTCTCACACACACAAAAAAGAACAGTCACCCTGTTAGGTTGGTGGACATTAAATAAGACCTCCTTCCTCCACGGGTGACCAGCAGGAACCGGGGATGGCAGGAGGGGAGCTTAAGGAGACACAGGAGCAGTGGCAGGAGCCTCTCAATCCTGGCTGTACATGAGGATGCCACGGGGGGTACACAGGGACCCCTGGGAGTCTGGTGGTGATCATGCAAGTTTCCATATCTACACGCACGCATGCACGTGCTCATAGGAGTGCATATAAAGCGGTGAAATCTGAACCAGCTTGGTGGGCTGCACCAATGTCAATTTTCTGGGTGTCCACTTTATACTCTAGTTATACAAGACATTGCCAGGGCAAGAGCTGGGTAAAGGGCACATGGGATTATGATCCCAAGTGGATCCACAATTACCTCAAAAGTTTTACAAGATTAATTAGAAATAAATAATTTGGGGCACTTTTTAAAAACCAGTAATGCCTGGACTCTACCCTAGAGATTGAGGGGTGCTGAATGGGTTTCAGGCACTAGTGTGTTTCCAAAGCTCCCAGGAGACTGTAGGGTGCAGCCAGGTGGAGAAGCACTGGGGGGAGGAACGTCTCTTCCCTGGTGCTGGCCTGGCATCTGGCTGCATTTGGCATGAGGAGGGTTATCAATAACTGACAGGCTGTGAGAGTAGCACTTCATGAATTCAGACCGATCTGGGGACAGGGTGAGGAGAGGCACGCAGACCGGCCTGCATGGCGAGGAGGTCTGGTTTAACAAGTGTGTGGGCGGCACAGGGTCTCAGAGTGCACAGGTATTTTGGGTTGGAGGCTTTCAGTCCCAGCTCCTTGTCACTGTCACTATGCAGCGGGCCCAGAACACAGGGTGCTGCAGGAGACTGTGTCACGGAGAGTGAAGATCACTTGGCCCTTGTTTAGAGATAAACGGGGGATTTTATCACAACCCCCCAAACACCCACCGGAAGGCAGGGTGCCTGGGTGGGGGATCCACCTGAATGTGTGCTCCTCACCACTGTCCTGCACTGCCCTTGGCCGGGGGTTTAGCAGAGTGGGAGAAACCACCGCCTAAAAGGCAGGCCTGAATTTTCTGTAATGTCCACTAGAGCGGGGTCTCCAGGTCACCCACAAGTAGAAAATCAGGGAGTTTTAGGCATTCATGGAGCAAAGTGAGCAGGGGACAGAGATCCTAGGCACCGAGCCCTGCTTCTGCTCTAGTGAGCTGTGTGACCACGTGCGGGCGGTCGGGGGAGGCCTCTGCTCTCTCTGGGCCTCCACTGTGAAGTCAGAGGGCTGGACTAGGTAGATGCCCCAGGGCCCGGCCTGTGCTGCGGCTCTGATCTTGGAGAGGACCGGGGGCGCCTGTAAGGATGTGCTTGGAAGATCCTGAACGGGCAGCAGTGGCTCTGGGGAGCGCCCCTCACCCAGCAGGGTGGCCCTCCTACCTCAACTTTCTCCACCACCTGCTTGCCGAAAGAGCAGACCTTGGTGGAGCAGGTGATGATCATGTTCTCGGGGCTCTCATACTGGCTGGAGACCCCATAGAAGGAGCTGCCTTCATCCTCGATGTTGGTGTTGAGGTCTGCCTGGAGGGAGACGGGGGAAGCGGAGGGAGGGTCAGCAGGTGCCGTGTCAGACGGGAGCCTCAAGGAGACCTCAGGGTCCCGGTCCCGGCTCTAGGGCTGGGAAGAAATCAGACTGAGGGTAGACAGTGGGACGCTGGAAAGCTTCCACCATCCTCTATATCTCTGCCTGGTACAAAATCAGGTCGTGTTGCCTAAATCATGGGAAAAGAGGACACTGGGACCCACACAGTTTCAGGCCACTGCTGCCTGCCCAGATATTAACACACCCAGCAGGTGGGAGCCCCAGATTCCATCTTTAAGACTTCAAGTTTCATAGTCTAAGACTTTGTTCTTGTTAAACTGCAAAGGTTTGAACCTCTATCAGACAGCTCTATTTTAGTTTGGCTGCATCTATCAGAATCGTTCCAGAGTGAATTTTGATAGTGCAGGAAGCATGAGAACAGAAAACCAGGGCAAGAGACTGGCGGGGGGGAGGGTGGAAGCGGTGAAGGGTGCTCCTGTCTCATCCTCTTGTCTCGCCGGAGACCCGATCGATGCTCCCTCAGAAACGGCTCTGGGGCTGGCTTCTTGCCCCTCTAGGCATTGTGGGGTCCTGCCACCTTGGATCTTTCGACATCCCTGCTTCAGCCTCCAGAGCAATCTCCCCGGCACCAGCTGTCCCTCCCTTTGGTTCACACTCTTAACGGCTCTGGGAGTCTCTTCAGAAGACAAGTCACTGCCACCATCTCATTGAGCCATTTAGCCACAAGGGACAGGAGTCTTGGTCCCTGGCCTGGCTCACAAGGCCCTTCACAGGCCCAGCCACTGGTCCTCTAGGTCAGCTTCTCACCTTGCCTCAGACAGGCTGCTCTTCCTTCCCCTGATAAAAGCAGAGCCCAGAGGGCCTCCTGCTGGATGTCGGGCTGATCTGAAACTTCTCTTCTAGAAAAGGCAGAGTAAGACTCTGTGCCGATCTCACACCCAAAATCACAGCCTCAGTTTTATCCATGAGGGGTCCTGACTGTTAGCCCTGCCCAACACCACCCAGCTGGTAAGTGAAAGATCCCAGGTCTTCAGGCTCCAGCCCCAAGACTTGTCCCAAACCAGCAGAGTGCCACAGCGAAGAAAGGCAGGCACCACACAGTTTGGTGCTTTGGGGACTCTGAGGCAGGAATTGTATTCCTGAAGCCCTGTGCCTCTCAGGGGACCCCACGCCCAGAGCTTCAGCCCCACATCAAACATCCGAGCCAAGGGTGCTAAGAGAACAAGACCCAGAAACAATGCACAGGCACATTACAAAAGGCTTATTCTCAGGGCAGGCCAGTCCTCCCACCCACACCCCTGGTCTGAAATCACTGCCAGCTGCGCCCAGAGCACAGCCCTAGGAGTGCAGTAGAGCTTCAGGCCTTGGTCAAGGTTCTGACACCAAGGACTCTTCTGTGCAAAGATGAGGGGATCCCTAGAACCCCAGGAAGGTTTTGGCCAGATTCAGAGCCAGGCACCAAGCAATTCTACTACTGGCCATGAGGGGACGCTCAATCATTATTTTTCTCTCCCTTGGCGAGGCTTTCCAGAGAGGACCTTTCTCTAGACTGGCGGGGGGTGTTGATTTGTCTATAGCACAATAGAAACATTATGTAGCCACAAAAACCGCTGAGAAGGACCTGCATTTATTATCATGGATGACTACAAACACACTGAGTGGGAAAGCAGGCTACGGAGCAGAATGAGGGTGGATTATGTTTATGATGAGGAAAAAAAGGCTGTTTTCATGCTGCAACAGAATGGCATATGGTTCAGAGCATCTGCCTCGGCTTTGATGAGGCCATTAGGGAAAAAGAGCATTCGAGTCAATGCTCAGCCTCTGAAACAGAGAGCAATGCTTATCCTAACACCCTCCACTCCCAGCCCTGGGCTGGCCTCAGTCTCCCCACTCTGTCTCCATCTGTGATGCTGGGAGGGAGGGGATGACACATGGCAGGCAGGGTGCCCAGGGGGCATGGCAGAGGTGGCTGAGGCCTCTGCCGGGTGAGATTTAACTGTGGCTGTGACTGGCCCAAGGTCTTACAGGCAAATGTAAGGCAAATGGGACCAGAACCTGGGCTTTTGGGTTCCTATTTTCTTTTTTTTTTT
>NW_012122820.1:3964175-3992461 GCF_000951035.1 Colobus angolensis palliatus | reverse complement strand
CCAGGATGGTCTCGATCTCCTGACCTCGTGATCCGCCCGTCTCGGCCTCCCAAAGTGCTAGGATTACAGGCTTGAGCCACCGCGCCCGGCCTTTCTTCTTCATTTTTTTTTTGGTTAAAGACAGAATTGTGCTCCATCACTCAGGCTGGAGTGCAGTGGTATGATCACGGCTCACTGCAGCCTTGAGCTCCTGGATTCAAGCAGTCTTCCCACCTCAGCCTCCGGAGTAGCTGGGACTATAGGCATGTGCCACCACACGTGGCTAATTTTTAAAATTTTTTTGTAGAGGCAGAGTCTCGCTATTGCTGAGGCTGGTCTCAAACTCTTGACCTCAAGTGATCCTCTCACCTTGGCCTCCCAAAGTGTTGAGATTACAGGTGTGAGCCACTGCACCTGGCCTGTCTCCTATTTTCTCTAAGTCACCTGCTCCTCCTACGAGACTGGGTTTGTCAGACTGTTCCTAAAAAGGGGCTGGGGGACACTCTGTGTCCTCAGGACATGCTGCAGCTAGAAGCACAGGGCAGAAATGTGAACCATGCCTGAAATGCCGCTGGCAGGAAGCCCAGCTGCCTGGGAAGGACGCACTGGACATGGTGGGGAACACCACGAGGTGAAGCCAGGCATCAGTGTTGGTGACCCTCAGACTTCAGCCACGCATGGCCCCTCTGATCAATGCCACATTCATGTGTCATCCACTACACGTCCTGATTCTTTTAAATCAACTCACTTTTATTCCTGAATTCCATTCTAAGCAACAAGTCCATGAAATCAAGGATTCTATTCTTTCTAATGTAGATGAAAATAACTATATAACTTTTTTTAATTTTTATTTTTTGAGACGGAATCTCGCTGTCACCTGGGCTGGAGTGTGGTGACGCAATCTCAGCTCACTGCAACTTTTGCCTCCTGGGTTCAAGCGATTCTTCTGCCTCAGCCTCCCGAGTAGCTGGGATTACAGGCACCCACCACCACACTCAGCTAGTTTTTTTTTTTTTTTAATAGAGATGGGATTTCACTGTGTTGGCCAGGCTGGTCACGAACTCCTGGCCTCAAGTGATCCACCTGCCTCGGCCTCCAAAAGTGTTGGGATTACAGGCATGAGCCACCACATCAGGCCTATAACTGTTTTTCAAATAAAATTATTTTAAAACATAGGGATCAGGCTTCGCCATGTTGCCCAGGCTCGTCTCAAACTCCTGGGCTCAAGCGATCCTCCTGCCTCAGCTTCCCAAAGTGCGGGGGATTACAGGAATGGGCCACTGAGCCTGGGCAACTACATAACTATTAAAAAAAAAAAATAAAGCTTATTCATATGGCACCTTAGAAGTATCCCATGTGCCAAGCTGGGAAGGACTGGCACGCACACCTCCCAGCTCTTCCAGACACACAGAGGCAGCAGCTGCCCCCAGCCCCCAGGAGCATTTGGCACATCCCCCTCCCCTACCCTGTCTGTCACAATCTCTCCAGACGCCCTTGCCCCCTTGCAGACAGGATGCTGGAGGCAAGAACCAAGCTCTCCCAGGGCCTTCCATCAAGGTTGCAGGCAGCTGTTCACCCTCTCACCTCCGGGTGGCACCAGTGAGAAGAGCAAGGTCCCTCAGTCACAAGCAGGAACCTAGCCTGTCCTGCTGCCCTGAGAGTTTGCACCCCAGCTCCACCCTCATCTCAAATACACTCTTCTGTCATCAGCTCGGGCTCCCTGGCTCTTCCCATTGCTCGGGTGCCCATTTATCCAGCCCAGGCCAGCATTGCTAGAGGCAGGGGGGCCCAGAGAGGTTGAGACATTGTTTCTGCTTCAGGGAATTTCTAATTGGGAGCAAAGAGAATACAGGTGCTGGGGTGGCGCGGGGGGTCGGGGGAGAAAGAGAGATCCCACAATCAGCCCCAGAACTCGGGGTCACACTGCACAGACCCGGAACACACCAGCCGGCCACATGGATGACCCGTCCCAGAGCACCTCGACTCCCTCAGTGCCTGGATCCTTCTAATTACAGCCCCACCCCTTCTCTTGCAGCGATACTCCTGACACCTCCTGTCCACCCTCATATCTCCCCACACTGAGCACCTCCCCCAAACAAGCTATGCTTCTCGGCCTAAGGAAAAATGGGAGCTGCCCCCGTCCCCTGCCCCGTGAGTGCCCCCTTACAACCCTCCCTCCACCCTATTCATAGCTATGCGTGCGGGTGGGCAGCTCACAGGCTGTGCCTGGAACAGGTGTGGGGGATCGGGTGACTGACAGATGAGCAGAGACAGCCGCAGCCCGGGTGTGGGGGCCTGGAGGGGCTCAGATTCATTGTCATGTGCTGGTATGTGCCTGGGAGAAATGTCAGGGCCTGAAAGGGAACAGCAGGCTGAGATGGGAGGAAGGCCTGGGGTACTCTGCTGCCTCCACGGTGCAGCCCGGCTCTGCCCGGCATTTCCAACATGCAGAGCGGCGTTAATGGTCACCAGGGACCAAAGGCCCCCTCTCCCCGGCCCCAGAGACAGGTGGCCTCTGCTGCACTTGCAAGGCTCTGGGGGAGGAAGGGGCTTCATGGCACCCGTCCTCGCTCCAGGCCCTGTGGCACTCATCAGATAGTGCACAGCCCCAGCAGCCGCCTCAGGCCTTCAGGCTGGCAGATGCCACTTGCAGCTGGAAATGTGTCCCAGCAGTGCGAGAGTCTATGAATGACCACCACAGCGCTCTCAGTAAGAGCCGTAACTCCGGGCGCAGGCAAGGAGGCTGGACTGGGGACGGCCAAGTCCTCCTCCCACTCCAAGGGGTTCTGATCGCCTCTCCAGCACTCGCCTCTCCAGCACGCACACTCAGGGCCTGGGAGCCAGGACTGAGAAAACAGCCAGGCAGGAAAAGAAAGGCTCCGGGAGAGGCGACGCCGTTTCCTCGCCTGAGGAGCTTTCCTTCCTAATTGTGTGTGGCCAAGTTCACACCAGCTGATGGCGGGGGAAGGCGGGACCAAGCCAGGGAGCAGAAGACAGGAGCTTCCCACGCTGGGGGAGCCAGAGCAGCCCGTGGGGACCCACGATTGACGCGAAGTCTCACGGTCGGCAAACACGAGTATCTACCTTTCCCGGCCACATACGTGCCTTCCTCTGGTGCCTCTGCCCGCCCCACACATGCGGAGGAGGGAGCAGATGACCGCCAAGGTGCCCTGGCCTCCAGCGCTCCCTCGTCTCTGATTTCACCCGTCCTCACCCTGCCCAGGCCGCTGGCACTCAGAGCGCTCAGGCAAGGGGTGGGGCAAGGGTAGGCCACCGCCCCCCACTCAGTACCAGCCGGCCACACACACAGGGTCTTCAGCGACACAGCCCCTGGCAGGTCCCCAAGATGAAACTGCTGACTATTCACACAAAGAAGCAGAGGCACAGGAGCCAATATTTGCCCAGGACACAGTTCTCAAGTGGTAAAACTGAGACTCTGCCCCAGCTGGGCCAACTGCTGCCCGCCGTGCCCTGCCATGACATCCCAGGAGGGCCTTGCTGGTGGGCACCCCACACTCCCCTGTCCAGCAGCTCCTGCCCCAGGACTCTGAGACTCATGCTGGATCCTCCCATCCAGAGTGCGAGCTCCTGGGAGCTGAGGCCCGCGCTGGGTCCGCACAGCACACGGCCGGAACACACAGTCCACAAAGAACCCGCTGAATCCCATGTCCTTGGCTGTCCCAACTCTCTCTTCTCCCATCAACCCCCACCTCCAAACTCCCCTAAGAGTCAGAAGCGAAGAGAGGACACGGGCCACCACCAAGTCTGGAAAAGTACCTTCTAGGTCTTCCTTCCTCCCTGGCAACCTTAGTCTCCATGCAGGGCTACTGCCCTATTTTCTGGAAGGGATATCTGAGGTCAAGAAGACGCAAGAAGTCCAAGTGCCTGGCTCTACACTGACTGCACGGAGCTAACTCTGCTCTCCCCACGCTACCACTGCCTGCTGTTCCTCAGGGGGCCGGGGATCTGTTTTAGACAATTCAGAGCCTTCTCCAGCGGGAGCAGGAGAAGCTCCAGGACGCTGCAGGGAGGGCAGCCAGGGACTTTGCAAGAAGACTGTTCAGTGTGGTGGTTCCAAGCACACACCCTGGGGTCAGGCTGCTCAGGTACGGATCCATGGCCTGGTATGGGTCTGGTACTACAAACTGGGCAACCTTTGGCAGGTGATTTCACCTGTCTGTGCCTCAGTTTCCCCTCTGCGGGTGAGGTTTGAGGTTATCCACAGTCTTGCTGTGGTGAGGACCGGACGTGTTACTCTATGTAACGTGGTGAGAAGAGCGCGGCTGTCATCTCTCCCAGTCTGTCCGGGCCCAGCTGTCTCACAGCATGTACCCAACAGGAGTGCCCACAGGACAGGGGTCACCAGGCCCTGGCTTATTGCATGCCTCAGTTTCCCCTACTTGTGAAACAAGAGACCTAGGAGGGTCCTCACCTGGAGGGTGGCTAGAAGAACAGAGAATATTACCAACAGCTAAAGGCGAGAGGGTCCCGGACACGCCATCTGCCGCTCCAAGGCAGTGGTCCCAAGAGTGCTTCCTGCCACTGCCAATTGGGTCTCCCCTCCAACCCCAACTGTACCCCCCGGGTCCTGAGCCAGGCTGGGAAAGAGCCACAGATCAGCTCGCCGAAGCTCCTTCCCCTGAGTCAGGGCTGAGCCTGGACAGGCCGTAGGGGGAGTGATCAAGCAAGGGTGGAGGCTCCCCCAGGGGCTGGAGGCCCCCTTAGACTCAGCACGGCTGGGAGTCGCCACTGCCGGCTGTACAGGTTCCAATTCCCACATCCAGGACTGAAAGGGAGACTGGGAGATAATTTATGCCCCTCCTGAGAAAAAGTGGACAGCATCCTGCCTCCCACGCCACACCCTGAAGCCAGCCTCTCCGGCTGAGGTCCTTAGGAGGTGCATGCCTCTTGCCTGGTCTCAACTGCAGGAGTCTCACACCTGCTTCCAGTCTGGGTGCCGGAGTTATCCAACTAAGCACAACTATGGCCTCGTCCTTCTCTGTTCAAAAACCTTAAATGGGCCGGGCGCGGTGGCTCAAACCTGTAATCCCAGCACTTTGGGAGGCCGAGACGGGCGGATCACGAGGTCAGGAGATCGAGATCACCCTGGCTAACACTGAAACCCTGTCTCTACTAAAAAAAAAATACAAAAAACTAGCCGGTCGAGGTGGCGGGCGCCTGTAGCCCCAGCTACTCGGGAGGCTGAGGCAGGAGAATGGCGTAAACCCAGGAGGCGGAGCTTGCAGTGAGCTGAGATCCGGCCACTGCACTCCAGCCCCGGCGACAGAGCAAGACTCCATCTCAAAAAAAAAAAAAAAAAAAAACAAACCTTAAATGACTCCTCACCACTTAAGAAGGGCTGACAAATATTTCCCTGGCTACGCCACGTGGCCGTGACCGTCCACCCAGCACTCCTCCCTGCTAGAGCCTTCTCAGTCCAGCACTCCAAACAGTGACTGCTGACCCCTTCAAAGTGGCACACAGGTCACACCCATCATCCTGGACACCTGGCTCAAGGTGGGAGACTGACTACACAAGTTCATTTTTTTCCCTTCCAGAGACCCAGCTAGAAGGAAAATGGCAAGGAACTTTTAAAAATGTGCAGCACCACAAAGATAAAGAAAACGAAGAGACCAGCAAGCTTTGGAGACTCACAACTGATTAGGACCAGACTGGATTCCACGGGGTAAAGAAAGCAAAAGGAGTCGCGACCTACCAATAGCTTCAGGGGTGACAGATAAGAAGCTGAGCTGCATGGCTCAGAACTGGAGGGAACAGGATTTGACCCAAGGAACTGACAAAAAGTCTGTACATTGGATGGTCCAGGCCCCAGGCCCACCCCTCCTGTGCATGGGCAGAAGATCAAAGGGTCGGTCGGGTGTGGTGGCTCACGCCTATAATCCCATTACTCTGGGAGGCTGAGGCAGGAGAATGGCTTAAGCCCAGGAGTTTAAAACCAGTCTGGGCAACATAGCAAAACCCCATCTCTACTAAAAATACAAAAAGTTAGCCGGGCGAGGTGGCGGGCGCCTGCAGTCCCAGCTACTCGGGAGGCTAAGGCAGGAGAATGGCGTGAACCCAGGAGGCGGAGCTTGCAGTGAGCCAACATCACAGCACTGCACTCCAGCCCGGGTGACAGAGCGAGACTCTGTCTCCAAAAAGAAAAAAAAAAATTGGCCAGGCATGGTAGCACACGTCTCTAGTCCCAGCTACTCAAGAGGTTGAGGCGAGAGGATCACTTGAGCCCAAGTTCGAGGCTGCAGTGAGCAATAATCATGCCACTGCACTCCAGCCTGGAGTGCAGCAAGACCTTATCTCTGAAAAAAAAGCAAGACCTTATCTCTGAAAAAAAAAAAAAAAAAGAATGTGAAAAGACACTCAACAGAATGGGAAATAATTACAAATCATATAACTGATAAGGAACTTTCTTCCAGAACCAAGAACTCATAATTCAGTAATTAAAAAAACCCAATTTATTGTACAAATGGGCAATGGGGTTGGGCACAGTGGCTCTCACCTGTAATCCCAGCACTTTGAGAGGTTGAGGCAGGTGAATCACTTGAGCTCAGGAGTTCAAGACCAGCCTGGGCGACATGGCGAAACCCTGTCTCTACCAAAAATACAAAAATGAGCTGGGCATGGTGGTGTGTGTCTGTAATTCCAGCTACTCAGGAGGCTGAGGTACAAGAATCAGTTGAACCTGGGAGGCGGAGGTTGCAGTGAGCCAAAATCACGCCACTGTACTCCAGCCTGGGTGACAGAGCAAGACTCTGTCTCAAAAAAAAAAAAAGAAAAAGGGCAATGGATCCGAATTTCTGAATTGGCATTTCTACAAAAAAGATCTACAAACGGCCAGTAAGCACATGAAAAGATGCTCACCATCGTCAGTCATCAGGGAAATGCAAATAAAAACCACAACGAGGTACCACTACACATTCACTAGGATGGCTACAGAGAATACCAAGTGTTGCTGAGGATGTGGAGAAAACAGGATCTTCATACCCTGCAGGTGGGAATAAAATTGGTGCAGCCACTTCGGAAGACGCTTGGGAGTGCCTCAAGAAGTTAAACAGAGTTGCCGTGACCCAGTAATTCCACACGTAAGCAGATGCAAATGAAAATGAATGCCACACAAACACCTGTACGTAATGTTCACAGTAGCACTGCTCATAATAGCCAAGAGGAGGAAGTAACCCAAATGCCCATCAACTGATGAATGGATAAAGCATGTGAGCTATCCACACAGAAGGAAGTATTTGGCCATGAAAAGGAACGTGTATGCTAAAACGTGGTTGAACCTTGAAAACATTATGCCAAGTTAAAGAAGCCAGTCACAAAAGACCACATCCCGTATAAACCCATTTATATAAAATGTCTAGAACAGGCAAAGCTTCAAAGACAGAAAGTAGATTATTGCACAGGGCTGGGGGGTGGGAGTGGGGAGTGACAGCTAAAGGGAACAGGGCTTATTTTGGGGATGATGAAAATGTTCTAAAATTGATTGTGGTGAAGGTTACACCAGTTTGTGAAGATACTTAAAAACTCTGAATTGTATACTTTATTTTTTGAGACAGGATCTTGCTCTGTTGCCCAGGCTGCAGTGCAGTGGCATGATCTCGGCTTACTGTAACCTCCGCCTCACAGGCTCAAGCGATCTTCCCACCTCAGCCTCCTGAGTAGCTTGGATTACAGGCACGGACCACCATGCCCGACTAATTTTGGTATTTTTGGGAGAGACAGGGTTTTGCCATGTTGGCCAAGCTGGTCCCCAGCTCGTGGACTCAAGCAATCCACCTGCCTCGTCCTCCCAAAGTGCTGGGGTTACTGGCACATGCCATCACGCCTGACTAATTTTTGTATTATTTTTGTAGAGACAGGTTTTTGCCATATGCCAAGGCTGGTCTCAAACTCCTGAGCTCAAACAATCTGCCTGCTTTGGCCTCCCGAACTGCTGGGATTAAGGCGTGAGCTACTGTGCCTGGCCTGTATGTTGTAAGTAGGTGAATTGCATGGTAAGGTAATTACATTGCAAGAAAGCTGTTAAAAAAATACAGACAGGCAGCTAAGAACTAAAGACACTGAAGAAAATCCTCCAGCTGGAAAGTCAAGGACCAAAACAGACAGAAAAAATTAATTAAAATGAAACGAAGACAAAGAAAGGAGCAGGAGGCTGGGCGTGGTGGCTCACGCCTGTAAATCCCAGCAATTTGGGAGGCCAAGGCGGGAGGATCATTTGAGGTCAGGAGTTCGAGACCGGCCTGGCCAACACAGCAAAATCCCTCCCTCTACTAAAAGTACAAAAATTAGCCAGGCGTGGTGGCGGGCACCTGTAATCCCAGCTACTTGGGAGGCTGAGGCAGGAGTTCAAGGAGTTCAATCTCTAGAACAGGGAGGCAGAGGTTGCAGTGAGTCGAGATCACATCACTGCATTCCAGCCTGGGCAACACAGCAAGACTTAGTCTGGGCGTGGGTAGGGGGAGGGTTAAGAGCAGGAGAAAACTTAAGAAATAACGCTCACTTCATACCTTTAAGAAAAAGAAGAGAAAAACTACATCCATCAAACATCTTGATGCCATCACAGAACAAGAAGGAGCTCTGGAAAATTAAAATGTCAGAGCCAAAATTAAATATTCAACAGAAGGTGTGGCAGAGCTGCTGCTGTATTCCATTAATCTAATTCACCCTGAACTGCAGGATGCACACTTCATAAACTACCCAGAAAAAACAAAATGTCACCAACTGAACTCAGATACACCCATAAAAGGATGGATGCAGCTTCTTCTACAGTATTAGAGCTCTGATTTTATCCAGAACAGCAACTTATCCAACTAAAAAGGTACCTTTCCCTGGTTCCTTACAGCAAGATGCAACCATACAACTAGTTATGTGTTGGGTGGGACTTCCGGGCAGGCCCCTCGCGGGGAGCTAAACTGGCTTCTTTTGATGCTTGGAAGATGGATACAGTGGCTAGAACTCCAGCAGTCAAGCCCCTGAGTACAGAAGTCATACACTGAGGATAGCAGACAGAAAGAAGCCAGGTCCCTCATGATGTCAGGAGCGCTGGGCCAGCCCTGGACAGTCTTTACCTCCAGACTTCCTTGATGTGAAAGAAAAACTATTTATGCCACTGTTTCTTTGGGGTTTGTGTGATATGCACTTTTTGGGGTTTGTGTGATATACAACCTTAACTAATTCAGAAAAGAGTTAGAAGACAAAATTAAGGAAATCTCTAAGAAAACAGACCAAGAAAGTAAATTGGAAAATAGGTGGTAAAAATCGTAGAGGATAAGTCCAGGAAAATAAAGAAATGGTAAATATCATAGAGGGTTCCAACATCATAACAGAGATTCCTGGAAAAGAAAACAGAAAACAGAGGGAAAGAAATTATCAAAGAAATAATACGAGTAAATTTCCTAAAACTGAAAGACTAATCTCACAGTTAAAAGTGCCTACCAAGTACCTGGCTCAGCACTGGGAAGTAAAACAACACATACCCCAAAGCTCACCAGTGTGAAACTGAACATTAGGGAGAAAGAAGAAATATTACAACTTCCAGAGGGGAAAAAAAAAACCCCAAAAAACAAAAAACAAATTACATAATAAAGGATAGGGAATTAGAATGCTAGCAGACTATTTATGTCAGAAGATGATGACAAACGCATTAAAAAATGATCCTTGAAAACCATTTCTAGGCCAGGGCGCAGTAGCTCATACCTGTAATCCCAGCACTTTGGAAGGCTGAGGTGGGCGGATCACTCGAGACCAGGAGTTCAAGACCAGCCTGGCCAACACTGAAAAATCCCATCTCTCTTAAAAATACAAAAATTAGGCCAGGTGCGGTGGCTCAAGCCTGTAATCCCAGCACTTTGGGAGGCCAACACGGGCGGATCACGAGGTCAGGAGATCGAGACCATCCTGGCTAACACGGTGGAACCCTGTCTCTACTAAAAAATACAAAAAACTAGGGCCAGGCGCGGTGGCTCAAGCCTGTAATCCCAGCACTTTGGGAGGCCGAGACGGGCGGATCACGAGGTCAGGAGATCGAGACCATCCTGGCTAACACGGTGAAACCCCGTCTCTACTAAAAAAATGCAAAAATCTAGCCGGGCGAGGTGGCGGGCGCCTGTAGTCCCAGCTACTCCGGAGGCTGAGGCAGGAGAATGTGCTTGAACCCGGGAGGCGGAGCTTGCAGTGAGCTGAGATCTGGCCACTGCACTCCAGCCTGGGTGACAGAGTGAGACTCCATATCAAAAAAAAAAAAAAAAAAATACAAAAATTAGCCAGGCCTGGTGGCACACGCCTGTAATCCCAGCTACTTGCAAGGGTGAGGCATGAGAATTGCTTCAACCTGGGAGGCGGAGGTTGCAGTAAGCCAAGATTGCACCATTGCACTCCAGCCTGGGCAACAGAGCACGACTCCATCTCAAAACAAACAAAGACCCTGTCTCAAAAAAAAAAAAGTCATTCTTTTCTAGGGAAAATGATGTATGATCTAGATTCTTTACCCAGACTACCAATACCAATCGGTCAAGTGTAAGGATATAATAAAAATAATGACATTTCAAAGAAGCAAGGTCATTTATGTACCGTGCATCTTTTCTTAGAAGGTACTAGAGGATGTGTTCCCACAAAATGAAGGGGTTACACCAATAAAGAGAGAGATGCAAGAGCCAGGAAAGTGTACATTCAATATAGGGGAGGCTCAGGATGACAACTGTAGGGCAAGCCTAGAGAAGAACACCTTCAGGTTGGGTGTGGTGGCTCACATCTGTAATCCCAGCACTCAGAGGCCGAGGTGGGCAGATCACCTGAGGTCAGGAGTTCAAGACCAGCCTGGCCAACATGGTGAAACCCTGTCTCTATAAAAAGACAAAAATTAGCCAGGCAGGATGGCGGGTGCCTGTAATCCCAGCTACTTGGGAGGCTGAGGCAGGAGAATGTGCTTGAACCCGGGAGGTGGAGGTTGCAATGAGCTGAGATCGCGCCACTGCACTCCAGCCCGGGCGACAGAACGAGACTCTGGCTCAAAGAAAAAAAAAAGAGTAACACATTCAAACTGGAGCAGAACAGAGACAGCCAGGAGGAAGATCTCCAGGAGAAAGGAGAAACGGATAAATTATCTAACAGTTATGAATATTTGGGGGAAAAATTTTTAATTTTATACAGTGGTTTTGATGGAGCAATCTGTAAAATTTTAAGAATAGGCTTGTTAAAAAATATGCAATAGCCATTTATTTTCGGGAAAAAAAAGCTGTACAAGAGGTAAAAATGTAATCATAATACCCTTCTTGACTCTTTGTATTTTGTTTTGTTTTGTTTTGTTTTGAGGCAGGGTTTTGCTCTGTCACCCGTCTGGAATGCAATGGTGCAATTTTGGCTCACTGCAACCTCTGCCTCCCAGGCTCAAACAATCCTCCTACCTCAGCCTCCCAAGTAGCTGAGACCACAGGTGCACGCCACCACGCCCAGCTACTTTTTGTATTTTTTGTAGAGACGGGTTTTCATCATGTTGCCCATGAACTCAAGTAATTCATGGGTCTTGAACTCAAGTAATCTGCCCACATTGGGTTCCCAAAGTGCTGGGATCACAGGGATGAACCACCACACCCAGCCTGTTCTTGGCTCTTTGGTGATCCATCTACATTGTCAAAAAATGTGAACGTTTTATGACTTTTACTAAATTAAATAGCTTATTGGATATTATTACATTGGGATGATAAGGGGGGAAAGTGGAATGAAAATAAAATGTCTTAATCCGGGCATCGAGATACAGCAATATAAGTACATTACTTAGAACTAAAGAGATAAAGCCCAAAATAAACAGCTGAAATTTGCAGTGACTACCTTTGGGAATTGGGATTTGGGTGTGGGGAGGAGTAGGACAAGAATAGGATGCTTTTCATTCTTTTTTTTTTGAGACAGAGTCTCGCTCTGTTGCCCAGGCTGGAATGCAGTGGAATGATCTCGGCTCACTGCAACCTCTGCCTCCCGGGTTCAAGTGATTCTCCTGCCTCAGCCTCCTGAGTAGCTGGGACTACAGGCGTGCGCCACCACACCTGGCTAATTTTTTTTTTAGAGATGGGGTTTCACCATGTTGGTCAAGCTGGTCTTGAACTCCTGGCCTTGTGATCTGCCCGCCTCAGCCTCCCAAAGTGCTGGGATTACAGGCATGAGCCACTGCACCTGGCCCTTCATTCTTTTTTGTTAAATAAGCCTCCTGGTATTAATTAACATTTTAACCATAAACATGCATTGATTTAAAAAGAAGACCAAGTAAAATAAAATATTACTTATTTTTCATTCCAGAACAGGTTAAAACTCAAACTTCTGCATGATCAAGACCTTCCAAAATCTAACTCACTTTCCCAGTTGTCTCCTCTTATTCCCTCTTTCATACCTTTACCTATGGCTTCAACTTCACTCCAGAGCCCACTTCCTTCTGCCTTTACTACTCATGCACTCCCAGGCTGCAACAGCCTTGCCCATCTCTGCCAACAGATGTGCCCATCCCTCAGGCTGGGGTCCAACTTCCATCCTGCTAGCAGAGCGCAAACGCTAAGTGTCTTGAAGGTCAGGGGCCCTAGGTCTCAGTTCCAACACTTGCCCCTTCTGGAGACAGCCTGCCCCCAAGTTCAGCTGTGGGTGAGAGCCAGGCTGGGGCTGCTCACTGGGAGCTGGCAAGCCATCTGAACGTATATATAAACTTTGATGTGAATATGCCTCTTTTAGGAAAAGTAAAGCTTTCAGATTATGAAAATGGCCTGGGAGCAAATAAATGGTAAGAATCTCTGCCCAAGAGGCATTGAAAAGAACATGCAGGGAGCTGAAAGGGAGTAGGGGAGAGGGATGCGGGCAGAGCCACCAAAACCTCAGTCCATGTCCTGAGAATATTCCAAGCCTCAGTCACAGAGCCTGCTTTCCTGTCCTTCCTCACCGCTGGCTTCATTAGCACTTATTTGTCTGACTCTCTCCTCACACCCCTTTTCCGCACATACTGGGCCCCAGGAAGCTAAGCTTCCAGGGCAGCAACCGTACCTCTGGGCCTCAGACAAGACGTTTCTAATGGAGGGGCTTCTACCCACAAAACACCTGCCCAGGGGTGAGGTGGGAGGGCCGCAGAGGCCAAGTCTATGGGCTGAGCTATCTGAGAAGTTGGGTGGGTGTTTCTTCTGGGGTGGCCTCGCGCATCCAACACTTCCCTCCCCTTCTCCAAGCTCTGTTCAGCCCAACATGCCTTAGACATGGGCACCGAAGGATGAGCTCCAGGCCCGGAAACCCATGCAGGACTTGTCACTCAAAGACCTGGGTGACGAGGGCGCTCCTCGTCATGTCTTCACTCATCCCCGGAGGGTCCCCTTTGTCTTTTTCTGGAACTTCACCCCCTGAGGGCTCCACGTCTTGCCGGGGTTAGCTGCCATCACCACCCACGAGACAAGGCTTCATTCGACTAGGCCAGCTCTCTGGGATCACTGCCCTGTTCCTCAGCTCAGCACTGACCACCCTATAGCCGTGCTGCGCTTGCTCTCCCCTTCTCGCTGGTGCCACCTCCCCAAGTTTCTACTGTGGCAAGGGCACGCTCTGGGTACTCTCGCCCCATTCTCACTACCACGGACGCCCTGGTGGTAGGAAGGAAGAGTTTATCACAGGCTTACCCAGAACTTCACAAGAAAAAAGGCATTGGAGGGTCCCCGTTCAAAGAGCTCCTTGAGTCCACCCTTTTTCTCTGGGAATTTGTCATAGATTTGGCGGATGTCCACGGCTTCGAGGTAGGGGTCGCTGTAGCTTGGGCTGGACTGGCCAATGTGCACGAACAGGTGCTTGTTGTACTGTAGAGAGAGTGGGTCTGAGGGAGGCGGAGCATAGGCCAGAGGGTCAGACAGACAGCCCCGGCTCTGCAAGCCCACCACGTGACCCGGCGCAAGCCGCTTGGCCTTTCTGGACCATAGTTTCCCCATGAGTGAAATGGAGATGGTAAAAGACTTCTTTCATTTTACATCCTGGACTTCTAAGAGTCTATTCGGTTCATGGGGTCGTCAGCGAAAAAGAAGTTTGAGCGGGCGCGGTGGCTCAAGCCTGTAATCCCAGCACTTTGGGAGGCCGAGACGGGCGGATCACGAGGTCAGGAGATCGAGACCATCCTGGCTAACACCGTGAAACCCCATCTCTACTAAAAAATACAAAAAAACTAGCCGGGCGAGGTGGCGGGCGCCTGTAGTCCCAGCTACTCCGGAGGCTGAGGCAGGAGAATGGCATAAACCCGGGAGGCGGAGCTTGCAGTGAGCTGAGGTCCGGCCACTGCACTCCAGCCCGGGCAACAGAGCGAGACTCCGTCTCAAAAAAAAAAAAAAAAAAAAAAGAAGTTTGAGCTGGGCGGAGTGGCTCACACCTGTATTCCCAGCACTTTGGGAAGCTGACGTGGGTGGATTATTTGAGGTCAGGAGTTCAAGACCAGCCTGGCCAATATGGTGAAACCCAGTCTCTACTAAAAATGCAAAAATTAGCCAGGTGTGGTGGCGGGCACCTATAATCCCAGCTACTCGGGAGGCTGAGGCAGGAGAATCGCTTGAACTCAGGAGACGGAGGTTGCAGTAAGTTAAGATCACACCACTGCACTCCAGCCTGGGCGACAGAGCAAGTCTCTGTCTCAAGAAAAAAAAAAAAAAGAAGTTTGAAGATGCCAGAGTGAGAAGGGCCCTGGCATCCTGTCACCGTGGCCTCCTCCAGGTCCCCCTCTGACCTTCGCAGGTGACGCTGGTCACCCAGGACACTGGACACTGAAGGGGACAGGCTGGTATCCCGTAGGATGTGGAGCAGACACACAGGAGACTCCTCAGCTTCCCGCCCGCCTCTCAGAGCCAGGGAAAGGCTGGGACGGTGAGGGGTGGGGCTGGGGCCACAGTGACCTTGGACTGAGGGTTGGTTGGGTTAGGAGGGGAGGAGGGACACAGGACAGGGAGGGAGGAGCAGGAGGCTGACTGGGCACTGGGCCAGGGAGGAGGGAAAGAGGGAAGAGGGGTGACGTGAAGGGGGAAAGGAGTCAGGGAAAGGACGGAAGGAAAGATCATAAAGGCACAAGGAACTTGAATTAAGCCCCAGTGTGGAGTGGGACAAGAGCACTGGAAGCAGAAACAGAGGCAGAGGGGGTGGCGGGGGAGCCAGCCAGGCACAGGCCAGGACCTACCGTGTCCGGGTCCTGCTGCTGCTCCAGGAAGGCAGAGAACTCCAACATCCAGAGCTTGGAGCTGGCCACGCTGCGGCCCTGCCACGGGGGTGCCGGGGGCGCAGAGGGCGACGGGGCGGGCCCTGCAGGAGACTCAAACCCTGCACAAAGTGAGAGAGGCACATGGAATCTGGTCCCGGACACCCGCCCTGCTCGCACCCTCTGCAAGCACCCTGGGCCTCCTCGGACAGACCTGCCTGGGGGACCGCCCATCTCCCTAAATGGACCTCCTAGCAGAGGTGGAGGAGAGAGTGCAAGGCTTGGGCATCCCGGAGCTGCCCTGGTCGGGAGGGGCTCGTCTGGCACAACTCAGGCCACTCAGGACTCTGCACGGAACCGCCCAGCAAGACTGGATTCTGGAGGGCAACTGGGGTGCGGCAGGACCAAGGCTTCCAAAACAGGCACTGTTCAGTTCCTGCCCTCGAGCAACCTCTGTTTCCGTCGGGGAAATAACCAGATGAATAACTGTTACAATGTGGCATCACCCCGGAGAGACGGGGGCATTTCCTGTGTGTGTCACAGCTGTCTCCCCAGCTCCCAGAACAGGGCCTGGCCCAGAAGAGGCTCTGCATCCAGCGCTGCTAACAGATGGACCTACTCCAGCCCTACTGTAGTTTAGATCATGTCCTGAAGGCAACAGGAGGCCAGGAAGGCACCCTAAGCCTGGAAGCAACACCATGAGACTGAAGTGAGACTGAAGTTCTGGTGAGTGACAGGGTGACAAGAGGAGGTGAGACGGGACACGGAGCCGGTGAAGTGGCTGCTGCAGGAACGCAGGCAAAAGCTAGCAGGCCTGGAGTGAAGACAGGGCCAGCGTGGACAGGAGAGGACTGCCATGAGACAGAGAGTGGACAGGACCCGACGCTGTGGCTTCGTTTTGATGTGTGAACGAGAGAAAGCAGCCTTCAGGACCCGGGGGCAGGAGGCAGCAGGGCTGCTCTCGGTGGCAGGAAAGCCAAGGGGCTGGGCAGGCAGACTCCACACCAGAATGGGCAGTTTAAGGGTGAGGAGCTGGTCTTGTCCTACAGACCGGGAGGTGATGAGGGCCCCTCCCGAGAAAGAGGCGAGGACAGAGCGGAGCCTGTCAGTGAGAGGGCGGCTCCTGTCGGCAGAGCTGGCTGCCTCCACCAGGTCTTCTTTCACAAGGGTCCCTCTTCTCGGGAGGGGCCCCAGGCTGGTGAGTTAGACACCCCTCAGCCCTCCCAGGAGCCAGGTGTGCGAGGCACACTGCAGTAACAAGGTAGGCCAAGTGGGGCAGCCACCCGGGCACAGGCACTGCCCTTGGAAGGCATGTGCCCCACAAGCCCTGAGCACAGCTGGGAGGGGACAGGAACAAGGCAACCCGAAGGGCACGAAGGGGCTTGGCACACGGCTGATGGCTGAGGTGTGCTTGCTGGGGGCAAGGAATGGGGTGTGGCCAGGGACCAGGATGTGTGGTCGGAGTGTGTGATGGGGCAGCATCTAACAGGGACATGCAGGGTCCTGGACCCAGAGGCAGGAGCCGCACACCTGCAATGGATGGCAAGGGAGACACGCAGCGCTCACCCACCTGGCAGAGGCAGTGGAGGCTGGACAGCATAGGTTTGCTGAGAGAAAGGCTTCACACTGCGGGAGAGAGAAGAGGGGAGGTGTTAGCCTCGGGCAGGCTGCCACCACGGATCCCTGCACTGGGTCAGTGGTCTCTGTGTGGTAGGTCCTGGTGGTCTGGATTTCAGTGGTCCTGATGGGCCTTGGCCTCCTACTCCCGCCCCTGCCGACTGCCTTGAGTTTCGTGGTGGGTCACAGACACAGCGTGTCTGATGAAGAAATCCACCCATCCCTTTCTTCCTCCCAGGCCAGCCAGAGATCTGACTCCCAGCCTCCTCCCCTGGGAGACCTCAGCTCTGGCCCTGCCTACACCCTGGACAGACTGGAGTTTTGGCAAATACCACCCTAGGGTGTGGACATCACAGATGAGCCCAGTGATGCCTGAGTAGGAGAGCCCGATCCCTGAGCTCAAAGCCATCCTGAAAGGCGGACCCCAGCAGCAGCCCCAGCACACCCTGGGGCCCAGGCCCAATGTCATGAGTTTATGAGTTCAAGTTCAGTTCAGGGAGCAGCTGGCAGCAGAAAGCAGGCCATACTCACTCATGGGACGTTCCGGCTTGGCCTGGCAAAGCTCCTTGCCAAAACTGAGGAGGCAAAAGGCACGGAATCAGCATGGCCCCAGGTGCACCCAGGGCCCTGTGGCATGGGGGTGGGGGTGGGACAGGGCAGGGCCTCCACTGGGAGGAGAGGCTGGAGCCCTCGCCCTCGCCTAGCTAGTAAATGCTAACAGACCACAGCAGCACCCCCAGAGTGTGTTTCGGGGGCTCTCAGGCCCTGTAGATGAGGGACTCCATGGGAAAAGCACCCAGGTACGGTCCACACTGCACAGGGCAACCCCCTGCACTCGGCAAAGTCCCAGTGCCAAGAACCCGCTTAGTGCCAAGGGTCCCGAACGTACCCACAGAGCCACCGCGTCCTATCTGTTTAACATGCGGATGGACTAGTGCTCTCTGGGACAGACGTTGAAAACTGCTGTGGCCTGGCCCTGCCCCTCCCCACATGCCTAGGGTGCTGCTGCAGGGGCCTTGAAGACTCATTAAGTCCCTGGAGCCAAGAAACCCCTCCGAGGAGACAGCTCTGAAAAGCGGCTTTTCTGGATCATTCTGAGAGTGTGGCCAACATGGTCACGGCTGGGAAATTTAAAATCTGACCAGGGGTTTGTTCTCGGGCACCAGCTCTCCACCTGGCAGGAGGGCAGGAATGAGGCTGCATGGCACGGGCTGCCCAGGGACATGCTGGTCTCAGGCTTCAGCTCAGCCACCTTGGCTTCAGCTTCCTCATCTGTAAATTGGGCCAACTTGGCAGAGCTACCAGTCGGTCAGCTCCTGGAAGCTCCCATTTCCCCCTTGTGAAAAGCCTGCAGTCATTGTTGAGGACCCAAAGAAAGGCATCCCAGTATCAGCCAAGCCGGGACTTGTGTGGCCCCCTGGTCTTGCTCCCTCCTTCCCTGACTGCCCTGGCCAACAGGACTCAGGTGAGAGAAATCTGGGCTGGCCAATGCTTCTGGTTCTTCTGAACAGGGAGGAGGGAGGAGGAGAGGGCTGGCCTGGCCTCCGGCTCTCGGCAGCCCACTTACCCCTGAGACTGCTGGGCGGCCGGGGCCCCGGGCGAGGGCCATGCTACTGTGGAAGGCCGTGGCGGAGATGATCTGTGCAGACGACATGGCAGCCATGCTCTGCAGGGCCTTGTCCTTAGCTGCCTGGTCCTGGGGGAGACATTGCAAGGGAGGACCTCAGCAGGGTCACTAGTCAGGCTGAGGCCAGGAGAGTCTGGCTCTGGGGTCAGGGAAGCTGTCTCACTGCCAGTGGCCAGAGCTGGGGGACCAGGCGTTAAGTCTGTGCCATGCTATTGACTTGTTTTGCAACTGAGAAAGTCACCTGGTTTCTCTGGTCAGTTTTCTCATCTGTCAAAGGGGCATGATACTTGCCCTGCTTATTTCTTCAGAGCTTAGAGAGACATTATCTGTCATTTTATTAATGACGGGGCCACCTCGAGAACAAGGGTCTTCTATGCTTTGCTCACCTCTCTACCACGGGTGCCCAGCTCAGCACCTGTCTTGTGAAAATGAAGCATAAATATCTGCTGGATCCTGACTCAAGTGCACAGGAAGCATCGTCCCTGGCCACACGGGCTGTCTGGAGGCAAGAGACCATCTCCTGTGACCCTACCTGCCTCGGTCCTGCCCTAAGGATCTCCCTGGGCACTGCAGGCTCCTGGGACTCACCCATCTTTCACATATCAGAAGGTAAATACCCACTGTCTGCCCTCCAAAGGCTCTAAGACCCCAGAGGATGGGTTCACCCTGAATAGGCCCGGAACAAATAAGCACACAGGGAAAGCCACGTGGATGGCACGGGTAACAATAGTAATAGTTCGTTGTATTTGTATAAGCCAGTGTTTTCCATCCTGAGTGCCTGAATTCCAAAGGTCTTCAAAACCAATGACACAACATTTCCTATTTCAAGAAGCCTAGTGGAAATTGTGTCTTTTTTTTTTTTTTTTCAGAGACAGGGTCTCGCTCTGTCACACAGGCTGGAGTACTGCACAATTGTGGCTCACTACAGCTTCAAACTCCTGAGCTCCAATGATCTGCCCATCTCAGCCTCCTGAGTAGCTGGGACCACAGGCATGCGTTACTGTACCCAGCAGGGATTATCCCAAAAGACCACACACACACAGTCTGGAACAGCAAGTATCATTCACTGTCTGCAGCTTTATCAGGGCTAAATGGCTCGACTGAGTCAACTCAGGAGCTCTGATTAGAAATTTGATATCTGGCCGGAAGCGGTGGCTCATGCCTGTTATCCCAGCACCTGGAGAGGCTGAGGTTGGTAGATCGCTTGAGTCCAGGAGTTCGAGGCCAGCCTGGGCAACTTGGCGAAACCTGTCTCTACAAAAAATACAAAACTTAGCCAGGTCTGGTGGTGTGTGCCTTTGGCCAAGCTACTCAAGGAGCTGAGGTGGGAGGATGGCTTAAACCTGGGAAACAGGGATTGCAGTGAGCTGAGATTGCACCACTGCACTCCAGCTTAGGCAACAGACCAAGAATCTGTCTAAATAAATACATAAATAAATATCTTTATGATTTTTTTTTTTTCAGACAGCATCTCATTAGCCCAGGCTGGTCTCAAACTCCTGGCTTCAAGTGATCCTCCCGCCTCGACCGCCCAGTGCTGGGATTATAGGCATGAGAGACTGCCCCCAGCCAGGAATTTTTTTTTTAATGAGAAAGATAAAACCATTATTGAATAACTAATAATAATTAACTTGGTAGATCTGGATCTCCCTTAAGTGATACAAAGGTTGAGAACCTCCCAACCACTTGGGAGGCTGAGGCAGGAGGATCACCTCAGCCCAGGAGGTCGAGGCTGCAGTGAGCTGTGACAGCACTAATGCACTCCAGCCTGGGCGACAGAGTGGGAGTCTCTAAAAAATAAAGTTAAAACAGAAGCTGAGAAGCAACGGCGAGCCTTGTACCTCACAAGCTCTTCCGAGGGATGCCTCCACACGGTCCACACTGCAGCTCCATGAGGCGCGCAGCACCACAGCCCGGAGGCTCAGAGAGGCTTAGTGCTCCCCTGCCGTCCTGGTGCCGTGCAGGTGTGGCGCCAGAACACAGCAGGCCCTTCCACTCAGCCTCTCAAGGCGACCACTTCACCCATGTGGCACGAGGCGGCCACAGAAGGTTTTCAAGAACACAACCTCACTGCGTCCCGTGAGACTGGCAGGACTAGTAGGATCTTTAAGATGAAGAAACTGAGGCTCCGAGAATTTGGGTGACTAGGGTGCTGAGAGTGGTGAGGGTGGCCAGGTGAGCTTGGTCCAGATAGGCACACAGGGGGCCGTGCAAATGAAGGGGTCGGGGAAGACGCTTCATAGAGGGCGGTGGGGAGTGGGGAACCGTTCTGAGGACTGGGTCATTGTCAACGTGGACAAAGCAGTGAAATAGATGAGGTTTGCCCCTGGTCCTTCCTGGCCTCCTCCCCACTGTCCTTTTGGGGCCAAACTTGGGCTTTGCTCTCAGAGGTTGTCTCTGATAACCAAAGAGGGAGCTAACTAGTAAGTCTAAGGGTGTGACTCATCAGGGGCACTTGCAGTTTTCAGGAGGAAAGCGCCCAGGCCAGCCCCCGGCCTCTCCCCGCAGGAGGGCATGAGGGACTTGGCAGGCGCACCCCCGCAAGCCCACAGACCTCGGCACTTAACTGCATCACGAGGCCAGGGCTGCACCTGCTCAGTGCCTGCCTTCCTGGATACTCGATCTAAACAAATGGCTGCGGCTCAGGAAACCACGGCCTGAGCAGGGTAGGGCAGGGGTCAGGAGGAAGTGGGAAGGACCTGATGGGGAGCGACAGCAGTGGCCGGGCAATGGAGCCAGGGAGCCACTAACTGGGGCCGGGAGGGGCACTTGGATATCACCTTGCTCGTATCTGTCACTTTACAGATGAGGAAACTGAACGGAGCTCCAGGAGGTCCCAGTGACTTTGCCCAAGTACCCACGGCCATGGGGCAGAGCCAGGCCGAGGACCCAGCCTCTCACTCAGGGATTTCTACCGGATCACTCTCTAACCCAGAGCTTAATCACTTTGGGTTCTAGATTCTTTGAGAATATGACAAAATCCTCACAGCAATCTCTCCAAGGAAACTCACATATACATGAAAATTTGCATATTTTAAGGAGTTTATGGCTCCCTTTGGTGTCTGTCCAGCCATCCACTGAAGGCTGTCCTTGGGCCCCAAGTCAGAACCTGTGAACAAGGATGAATACAATTCCCT
The DNA here is from genome assembly GCF_000951035.1 of Colobus angolensis palliatus. Classification (NCBI taxonomy): domain Eukaryota; kingdom Metazoa; phylum Chordata; class Mammalia; order Primates; family Cercopithecidae; genus Colobus; species Colobus angolensis. The sequence continues at coordinate 3,970,902 of NW_012122820.1, read as the reverse complement.
GAGGCAAATTTGGGCCTCAGAGCTGGCCCCGAACAGATTGCCCTAAACGCAGCAGTGGGAAGCCTGTTCACCGTGGTCATCTGCGGGGTCCCGGTGAGTCAGAGGCGGACAAAAGAGGGGAAACAGGGAGCAGGGATAGGCTCCATGGCTGTGGGTACCTCCAGGGTACACGAGCCAGGCTGAGAGGCAGGGAGCAACAGCTGAGGGCTGGTCAGCTGTCCCAGGGAAAAAGGAGCGAGGTGCCAGGCCACAGTTGTGGGGCTTGGGGAACAGCTGGGCTGATGGCAGGAGGAATGGAACTGAGTGGGCAGTGGGGTGTGGCTTCCTAGGAGGCAGAAAGGTCTGTGGTTCCCACCCACTCATTCTGAGATTCCAATGTCAGGATCATGAACTGCCAGGGCCAGACGAGACCTTCAAGGTCATCTAATTCAGTGGCTTTTCTTTAATATAAAAAATATTTTTAGAGATGGGGTCTCACGGTGTTGCCCAGGCTGAACTGGCCAGTCACAGGTGTAATCACAGCCCACTGCAGACTCCAACTCCTGGCCTCAACCTCCAAGTAGCTGGGATTACAGGCGTGCGTGCCCAGCTAGCCCAGTGGCTTTTTTTGAGATGGAATCTCACTGTGTTGCCCAGGTTGGAGTGCAGTGGCACTATCTTGGCTCACTGCAAGCTCCGCTTCCCAGGGTCAAACGATTCTCCTACCTTAGCCTCCTCAGTAGCTGGGATTACAGGTGTGCGCCATCACACCTGGCTAATTTTTATATTTTTAGTAGAGACAGGGTTTCACCATGTTGGCCAGGCTGGTCTCAAACTCCTGACCTCAAGTGATCCGCCCACCTTGGCCTCCTAAAGTGCTTACAGGCGTGAGCCACATCATGCCTGACCTCCCCGTAGCTTTTAAACTGGGTTCTGAGGTCCCCTAGAGTTCAAGTGTCATGAGGTAGGAAAGGATTCATGGGAGGAGAGGAGCCTTGCCAACCTAGCTTTGACCAGAACAGCTCCTCTGATTACACATCAGGGTGATATTTTGTTGGGAGAAAAAAAGAAAAGGGGCTACGTTGCTTTAAAAAAAAAATGTTTGCAGGCCAGGCCCAGTGGCTCATGCCTATAATTTCAGCACTTTGAGAGGCCAAGGCAAGAGGATCTCTTGAGCCCAAAGGTTTACGGACCTCTCAGGCAAAACAGGGAGACCCCGTCTCTATTAAAAACTAGAAAAAAATGGCCGTGCAGTGGCACTTGCCTGTGGTCCCAGATACTCAGGAGGCTGAGGTGGGAGGATGGTTGGAGCTTATGAGGTCAACGTGGCCATGAGCTATGATTGCGTCACTGCACTCAGCGTGGGTGACGGAGATCCTGTCTCTAAAAATACATCAATAAAAATGTTTATAAATGGTCTAGACTTCATGCCTCAAATGTCAGATCTTCCCACCAACTGGCTGTGCAGGCTCTGTGGTCATCATCTCCCTGATGGAGAGCTCCCTCCCTCCTAGTGTTCACCCAAAGGCCCCTGGTTCCAGGGTCCCAGAGGCCTGACTCCTGTGGGGAGCAGGGCTACCCCGAGGGGAATGCCGCAACATCAGGCCCCCCAGAGCTGTCACCTACGAGCAGAGGCCCTGCAAGACGGGGCTGACCCAGGGAAGGGAAGGAACCCCCAGTCCCACAGGGCAGGAAGCAGGAAGGATTCCCCAGCTCCCACAGCACCATAAACGCCACCCCCACCCCACAGCAGGTGCCCCCCCATGCCCCTGCTGCTCTGCATGCTCTGGTTGAGGGCACTAAGGCGCCCTCAAGAAATGAGGGCTGGCGGGTGATCCGGCTGCTCTGAGCCACGTGAGCCTCTCTAAGCAGGAGCCAGCAAGGGGGGATCCCAGCAGGAGCCTGGCCTGTAGCTCCCAGGGTGTGGGGAGCCAGGTGTCCACCACCTGGCCCTCTTGTGCGGATGGGAGACAGGTTACAGGCCCAACCTGGCTTTCCTCAACAGAGAGAAGCACACTGACTCGCACACCAGCAGCCACGCCCTGACCCCAAAGGGAAGGCATACTGCTGGAGAAAGCCACCACTCCTGGCCCCTCCAGCCCCCAACACTGCAGTTTCCTTACCTTTAGCTTGGCCTGGATCTCGCGAGCTTTGCGACGAGCCAGCACCTGGATGTGGCTGGAAACCTGTGCCAGGGCGAGAGGGAGAGAGGGCTCCTGTCTCTACCTCCCAACAACCTGTGTTCCCCAGCCTGGCCTCTGGCTTCCTGGCCCTCGCCCTCCACAGCCCTCAATCCACATCTGGGGACCAAATGAATGAATGAATGAAAGGGTCAACTAGTCGGCCCTCAGTCCTGCCTTGCCCAGCTAATCCAGAAGTTGGCACTATTTCAAAAGCACAGTGCCAGCAGGGAGCAGTGGCTCACACCTGTAATCCCAGCACTTTGGGAGGCCAAGGCAGGTGGATCACTTGAGGTCAGGAGTTCGAGACCAGCCCGGCCAACAGAGTAAAACTCCATTTCTACTAAAACCACAAAAATTAGCTGGGTGTGGTGGCGCATCCCTGTAATCCCAGCTACTTGGAAGACTGAGGTAGGAGAATTGCTTGAACCCAGGTGGCGGAGGTTGCAGTGAGTGGAGATTGCATCACTGCACTCCAGCCTGGGCAACAGAGCGGGACTCTGTCTCAAAGAAAAAAAAGAAAAAAAAAAAAAGTAGTGCCAATGTTTTACTGTCTGTCCTGGTGTCCTGGAGAAGGATAAGAGGGGGCTGTTGACTCTCCAGAGAAGGGAGGAGTTTCCTCCTAAGTGATGACAGCAGGGACCCCAAGAAAACTGGACCACCCAGTCGGGCATGTAATCCCACGCCTGTAATCCCAGCACTTTGGGAGGCCAAGGTGGGTGGATTACATGAGGTCAGGAGTTCGAGAGCAGCCTGGCCAACATGGTGAAACCCCGTCTCTACTAAAAATACAAAAAATTAGCTGGGCGTGGTGGCGGGTGACTATAACCCCAGCTATTTGGAAGGCTGAGGCAGGAGAATGGCATGAACCCATGAGGCGGAGGTTGCGGTGAGCTGAGATCGCGTCCTTGCACTCCAGTCTGGGCAACACGAGTGAAACCCCATCTCAGGAAAAAAAAAAAAGAAAAAGAAAACTGACCACCCGTGACACGCCCAACAGAGATAACTCATCCAGAGCTGCCGCCCCTTGAAAGCCTGCGTCTGGTCCTGGGAGGGCCTGGCCCACCTTGGGAGCAGGCTGCTGCTGGGGTACCACCCCTGGGACCCCTACCCGTCTCTTGGGGCCCACCTGCTTCCTGGTGCGGGTCTTCCCTGTCCGGAGCTTGATGTAGCGGGCAATCAGCTCGTTCCGACCTGCAGAGACACCAGCAGCCTCTCAGCAGAGAGGACAAAAGGCTGGAAGGGCGAGGGGGTGCGGGGCACCTTCTGCGGGGGAGGAGCCCTACCCTCCCTCTCTGCCCATCCTAAGCAGATCTGTGGGGTGAGGATTCTGTGGGTTCCCTCCCTGGATCACAGGGATCTCCCAGCAGCGAGAGGAAGACGAGGCCTCACTGTGGGGACTGAAACCAGAAAACAAGGTTTACAGGGCCCACGGCCACCAACCACACACAGCCTGAGGAAGTTCCAGAGCCTCCCTTGACCCCCGGCACCGTTCCTCAGCGCTGGCCACCTCCTCCCCACTCCCCACACTTTCTCCTGGGGCCTTCTTCACACTTGGGAGGCTCCAGGGAGGTGCCCGGCCCTCGGCCTTGCCCTGTGTGACTGCCACCGTGCCCTCTGCCTCTGTAAACGAGTAGGAGCGTCCAGACTTCTTGTCCTGTCTGCAGGCAGCAGCAGGCATGGGGGGTGCAACTGCTGGAGACACTTAGTGACCCGGAGAGGAGGCCTGAGCCTGTTCGCTCATAAAGAAAAGCCAGTTAGTGCACATGTGCAGCCCCATGGCTGACTCGGAGCCCTCAACAAGGAAGGCTGAGCACTCCCCATGGGCCCAGCCCCCGAGGGACTGCCGCTGTGCCTGAAGCATCCTGGAAAACCCCAAAGAGCGTCCATGGCTTCCGGTATTGAAAAAGATGATGGAAAGGGGTTCCTCATCTCAAAGCGTCCCCTAGTTCAGGAGTGGCATGTGCCCACACGACGGAATCCATGGGTGCTACGGACAGGGGCATGCTCACAGGACCAGGGGCCAGTTCGGGCTGGGTGGTCAGGCAAGCCGTTGGGTGGCCCTTGACCTCTAGGTAGTGTTAGACCATACAGAAAAGCAGCGGGTGAGGAGAGGCAGAGCAAGAGGGTTTGAGTGCGGGGATCGGAGGGAGCAGCTGCCAGCCCGCCCCGTCCTGCGGAGCCTGGAGGGCTTGCGGCTGTCCGCAGGAGGCAGCTGCTGATGGTGGGGGAGGTGAGGGGAGCGGGCTGCCTGCCACCTGGGTTGTAACCAGAGTACACGGCCAAGGCCAAGCTGACCCCCCAGCTGACCTTTCCCCAATGCCAAGGCCAAATTAAGAGGCTACTCTCCAGAGGTCCTGTCTGCCAGAAAAGGTTTGCCTGTGTCAGAGGAAGGAGGGAGGGGAGAATCGGAGTCCGGGGACATTATCTGTGGGCTGTTCTGCACCTAAAACCCTGAGTCCACAAGATGTCTCCTCTCAAAGCGTTCTAGGGAAAGGCTTTGGCGGTCCAGTGAACGGTCGACAGTTCTACCCTAGGTCTAACTAGAGCCACCCGTGCAGCATCTAGGGTGTAAGTCGTCACCAGTGGGTGAATGAACTAGGGCCACAGACCTGCAAGCTGGCGAGCCAGGCTAGAGGCTGGCAGCTCCACAAATGAGTTTTGGGAGCACGGTAAGTCTCTTCCCTTTAAGGACCTTCACTCAGCCTTCTCTTCTTTTTATTTTTCTTTTTTTTTTTTTAGAGACGGAGTCTCGCTCTGTCCCCCAGGCTGGAGTGTAGTGGCGTGATCTCAGCTCACTGCAAGCTCTGCCTCCCAGGTTCACGCCATTCTCCTGCCTCAGCCTCCCGAGTAGCTGGGACTACAGGCGCCCGCCACCACTCCTGGCTAATTTTTTGTATTTTTAGTGGAGACGGGGTTTCACCGTGTTAACCAGGATGGTCTGGATCTCCTGACCTCGTGATCCGCCAGCCTCGGCCTCCCAAAGTGCTGGGATGACAGGCCTGAGCCACCACGCCCCGCCAGCCTTCTCTTCTTAAATCTAGTTCCTTTAAGGTTTTTCCTGCAGATTTTTCCAAATTTCTACAAATGTAGGAAACAGACCTCAACGCTGGCTCAGTGAGAACACTGTGTGGCTCAGTTTCCTTTTCTGTAAAATGAACATGCTCTAGGCCCAAGTAAGTAACCCAGTTCAGAGACTAGTCTGCGAGCAAGGAAACGCATGAGGGAGGAAGAGAGCTTCCCAAGAGCTGCGAAGTGGGTGATGGTGTAGCAGGAGGGCTGGGGATGGCAGACCATCTGGGATACAGTTCTTGGTTGCTCCTCCGGCCCATGCCTTGCACACAGGTTATTGTGTGCTCATCAGTTGTCCGTGTCTGTCTTTCCTTGTTAGACTCTCAGAGGAAGAGACTATGCATCCGTTCAAGTCTGCATCTCCAGTACCTGGCACCTACTTGTTGAATGAATGAACAAGTCTGGTGTGCCTTCCAAAACATATCCAGAATTCTTTCAGCCACTGTGCAGCACCGCACCTTCCAGGGTCCAAGCTCCCGTCATCTCTGGCTTGCATTAGGATCATCACCGTCCACGTGTATTCCCTACTCCCAGTCTGCTCAACACAGCAGCTGCAGCCCCTATCGAAATTCAGAAGCCCTCCAACAGCTTCCATCTGCCCCAGACTAATGGTGTCCAAGTCCATACAATGGCATGGAAACCCCTGCAGGATCTGGCCACCCCAGTTCAGTCACCTCTCTGATCTCGTCTACCGGCTCCACCCTAAACCTCTTACTGTCCTGGAATGCACCAGGCCCACACCTGCCCCACCAAGGTCCTTGTGCTTCCTGTTTCTCCTCCAGGGAACACTCGGCCCCAGAGTCCCACACCACCTGCACCCCTCGGGTGTCGCTCTCTCTTCCCTGACCACCCCACTGAGGGCTGAAGTCGTCCTCCTACCTGCCCACTCTGGCACCCACCGCCTTTCCTTTTCTCCACAGCATAACACATAATCTCTAGCATAACACATAATCCAACTTATTTGAGTACCGTCTGTGCCCCCTCACCCCCATTAGAACCACAGTCCATATGAATAGGGATTTTTGGTCTATTTATTCACTTTTTTATACCCAACACCTAGAAAACTGCCTGCACATTGTAGGCACTCAATAAATACTTGCTGCCTGAATGACAAGGGAATGAATGCTAAGGTGCTGGTCAGATGTCCCGTAACTGTTTTAGTCTTCTCAAAGGAGTGAGTTAAATACACGCAAATAACCTCATACCTCTGATTAGTCCGACGTAACTTTCAAAGCGCTGTCCTGTCCTGGTCTCATTGAACTTTTCTGTACCTGAGCAAACCCAGACTTTTGTGAAGACTAAGACATTTAGAAATTGGGAGGCCGGGCGCGGTGGCTCAAGCCTGTAATCTCAGCACTTTGGGAGGCCGAGACGGGTGGATCATGAGGTTAGGAGATCGAGACCATCCTGGCGAACACGGTGAAATCCCGTCTCTACTAAAAAAATACAAAAAACTAGCCGGGCGAGGTGGCGGGCGCCTGTAGTCCCAGCTACTA
>NW_012122820.1:3952217-3962860 GCF_000951035.1 Colobus angolensis palliatus | reverse complement strand
TCACGCCCGGCTAATTTTGTATTTTTAGTAGAGACAGGGTTTCTCCATGTTGGTCAGGCTGGTCTCGAACTCCTGACCTCAGGTGATCTGCCTGGCTCAGCCTCCCAAAGTGCTGGGATTACAGGTGTGAGCCACTGCACCTGGCTTTTCTTTCTTTTTAAAACTGTACACACTGGTTGACCAGCCCTTATCTAACATGCTTGGAACAAGAAGTGTTTCAGATCTGGGGTTTTTTCAAATTTGGGGGCTATCTGCATTATATACTTACCAGTTGAGCATTTCTAATCCTAAAATCCATCAACACTCAAAAAGTTTCAAACTTTGGAGTATTTCAGATTTTGGATTTTCAGATTTGGGATGCTCAACCTGTATTTCTGGGGTACAAAGTGATGTTATGATATATTTATATAATGTGGAATGATTAAATCAAACTAATTAACATGTCCATCATTTCAAATACTTATCATTTTTCATAATGAGAACATGAAATTTACTTTCTTTTCTTTTTTTTTTGAGACGGAGTCTCGCTCTGTCGCCCAGGCTGGAGTGCAGTGGCTGGATCTCGGCTCACTGCAAGTTCCACCTCCCGGGTTTATGCCATTCTCCTGCCTCAGCCTCCCGAGTAGCTGGGACTACAGGCGCCCGCCACCTCGCCTGGCTAATTTTTTGTATTTTTTTAGTAGAGATGGGGTTTCACCGTGTTAGCCAGGATGGTCTCGATCTCCTGACCTCGTGATCCACCCATCTTGGCCTCCCAAAGTGCTGGGATTACAGGCTTGAGCCACCGCGCCCGGCCATGAAATTTACTTTCTTAGCACTTTTGAAAAATGCAGCCGGGCGCGGTGGCTCAAGCCTGTAATCCCAGCACTTTGGGAGGCCGAGACGGGCGGATCACGAGGTCAGGAGATCGAGACCATCCTGGCTAACACGGTGAAACCCCGTCTCTACTAAAAATACAAAAAAATTAGCCGGGCGTGGTAGCGGGCACCTGTAGTCCCAGCTACTCGGGAGGCTGAGGCGGGAGAATGGCGTGAATCCGGGAGGCGGAGCTTGCAGTGAGCCAAGATCACACCACTGCACTCCAGCCTGGGCGACAGAGCGAGACTCCGTGTCAAAAAAATAAAAATAAAAATATAATAAAAATAAAAATAAAAAATCAGCCAGGTATGGTGGCACATGCCTGTAGTCCCAGCCACTCAGGAAGCTGCAGCAGGAGGGTCACTTGAGTCCCGGGAGTTGAGGCTGCAGTGAGCTGTTGATCACACCACTGCACTTCTGCCAGGGAGAGAAAGACCCTGTCTAAAACAAACAGACAAACAAAACGGAAAAACAAAAACTAAAAACCAAAAACATTTCCCCATCTAACTGAAACTATATTCTTTGACCAACCCCTCCCCGTTGCGCCCGCCCGAGCCTCCAGTAACCACCTTTCTACTCTCTGCTGTGAGCTCCGCTGTTTTGGATTCCACCTCTGAGTGAGCCCTCCGGGCATCTGTCCTTCTGGGTCTGGTATATTTCACTCGGCACACTGTCCTCCAGCTTTGTATCTGTAAAAGTTGTGTTTTTCCCCTGGCTGTCTGGGGAGCTTCCACCTCCTCTCCCTTGCTGGCTCATCTCAGACCCTCCAGCCTCGCTGTGCTGGTCAGGGGTGATGCCGGCAGTTGAGAACCCCCTGTGGGGGAGAGAAGTGTGGGGTGTCTGTGGGTGTTTCAGCCAAGGGGAACCAGGCAGCTTCCTTCCTGCCACCAGGGGTGCTCTAGAGGTCAACGCAGCCATTTCACTGCCTCCAGGCCAGCTGGCATCTAATCCAGGCTTTACACACAGAGGGGCCTGTCACACCGGTGACAACGTTAATGACAGTGAATGCTTGCTGCACACTTCCTCAGTACCAGTATCTGTGCAGATATGGATATGTATCCTGGGACAGCTTATCTGCATTCACCCTTTCGATCCTCACAACAGCTCCGTGAGGGTGGTGCTGTTATCCACCACGGACAGGGAAACAGCAAGGTTGAGAAATGTCCTCAGTGTCACAGGCAAGCAGGTGGCTGAGATTCGGGTCCACGCAGTCTGGCGCCAGTGCCCATCTGTGACGACTGCATGGTACCACTCCGAATGAACGGGGAATTGGAGGCCACTTCTCTTAGAAGCAGGGCTGGACCGGCCGGGCGCGGTGGCTCAAGCCTGTAATCCCAGCACTTTGGGAGGCCGAGACGGGCGGATCACGAGGTCAGGAGATCGAGACCATCCTGGCTAACACGGTGAAACCCCGTCTCTACTAAAAATACAAAAACTAGCCGGGCGAGGTGGCGGGCGCCTGTAGTCCCAGCTACTCGGGAGGCTGAGGCAGGAGAATGGCGTAAACCCAGGAGGCGGAGCTTGCAGTGAGCTGAGATCTGGCCACTGCACTGCAGCCTGGGCCACAGAGCGAGACTCCGCCTCAAAAAAAAAAAAAAAAAAAAAAAAAAGAAGCAGGGCTGGACCACGTGACTCTAGAGGTCCTGTTTAGCCTGATGAAGACGAAACGGAAGCCCAGAGAGGGGAAATGACTTATTTATAGTCTCATGGCTTGCTGGTGTCCCAGGCACCGCGAGAAGGTGTTTTCCAAGGCTGTCTCCAGTTCTTTGAGACTCCTACTTGCTGGCTGTTTCCCCCTAGGGTGTGCTCCCCCAACAGGGCTGAGCTTCCTCTGCAAGGGACGATGCTGCTCCTCCCCTTTGGATCAATCCCCCAATTCCTAAGTCTCTGCATGAAGTAAGGTCCTGGAGGGAGATCTGACTATTTGCACCTGAGGTCCTGCCCACCACTCACGGACGGTGGTACCCAGAGCTGGTGGGAGCCAACGTATCCTGGATCATGTAGACACCAGGAGGCTCCCAGAGTCAGGGGCAAGCGCAGAAGGGAGTAGGGAGCGTGGGCCTACAGGCAGAGCATGGGAACCAGCGTGAAGACCAGCAAAGGGCCATGGCAGTGAGAAACTTGTAAGGCACCCCGCTGAGGTGGTGGCGGTGGGAAGGCTGGTCCTTGTCCCAGCTCTGCCCCTAGCTGCATAACCACAGGCCTTCTCCCTCTGGTGGCTGAGAACACAGGCTGGGGAAGGAGGAGGCCAGTCAGGCAGCTGCGCATTGCAATGCGGCAGGTGGCCTGGCCAACCCCAGGGCAGGCCTGGGTGGGGCTGGGAAGGACAACCCTGCCAGACTGTGGCCCATCTGTCAGAGGACATGTGTCTAGCAGCCCCCAGCTCACACCGCTCACACCCACGGCCCCACCCCACCAGGGGCGAAGGCTGCCCATGGACAAACAAGAGCCTTGGCCCAAAGGCTGAGGATGGAGCATTCCCGAGGCAGCGTCCGTCCACGAGGAATCCCCGCTTTCTCCTAGCCCCACACCCAGCCTCACACACACCCCGCCCGTCACACAGCACCACTAAAATCGTTACCCCAGCTGCACAATCCTGCCTGGGCCAGGTCTTTTCTGTATCTCATTTCCTCTGCGCCGAGTCCCCTCTCTCCATGGCAGCCCACCCCCCAGGCCATAAACTATTAAATGGCATGGAGTAAGTAAAACACCCACCACTCAGCAGAGGGCCAGCAAGGTCAGCGAGTATTGTCAATATTGTTAACGAAGCCCTGTTATAGTGAATGCTATTGGCTTTCAAACTTGAAAAGGACTGAGGATCTGAGGGCACAACCTCCCCACCAAAGAGCGGGTGGAAGCGCACGTGGACATCTTTGGTTCACTGTAGGCCTCGGTGGAGCGAGCAAGTGCCACATTGCACCCCTGCAGGCTGGGGCTCAGGGAGAGGAGGCTGCGCCCATCCTCCCTGCCCCACCCTAATCCCCAGTGGCCTGGAAATGGGGGCCGGGATGTGTGTGGGGGCGTGCAGCTATCCAGGGATCAACTGAAGCTATAAACACCTGGGGCTGGAGGAGGAGGCTATTTGTGGAGAAGGAACTTCTGACTGAAGCCTGAGAAGGCAGCAATTGGGCCTGACATTCGAGCTGTTCCTACCATTGTCCCTGGAGGGCTCTGAGGCTTCTGTGAAATCAGCCAGGCTTCGAGGCCACAGCCCCAGGAAGCACCAAGAAGCCGGCCCAGCTCCCCATCCAAGAGGACATGCCCATTCCTGCCTCAGTCTCTGTCCTAGTCACGCTCCCCCACCACGCCGTGAGCTCCTTGAGGGCAGGTGCACGTTCCCTTCACCCCCATGCTGTGCATTTGGCACCTGCTCTGTGCTCTCATCCCTGCTACTACACTAGAAGGCAAGGTCTTATTCCAATAACCTCATGAAACCATGCTCTGCAACACGAATCATTAAGGAAATGCAAATCAAAAACCACAAGATAGCGCTTCACACCCGCTAGGATGGCTATGATCCAAAAAATGGAAAACAACAAGTGTTGATGAGGATGTGCGAAATCAGAACCTTTGTTCATTGCTGGCGGGAATGTAAAATGATGCAGCTGCTGTGGAAAATAGTTTTGGTGGTTCCTCAAAAACTTAAACATAAAATTACCATATGAGCTAGCAATTCCAATCCCACAAGAACTGAAAGCAGAGACTCAAGATACCTGTACACCAGTGTGCATCGCAGTATGAGTCATAGTAGTCAAAAGGTAGAAGCAATACGAACGTCTATCCACAGGTGAACAGATAAGCAAGATGAAGTCTATCCATACAATGGAATATTACTCAGTCTTTAAAAAGAAGGAAATTCTGACACACGCTACAACATGGATGAACCTTGAAGACATTATGCCAAGTGAAATAAGCCAGACATAAAAGGGGAAATATTGTATGATTCCATTTTTCTTTTTCTTCTTTTTTTGAGATGGGGTCTCACTCTGTCATCCAGGATGGAGTGCAGTGGCACAATCTCAGCTCACTGCAACCTCCACCTCCCAGGTTCAAGCATTTCTCGTGCCTCAGCCTCCCAAGTAGCTGGGATTACAGGTGTGCACCGTCACACCCAGTTAATTTTGTAATTTTGTATTTTTAGTAGAGATGGAGTTTCACCATGTTGGCCAGGCTGGTCTCAAACTCCTGACCTCTTGATTCACCCGCCTTGGCCTCCCAACGTGCTGGGATTACAGGTGTGTGCCATGGCGGCTGGCTTGATTCTACCTTTATGAAATGCCTCGAATAGGCAAATCATAGAGAAAGAGAAGAGAACAGGTTACCAGCGGCTGGGGCAGAGGGGAATGGGGAATTACTGTTTAATGGGTACAGAATTTCTATTTAAGATGATGGAAAAGTTCTGGAAATGGATGGTGATGATGGTTGGACAAAAAGGTGAATGTACTTAATGCCACTGACCTGCACACATAAAAATGGCTTAAATGGTTAATTTTATGTGATGTATATTTTTTCACAATAAAATAAAACCAAAACATCCCCACAAAGGCAGTAGTATTATGACTTCCACTTTATAAAAGGAAAGTGAAGCCCAAGAAGGTTCAATAACTTGCCCAAGGTCACGCCAGCTCTCGGGGCAGAGTAGATTTGAACACTCTGTCATCAGGCCTCCAGGCACCTGAAGCCAGGGTTGTAGGCCGTAGGGAGGAGCATGGGAGCAGCTGGAACCCACAGGGCAACAAAGCAAAGAGGTGCAGAGAATCCCACGGATGATGCCACGGTGAAGAAGTGGGGGCAGGAGCCCAGGTGAGACTCCTAACCTCTGTCCCAAAGCCTTTGTGAACAGACCCCTTGACCTGCTCTACTCCCAAACTCAGCCCGAGTCCGGTTCCGGTTCTGCCTCTTAATAGCTGTGTGACTCATTCACAAAACGAGGGGATCCCTTCACCTCTGACAGTCTGACGAATCAACAATGCTTTGAACAGACCCTCCATCAGGTCCCCCAAACCCACCGTGCAAAGTCCCGCCTCTAGGCAGATGCTCACAACCTCTCCGCCCCCTTGCCTGGAGCACTGCTATGGTTTGAGTATCTGTCCCCTCCAAAATTCATGTTGAAACTTAATCCCCCATGTGGCAGTACTGATTGACAGGTGGGGCTTTTAAGGAGTGATATGGCCCTGAGGGCACTGCCTTCATGATGGATTAACCCACTCAGGGATTAATGGGCTAACGGGTTAGCACGGGAGTGGGACTGGGGGCTATCTCAGAGGAAGAGGCCTGAGCAAGCACACCCGGCCCCCTCGCCATGGGATGCCTGCACCACCCTGGGACTCTGCAGAGTCCCCTCCAGCACGAAGGGCCTCACAGATACAGTCCCTCGACCTTGGAGCTTCCTGGCCTCTGTAACTGTAAGGAATAAACTTCTTCTTTATGACCCAGTTTCAGGTATTCTGTTATAAACAACAGAAAACAGACCAAGACAAGCACCCACCCTCAGCTCCGCTTCCTTCAAGACAACTCCCAAGATAAATCTGGTTAATACTGGCTGTGGACAACCCTGCTGTCTGCCCGGGCGGCTAACTGTCCAAAGAGGTTTCTCCTGCCCCTCTCATTAGACCATGAAGTCGTGGAGAGCAGAGACCACACGGCCCCAGTACGGCCTGCCCAGTGCGGGTGGGTGCTTAATGAGAGCTGATGGCCGCTAATAGGATGGCCCACCTGGGACACAGGAGGGGAGAAGCAGAGAGAGGGGCAGGGAAAAGAAGGGGCAGGAAGACTCGGGAAAGTCAAGAGCAACCTCAGGAAGGTGAGAAGCATAGGAGGCAGAAAGGGATGAATGCAGAGGAAAGCCCAGAGCTAGCCACAGCCCTCCAGAGAGCAGGAGGCGGGACGCGAGCCCACCTGGCCAGCACGGAGTGTGAGGAGTGGGGAAGGCGAGGAGCAGGCAGAAGGGGGCGAGAAGTTGTTCAAATCCCACCACCTGCATGCTAGGCTAGGCCGACTGCGAGCCTGGCCAAAGGAGGTCAGAGTGGCCAGCATTGGCTGTGCCGGGGGGGCGTCACACAGTGACAGGGCAGAAATGAAAGCGGCCGTGAGCAGGAGAAGGCAAGCACCCCACCCCGGGCCCGGGAGCCGGCCCACGAGGGTAAGAGGTGCTCAAGGGGAGGGCCGGAGCCAACAAGCGTGGGAGACTCAGCTCAGAAATAGCAGGTGTTAATCTGTCATGCTGCTTTGCATGTCATCTGCATGTCTGCCTGGCCTTGGTCAGCGTGTCCTGTGCTGGATGTGTCATGGCCACAGGCCTAACCCCTGTCCTCAAACAGCTAAGGCCGGGTCCCCAGGTCAGGAGTCATCCTCTCAGCCCACCCCATACCCCACCGGGCCAGTCCACTTGGAAAGGGACTGGTGGCCTTTGGAGGCAGGGAAGTGAGGGGTGAGAAGAGACCAGAGCTCTGGGGATGCTGGAAGCAGCTGGGGGCTCAGAATGGGGCTGGGGTACACAGAGGATGGGAAGCGCAGGTACCCGAGGGGAAGATGAGAAGACAGGAGGGGAGCAGCCACGGCGAGCTTAGGTCTGAGTCAGCTCTCAGCTTGGCCTCCCGTTCCACCTCCCAGAGGGCCCATGCCACACACTGGGGGTGAGCTCAGAGCTATCTATAGCTCCCAGCCGGGCTGGGCCGCTCTGCCTGCTGACAGCCCTCCATCAGTCCCCACGCAGTCCTGCCTTGGCTCGGCCCCCGGGACTGGTAAGAAGAGACGGGGTGAGCGGGCGTCTGGATCCCAGCAGAACCTATTCTCATGCAGGACAGGTGCTGTGGGGGCTGGGCGGTTGTCAGAGCCTGCAGTACAGCAGGGCCCTGCCCAGGGCCTGACCCACCTGGAGCCAGGGCCAGGGAGTGGAGGAGCAAGGCCACGCAGTTGACAGAAGAGCGCCAAGCTTGGAGGCAGGAGAACTGGGTTAAAGCCCCACTCTCCACTTCCGACTTGAGAGGCTGGGAGAAACTCTTGGCTTCCCTGAACTTCCATTTCTGCACGTGTAAGCAGAGATGCCATTCCTCCTTCCTTGAAGGGACCCTTGAAAGGACCGAAAGATCACGGATGCCCAGGATGCTGGGAGCGCTGGCGTGTTATGAAGCACAGGGAAGCAGTGCCTCTGCCCCTCCTCGCTCTTCCTCCAGGCCCTCCCTAGCGTCCCCACCCCATACCCCTCCCTGGGTCTCAGCACAGGGGAGGAGCAGCATCCGAGATGCCAACATGGCCAGGACAGTTTGCCAAACCATTTTCAGTCTGCTTCCCCGAGTCAGTGGCTTCGCTCCTGCCAAAGAGAATTCCAACCCAAGGCCTGCCCGAGATCCACAGCCTGGCGCCTCCCCAGGTGTGGTCACAGTCTCTTAACCCCAATATCTTCATACGTGAAGCAGGTTCAGAAACATCTACCTGTAAGAACTAAATACAACTAAGGATCCACCCAAGTGTCCATCAGCAGACGGACGGATAAACAAAATGTGGAATATTACTCAGCCTTAAAAAGGAAGGAAACTCTGGCCTAGGTTACAATACAGATAAACGTGGAGGACCTTGTGTTAAGTGAAATGAGCCAGTCACAAAAGGGCAAATGTTTTATGACTCCACTTACATGAGGTAACTAAAGCTTTAGTCAAACCCATAAAGACAGAAAGCAGAACGGTGGTTGCCAGGGCTAGAGGGTGGGGAGGATGGCGAGAATGGGGAATTATTGTTTAAAAGGTAAAGAATTTCACTTTGAAATGAAATATTTCTGGTGATGGGTGGTAGTAATGGCTGTACATCAATGTGAATATATTTAATGCCATCAAACTATAAGCTGAAAAACGATAACGATTAAAATGGAAAATGTTACGTATATTTTTACACACACATACACCCCCCCCCCAAAAAGCAAGTACTCAAAGCCCTTGGTCCCCAGGCGTGCTCAATTCCACAGACGTCTGTTGATTTACCGCATTCTGGCATCTCCACGGGGCCCTCCCAGACACCTGCAGCGCCCTCCGTCCTTGCCCCTTGCTGGATGCCTCATGCACACTTACGATTTCCAGCCCATCTCCGCCTCTAAAGCACACAGACCTGGCCTGTAAAGGGTCCGGGCACACACCACGGCTCCCCAGCCAAGCCGCTTGCCCTTCCCTGCACTCCCCCTGCCCTTTCTCATTTCATACCTAAGCTCATAATCTATAGCCATCCGCTCCTCCACCAAAGCAGAGGAAAGAGCCTGGGGGTCCCAGAGGCTGCGTCCTTCCTGGCCAAATGGGAACAACTTCTGCAAAGCACCCAACACCACACCAGGCACCCCCAGGTGCTCCATACACAGTTGTCTCCCCCATGACGCTTCCCCAGGCACTAAAAGTAAGAAGCAAAACTTCACAAGTAGAAGTGGAAGGGACTTCACAGGATGCACAGGAAGAAAATCCCAGGATGGCTGGGTCTGCTGGGACCCTGACTCTGCAGTGGCTCACGCCTGTAATCCCAGCATTTTGGGAGGCCGAGGCAGATGGATCATCTAAGGTCAGGAGTTCGAGACCAGCCTGGCCAACATGGTGAAACCCCGTCTCTACTAAAAATACAAAAATTAGCCAGGCGTGCTGGCGGGCACCTGTAATCCCAGCTACTTGGTAGGCTGAGTCAGGAGAATTGCTTGAACCTGGGAGGCAGAGGTTGCAGTGAGCCGAGATTGTGCCACTGTACTCCAGCCTGGGCGACAGAGTGAGACTCCATCTTAAAAAAAAAAAAAACAAAAAAACAAGAAAATCGCAGAATGACACTTGTGCAACAGGCCTGGGGGGCATCTGGTACAGAATAAAGCAGGAGGGCAGCGGCCTCCAGGAGGCTTACTTTTAGGAAAAAAAAATCTTAGGTCACCTGGTATACTGGACCATATTAAGAGAATTTTAGGCCAGGTACAGTGCCCCTCACTCCTGTAATCCCACCACTCTGGGAGGCCCAGGCAGGACTGCTTGAGCATAGGAGTTCACGAACAGCCTGGGCAACACAGCAAGACCCCGTCACCACAAAAAATAAAAAAAGTAGCCAGGCAAGGTGATGCTTGCCTGTAGTCCTAACTACTCAGGAGGCCGAGGTGGCAGGATCGCTTGAGCCCAGGAGGTAGAGCCTGCAGCGAGGCAGTAAGCTATGACTATGCCACTGAACTCCAGCCTGGATGACAGAGCAAGACCTTGTCTCTTAAAACAAAGAAAAAAAAAAGAGTGAGAATTTTACTCTTTTCTGAACAGTTTGAAGATAAACTAATGATAGATGTAGAAACAAGTGACCAAATGAAAAAAATCAAGAACATTATCTCCAGGAAAACCAAAAAGCTGTATGAGAAAAGAAACGTAAAACTATATGGAACAGCTGTGACCAATGTTTACTTTGTAAAGATACTAAAGTCTCGAATATAAGTTTAATCAAAAACTATAGGAAGGCCGGGCAAGTGGCCCGGGCAGAAGGCCGGCTGTAATCCCAGCACTTTGGGAGGCCAGGGCAAGAGGATACCTTCAGCCTAGGAGTTCGAGACCAGCCTACACAAGGCAGTGAGGCATCATCTTGATAAAATATTTATTTTTTGGCCAGGTGCTGTGGCTCACACCTGTAATCTCAGCACTTTGGGAAGCCGAGGCAGGCGGATCACCTGAGGTCAGGAGTTTGAGACCAGCCTGACCAACATGGTGAAACCCCATCTCCACTACAAATACAAAAATTGGCTGGGCGCGGTGGCTCAAGCCTGTAATCCCAGCACTTTGGGAGGCCGAGAC
>NW_012122820.1:3950217-3951532 GCF_000951035.1 Colobus angolensis palliatus | reverse complement strand
ACGTGCCACGATGCCTGGCTAATTTTTGTATTTTTAGTAGAGACAGGGTTTCACCATGTTGGCCAGGCTGGTCTCAAACTCCTGACCTCAGGTGATGTGCCCGCCTCAGCCTCCCAAAGTGCTGGAATTACAGGCGTGAGTCACTGCGCCTGGACTTTATAAAAAACTTTACAATTAGCCAGGCATGGTCGTATTCACCTGGCTATGGCAGTGCATTGCTGGATTTTCCAATGGCTCTTGCTCCTAAATACGGTCACAAGACTGGGTTCTGGACAGTAAATATACCAGGGGTTAGTTTCCCAGTGTCTTCCTTAAATGTAGCCAGGTCACTCTTCTTCATCCCATTCTCCTGTCTGCTAGCTGCAATATAACTCCTGGAACCGAAGCAGCTGCTTGGGCCTTAAGGGAATATTCACAATGGAAGTCATGCTCATGAGCCACAAGACGGAAGCATCTGGGTCCCTGAGAGCTTCATGGAGCAGAGCTGCCACACCTTCCCTGGACTATCTACCCTCCAGACATTTATAGGAGAGAGAAGGAAATTTCTCTTATATAAGCCACTGCTATTCGGGATCTGTTAAAGCCAAACTTCATCTTAACTGCCACAAACACATTCAAGTATTTTATTTAGAAATACAGATGCAAAGCCAGGTGTGGTGGCTCACACCTTTAATCCCAGCACTTTGGGAGGCTGAGGCAGGTGGATCATGAAGTCAGGAGATCAAGACCCTCCTGGCCAACATGGTAAAACCTCATCTCTACTAAATACAAAAAATTAGCCAGGCTTGGTGGTGCACGCCTGTAGTCCCAGCTACTCAGGAGGCTGAGGCAGGAGAATGGCGTGAACCCGGGAGGCGGAGCTTGCAGTGAGCCGAGATCACGCCACTGCCCTCCAGCCTGGGCGACAAAGCGAGACTCCATCTCAAAAAAAAAAAAAAGACGAAAGAGTTGGCAACTAGGAAGATCTAGGAAGTTGCACTTGGGAATGAGTAGAAGAGGCCCAAAGGACTTCTGTTTCTGCTTTAAACCTTGTACTACAATTTTATATTTTAAGCTATGCACATAAAATATACATAATTGTAAAAAAGAAAAAAATAGGCCAAGTGCAGTGGCTCATGCCTGTAATCCCAGCACTTTGGGAGGCCAAGGCAGGCCAATCATTTGAAGTTAGGAGTTGAAGACCAGCCTGGCCAACATGGTGAAACCCAGCTCTACTAAAAATACAAAAATCAGCCGGGCGTGGTGGCACATGCCTGTAGACCCAACTACTTGGGAGGGCGAGGCAGAAGAATCACTTTAACCCACAAGGCAGAGG
>NW_012122820.1:3945386-3949105 GCF_000951035.1 Colobus angolensis palliatus | reverse complement strand
ATCTTTCTGCCGCAGCCTCCCCAGTAGCTGGGACTACAGGCTAGCACCACCACACCCGGCTAACTTTTTAAAATTTTTACTAGAGGTGGTGTCTCACTTTGTTGCCCAGGCTGGTTTCAAACTGCTGGCCTCAAGTGATCCTCCCACCTTGGCCTCCCAAAGTGCTAGAATCACAGGCTTGAGTGAGCCACGATGCCTGGCCCCCTGCTTCATTTTTCCAGATGCCCCCTCTTCCATCCAAAAGTCATCGTGGCCCCATGCCACCTGCTCGGTCCTTCCCACGTGGCGCTGAACAGTTTCTGTCGTGTTCTGCAACCTCAGTCACTCACAAAGATCAAGCCATTTCTGGTGACCCTCTGCCGGGCTGGGGGGCCTTTCCTAGGGGAGTGGTCTCCAGCACTCTGCCTCTCCTAGGAGCTCTCCAGGTTGCCTTGCAGAGCCGGTATCTGTGAGTTCACATTCCCCGCACCCCAGATGACGGGCTGGGACCAGACCTGCCCAACCCACACCAGGCACACAGAAGGCCCGGCATGTGCCTGCTGCAGGAATGAGTGAGTGAATGAGGGAAACAGGGGATGACTGAGCATCCTTCACCGTCAAAGTGGGCAGCCTGGTGCTCAGGCACCTGCTGGGGTACAGCTTGTGGGGTGCTCCCCATCTGCTCTGGGGGGACGTTCTACCCCACCCAGACTCGCCCTTTCCAAACTCTCCAAGATTCCCACTCCCACAGCTGCTCATCGCCAGGGGCCCCACCCTCCACACCCCCTCCCAGGCTTCTCCTCAGATGCCCCCATCCCTGGGAGCCCAGGAAGGAAGAAAGCAGTGTCCACCTGACGAAGCCCCAAGTGGCCATCCCCCTCCGCGGCCTGGCAGGAACCCCAAGGTTTTGGGGTCGGCCCCTTGCCTCAGCCTCAGGTACGGGGCCGAACCTGACGGGCTCCTTACCGTACATCTTGCCCTCGTCTGACAGGATAATTTTACGCCGGCCACAGGGCGGGTAGATGGCCAGGGCCTCCTGGAAACTCTGCTCAATGTCCGGGCTCCACACGCCCTCTGCATCATTGTCGATGGGCTTGTCCAGTGCCTGGCTGCCCCCAGAGACGTTGCTCCCCTCAGGGGAGTTGGGAGAGCTCCACTCGTTGGAGGTAATGGTGCCGGCCTTGCCCTCCAAGGCTCCGCTTGGAGGAGCGCCCGCTGGACCTGTGGGGACAGGAACCACAGTCCCGGTGAGAAGTGGAAGAACTGTGTGGGTCATAGGATGACAGTACTCCAGGGAGTGCCAGAGCCCAAATCACTTGCTCAGGAAGCAAAGTGTAAAGTGACAGGTCTGTGAGAATCAGGCCTAGGGTCTCGCACAGAACATTTCTCCTCTGGAGAGCTCGTCTCCCATCTGTCGAATGAGCACAATGACCTAGGCACTCCCTGACATCAAGGTTCTAGGAACCCAGGCAAGGGCTGAGAAGTAGGAGACGAGGACGCAGTGCCAGGGATGTACTGACACTAAATCAACACTGTGCAAAAGGCATGCAAAATTCTGGGGACTGTTGGTGGGAATGCAAAATTGTGCAGGCCGGGCGCTGCGGCTCACGCCTGTAACCCCAGCACTCTGAGAGGCTGAGACAGGTGGATCACTTGAGGTCAGGAGCTCAAGACCAGCCTGGCCGACACGGTGAAACCCCATTTCTACCAAAAATACAAAGATTAGCCAGGTGTGGTGGCAGGCACCTGTAATCTCAGCTACTCGGGAGGCTGAGGCAGGAGAATCGCTTGAATCCGGGAAGTGAAGGTTGCAGTCAGCCGAGATCCCACCATGACACTCCAGCCTGGGCGACAGAGCGAGACCATATGACCCAACATCTGGGTATATACCCAAAAACAGGGAAAGCGGGGTCTCAAAGAGATGTCTGCACACTCATGTTCATGGCGGCATTATTCACAAGTGCCAAAAGGTAGAGACAACCCAAATGTCCATCAGCGGATGAACGGATGAACAAAATGGGTCTCTACTTACAGCAAAATACAAGCTTTAAAAAGGAAGGCAGCCTGGACACGTGCTGCAGCACAGCACTCTGTCTGGGGGCAGAGTCTCCTGATTAGGACATTACGCTGAGTGAAATACGCCAGTTACAAAACAACCCAAACACTACACGGTTCCACTGATGAGGAATCTAAAGCAGTCACATTAGGCCAGGCACAGTGGCTCATGCCTATAATCCCGGCACTTTGGGAGGCTGAGGCAGGTGGATCCCTTGAGCCCAGGAGTTTCAGACCAGTCTAGTCAATATAGGGGGACCTCATCTCTACAAAAAATTAATTAAAAAAAAAATTACCCAAGTGTGCTGGCTCACACCTATAGTCCCAGCTACTCCCGAGGGTGAGGGGGGAGAATCACTCGAGCCTGGGAAGTCAAGGCTGCAGTGAGCCATGATTGCGCCACTGCACTCTAGCCTGGGTGACAGAGCAAGCCTGTCTCAAAATAAATAAATACAATAAAAATAAAGTAGTTGGCAGGGTGCAGTGGCTCCCAGCACTTAGGGAGGCTGAGGCAGGAAGATCATTTGAGTCCAGGAGTCAGCAAGATTTCATCTTTACTAAAAATGTTAAAAAAAAAAAAATGTTTTTAAGTGGTCAAACTAATAGAAACAGAGTAGAATGGTGGTTGCCAGGGGCTGGTGGGAGAAAGAAAAAGAGACTTGTGACTTGAGGGGTAGAGTTTCGCTTTTGCACGATGAAGAAGTTTCTGGAGGTCTGCCGCACAGCAACGTGAATATACTTAATATTACCAACCTGGATACTTAGAAAGGGTTAGGATGGTAAATTTTGTGGTCTTTTTTACCACAATGAAAAATTTTTAAAAATGCATATACAATATAATATAGGTCACTGTTCTCCTGTTCCCTTCTCGACTCAGGCTCTTTCTAAAAGAAACTGGGCAGCTCCTCACACACTGGAGCAATGGCAGGATTGACTTTCTGGTGCCTCTGGAGGCTCATGGCCACAACCCCGCCTTCCCCTAACATGAGACAAATCCAGTGACCTCTCGGCTCCAACCATCCAAGCTGTAAGCTTCCAGACATAGTTCTCAGGGGTTCATGAAAGAGCAGGACATACTGGTCATCTTAAGGAAGTTTCTGGGTTATGAGTAGCAGGTGGGAACCACGTACCTCCCACAGCCCTCCCAGAGCCCCCAACTTCTCCCCATCCCAGCCACTGAGTCCACTTGTAAACGAGGACCTCACCCCACCACACACATTGCCTGTCCCTTCTCCCCGATCAGCCTTGAGGAGCAATGCAGTCCAGCAGCCCAAACCCAGGCGGGGGGTCTAAACCCCTGAGTTCACCATTTCCATCTCGGACCCTCTGAAGTGAGACCTCCCAGAGCGTTCCTAGGTTATCACTCCCCTCCATACCCTCAAACCCATGGCCTGTGAGAAGGACAATGTCCTTCACAGAGAGGCGCTGTGAGGGTGGGGGTGAGGGTCGAGGGAAGGGAGGGGCTAAGTGTGGGAGGCACATCCCAGGAGGAGAGGCCAAAAGGAGCTTGGCAAAGCAGCTGGCGCAGACATGCAGCGGGAAAGAGGGTAGGGCCACTGACACTTAAAGCAGGAACCGGCCGGGCACAGTGGCTCACACCTATAATCACAGCACTTTGGGACGCCGAGGCAGGTGGATCCCCTGAGGTCAGGAGTTCGAGACCACCCTGGCCAACACGGCGAAAC
>NW_012122820.1:3938117-3943840 GCF_000951035.1 Colobus angolensis palliatus | reverse complement strand
CAGAGCAAAAAAAAAAAAGAATCAAAAAATTAAGAAGTTTAAAAAGTAAAAAAGTTATAGAAAGCCAAGGTTCATATATTCTTGAAGAAAAAACATTTCAAATACATTGAGCGTAGTCTAAGTATCTGTTTTTATAAAGTCTACAGTAATGTCCCAGTGTACGGTAGTATACAGTAAGGCTGACAGTAGTGTACATTCACGTACCACTCGCTCTGACTCACCCAGAGCAGCTTCCAGTCCTGCAAGCTCCATTCATGGTGAACCCCATACAGGTGTGCCATTAGTTATCTTTTATATTTTACTTTCCCTGTACCTTTTCTATGTTTGGGTATGTTGAGATATACAAATACTAACACTTAGGTTACCATTGTGTTACAGTTGCCTATAGAACTGAGTATAGTCACGTGCCGTACAGATTTCTAGCCCAGGAGCAACAGCCTGTACCGTACAGCCTGGGTGTGTCGTAGGCTATACCCCCTAGGTTTGCGTAACGATGCTCTGTTACGTTTGCACAAGGATAAAATCGCCGAGACACATTTCTCAGGAGGCCTCCCCTTCGTGAAGCAGCACATGACTATGTTTTGACTTTTCCCTCTTATTAATAGCTCCCACATCTAGTTAACGACAACATCCTGTCTTTCTGTCACCTAAATGTCTCCGAAATCTACTCTATCTCACAGCCCTAATCCAAGCTTCCACCAACGCACATCTGGATGACTCTGGCAACCCCATTCAGGCTCCATAACCTCTTCACTCCAGCCAGAGTGATTTTTCTAAAATGCAAACCTGATCACACGATGCCACCACCTAAACATTTTCAATGCCTTTTCTTTGCTCTTAAGATAACACCACACACTCCATGATGGGATTTTCTAGCGCTTGAATCTGCTGATCCCTGTTCTCCGGCCATACCTTCCGCCCACAGGCACCACCCTCTGTACTTCCTTCTTTGTACCCACCTCCAAGTCCCAAATTCAGCCATCCAAATCAGCCCCCAACATGCTAGGCTTTCTCCACGCCTGGTGGAAGTGCTACCTGAAACTTCCCTTTCCTTGTTCACCTGACCAACTCTTGCTCAGCCTTAAGGTCCAGCCACATGTCACTTCCTCTGGGAAGATGAGTCCAACCTTAGCAGACTCCTGCCTTTCCATATCCAGCCCCCATCTCCCAGTAAGCACTGGTCTCCACCATCCTTTAGACACCATGGGGACAGGGACAGCTGTCTTCCTCTGTAGTCCGCAGCACACTGCAGAGCTGATGAACACAGAACGAACAAACGAAGGGATATTTGTTAAGTGTTATTGTGGAATAATGATTTATCTGTGGGGAGAACAGATTGCTCTGTGCTTAATTTTGGGAAACAAAAGAAACCTCGGGAAATGTCTGGATTTTGGCATACCAGAAAAAGAGCTTGAATCGTGCATAAATCCCTTTTCGGCTTATTTTAGAGGCTTGTAGAATGGAAGTGTGATGTACGGGAAGCAAGAGCCTGGCTCTGGTTCCACTTCTACCACTAACTGCACAACCACAGACAAACCACCTCATTTCTCTGGGCCTCATTTTGCTCATCTGTAAAACAAGGAGGATGCCCTCACTGGGATCCAGGGTCCTTTCTGTGCCAGCATATATGTGTGGTTCACATCCCTCCCCAGATCCTGGAAGTCTCCAGTGGCCTCTAAAAGTACGCTGCGGACTTTCACGTGTGGCTCTGAGGCTCAGAAGGCTGGGGAACTGATCCATCCTGGAGGGCTGTCCCGCAGGAGAGACGACAGAGTGAGATGTCATCTAGTGTAGGGCCTGACACAGTCAGTGCTCATAAGAGCTATTTCTGGCCGGGCGCGGTGGCTCACGCCTGTAATCCTAGCACTTTGGGAGGCCAAGATGGGCGGATCACAAGGTCAGGAGATGGAGACCATCCTGGCTAACACGGTGAAACCCCGCCTCTACTAAAAATACAAAAAATTAGCCGGGTGAGGTGGCGGGTGCCTGTAGTCCCAGCTACTTGGGAGGCTGAGGCAGGAGAATGGCGTGAATCTGGGAGGCAGAGCTTGTAGTGAGCCGAGATCGCGCCACTGAACTCCAGCCTGGGAGACAGAGCAAGACTCTGTCTCAGAAAAAAAAAAATTAAAAAAAAAGAGCTATTTCTTACTGTCTTCATTATTATTGAGCCATAAACAATGCCAAGTGGAAAGTCTCAAGCCCTAATGCCTAATATCAATACTTAATTAATTAATCATTTTAATACCTGAGGTCTCTTAAGTCCTGGTTGTAGCCTAGATTTTCTTCTGGACCCGACACTACGTATAGACGGATGCCCTGCGTCAGGTGGAGGGAGCGGCGGAGGCCAGGATGTCAGGAGATGGAAAGAAGGGCTGCCACCTCCCTCACCCCACCTGATCCCTCCTATGGTCTCTGGGCCCTGCTCCTCCTCAGAATTCCCCTTCCTTCACCCAAGCTGAGCTGGACTGGCCTGGTGAAGCGGGTACCATCAGTGCCTGCAGAAGCTGGGCCTAGCGCAGCCCAGCAAAACACACACGTGGGGAGAACCAAAGACTCCTAATGCCAGACCCTGCCCCATGAGTGGGGTTTTCTGAGGACCTGCACTCCATGTCCCCAGGATTGGGTCTGTCCCAGGAAAAGCAGGGCAGCAGGTCATCCAAGGCCCTGGGCCACAGGATTTGTTACCAAAATGGAGTTGCTCCCAGCCCCACGTGTCCCTGGTGCTCCAGGTTCACAGCCATCACTGGCGAGCTTCTCCTATCTGCCCCCGGCCCACGTCCCGGGACTGGCAGCTGCCTCCCGCCACCAGGCAAACCTCCCACGCAGCGCCCTGCCCTGAGGCTCGTGGAATGGGGTAAGCCAGCACCAGCCTCCTCCTCCTTCCCCAAGAGCTCCACAGTGACCCAGAAGGGCCTGCCAGGGGAGAGCCGGAGGCGGGGGACAGATGGCATCATGGAGCTGGGCCATGCACTGTGAACAGAGGAGTAAAAATAATCCCAGACTTGGTTCTCAGGGCTCAGCCCAGGAGCCGCTACTCTGCCTCAGCCCCACCCAAAAGCTACAGGGTAGCCCCCAGGGCAACCTCAGACCAGCAGGTTGTTCCACCCTAGGGCCCACAGGTGCTAATTACCCAGGAATTTCCAGAAGGATCAGGAATGTATGGGCTTTTATTAAGATCTCCCTAATACTCAGAACAATAAGCTCCTCCAAAAACACTTTCAGGACAGGAAGAGAATCAGGATGCTAAGTTCCAAACGGAGAGGCCAAGCCTCAGGGAGGGCAAAAGACCTGCCCTGAGAAAAGGCAGAACCAGACCCCAGGCCAAGCTGAAGTCCTCTCCCCAGTCCCGTCCTCTCCCCAGTCCCGTCCTCTCCCCAGTCCCGTCCATCTCACGCTCCCAGAGCCCTCCTTTCAGAGCCTTCTGCGGCCACTGTATCCCTAAGCCCCTCGCAACTCCTCCAGCCTCCAGAGCTGTGACTGAGAATTCAGAAGACAACATCCTGACTTTGGGGGTCACCGGGCTTCACCTCTCAAACCAAGAAATGAAGAAGTCATCTCTTAAAATAAGACAGGGGAAAGAGGAGCAGCAGACCCCAGCCTTCTTCCAGGCTCATCCTCACTACCCTGCAGCAGCCCTGGGCTTCTCACCATCTCCTGAGCCCCAAGTCTATTCATACTGCTTCCCTGCTTAGGGTGGGCCTCAGTACTAATTTAATTCCTGTCAACAGTCCATCAACAAACTCTTGAGAGGCCCCCTCCACCCTGAAGGCTTCCCTGAATCCCAGTTCCCAGAGGTCCCTGAGCTGCTACACTGATTGCCTGAATGTGCAGTGCTACTCTGGTCCATCAGTTGTCTGCTGTCTTCCATGCTAACTAGGCTTGGAAACTCAGGAGCTAGGAGACAAAAGGAGGAGGCCAGGGGACCTGGGCGGGAAAGAAGAACCTCTCCTGCAGGCAGTGCCGGAGGCTGTGCTGCCTCCTCACACAGTGCAAGCCTCTGTGCGCTGGGCAGGGACCCTGCAGGACGGATACAGGCAGCCCAGCACTTGTGGGAGGCCTGAGTGTCAAAGAGGTGCCCAGGACACTGAGGGACACACGCTTTACTACTTTAACACTAGGAGGTGCCAGTTTCGAATGCCCACTCTGAGCCAGGCACTGGGCAAAGCACTTGATGACATCTTCCTCCAGTCCTGCCCCCATCCCCTTGAGGTAGCTGCACTGCCCCATTTGGCAGGTGAGGATGCTGAGGCTCCTCCAGGTGAAGTGCTGTATCCCAGCCCAAAGTCAGTAAGAGTCAAGGCTCAGTCTGTGGCTCTGAAGCCCTTCCCCACTGCAAGCTGCCTCTTTGCCGTCATGATGCTGCTTTTGTTTTTGTTTTTTTTTGAGATGGAGTTTTGCTCTTGACCTCATCCGCCCACCTCACCCCCCCCAAAGTGCTGGGATTACAGGCGTGAGCCACTGTGCTCGGCTATGATGCTTCTTTGACCTATTTTGCCAACACTTTTCTTTTTTTAATTGAGACAAAGTCTTTCTCTGTCGCCCAGGCTGGAGTACAGAGGAGCAATATAGGCTCACTGCAACCTCCACTTCCTACCTAGGTTCAAGAGATTCTCTTGCCTCAGCTTCCTGAGCAGCTGGAATTACAGGCGTACACCACCATGCCCAGCTAATTTTTGTATTTTTAGTAGAGGTGAGGTTTCACCATGTTGGCCAGACTGGTCTTGAGCTCCTGACCTCAAGTGATCTGGCCGCCTCGGCCTCCCAAAGTGCTGGATTACAGGTGTGAGCCACCATGTCCGGCCTATTTTGCCAACACTTCTGTCGGCAATAGGAAGGCGGATGATCTGACTGCAGCATGAGGGATGCAAGTTAGATGTGTAGAGTAGGAGGGAGGGGTAGCCTGGATTGGCAGGCTAAGGGGAGCTAGAGAAGTTTCTCTCTGCAGACATGAAGACTTCCTGGTCTCTTTCTTTGCGGGGACGCCACTGTTCCCACAGCCTCCAGTGAAGGTCCCAGCTGAGAGAGGCAGGGTTCCCAGGGTTTGTGTGAGGAAAGAATCGCAGGGGAGAAAACTGCCCTCCAATGTACAAGTGAGGAGACTAAGGCCCTGAGAGGTGAAGTGACTTGCCTAAGACCACAAAAGCCGTTAAAACTGGGACTAGAACTACATCTCAGGCCTGCGCTTCTCTGCCACATAATTCCAACCTCCATGACTAAAACTGGATGCCTGTCAATGAGCACAGGAGAGGGTCTGTTCCTAGGGAGGAGAGGAACAGGCTCCCCTGCCAGAAAGATCTCTCCCTGCTGATTCTCATGACTAAAAGCCTAACACCTCAGCACGGGTACTTCAGTCCTTGTGCCCTTCCTTCACTCACTGTTCACTGGGCATGTACTATATGCCAGGCATTGGCCACTGCTCTGATATAAATGTGCTCCTCAAAGTTCGTGGGTTAAAAACTTAATCCCCTTTGGCTGGACCCGGTGGTTCACGCCTGTAATCCCTGCACTTTGGGAGGCCGAGACCGGCGGATCACAAGGTCAGGAGATCGAGACCATCCTGGCTAACATGGTGAAACCCCGTCTCTACTAAAAATACAAAAAAAAATTAGCCAGGCATAGTGGCGGGCGCCTGTAGTCCCAGCTGCTCGGGAGGCTGAGGCAGGAGAATGGCGTGAACCCAGGAGGCGGAGCTTGCAGTGAGCTGAGATCCGGCCACTGCACTC
>NW_012122820.1:3934020-3936937 GCF_000951035.1 Colobus angolensis palliatus | reverse complement strand
GAGGTTGCAGTGAGCTGAGATCACACTACTGCACTCCAGCCTGGACAATAGAGTGAGACTCCATCTCAAAAAAAAAAAAAAGGAATGAAATTCTGACATAGGCTACAACATTGATGAACCTTAAGGACATTGCGCTAAGTAAAACAAGCCAGCCATGAAAGGACGAATCTTATACCATTCCACTTCCATGAGGTACCGAGAATATGCAAATTCATAGAGACAGCCAAAGAGAGACTATCGGGGCTAGGGATGGGGCAATGGGGAGTTTCATTCGTAACATTAACAATCATTGTCAAGTGCGGTGGCTCACACCTGTAATCCCAGCACTCTGGGAGGCCAAGGCAGGTGGATCACCTGAGGTCAGAAGTTCGAAACCAGCCTAGCCAACGTGGTGAACCCTTGTCTCTACTAAAAATACAAAAATTAGCCAGGAGTGGTGGCGCAGGCCTGTAGTCCCAGCTACTCAGGAGGCTAAGGCAGGAGAATCGCTTGAACCCCAGAGGCAGTGAGCCAAGACTGCAGCACTGCACTCCAGCCTGGGCGATAAAGTGAGACTCCCTCTCAAAAAAAAAAAAAAAAAAAAACAAACCAAAAGACAAAAAAACAGGCAGTTACTGTTTAATGGGTACAGCATTTCCGTTTGGGAAGATGAAGAAGTTCTGGAGATGGGAGCAGGAGACTGCAGCACAACTGCGAACGTCCTTAATGCCACTGAACTGCACATTTAGAGTTCAAATGGCAAATTTTATGTTACACATATTTCACCAAAAAAACCTGTTTAAAGCGCACCAGAAGATAGAAGACAAAAAGAAGAGGGCAGAGAAGGAAAAGAGGGACTGCAGGGGACCTGGGCCCAAAATACAGGAGACAAAGGAAAGGGCCTGGTTACAGCTGGAAAGGAAAAGAGGAGGACAGGAGAGTCCCCAGGTCACAGGCAGGTGAGTCCCTGGGGATGGAAGGCAAGGGATGGTGGAGAAGGAAAGGACCCAGCAGAGAAATGGATTGGGCTGGACCAGGCTGGGCCAGGCCGTGTACTCACAACAGCCCCCACTGTGATTTCAATTAGAAACAAACAGACCCCACCGTGATTTCGGAAGGGCCAGGGCCTGCTGGAGACCAGAAAAGGGCCCTTCTCAGAAAACAAGACCAAGAAAACCTAGCTGTCCCGGGGCTTGAGCTCCCACCACTGGAGTCCCTCCCTCATGCTGAGCAGCGCCCCTTCCTCTCCTGAAATGCAACAGGTTCTCAGGGAAAGGCCACATGAAGTCTGGGACACATTAAAGATGCCTCAAAGTCCTGTGACCTGAGCTAAACCTGCCTCTCACCAGCTACGGTGCACAGCCGTTCAGGAGCTTACTGAAGCTCCCCCAAAGCTTGTTTCATCACCTGTCAAACGGGGATGAGCATTCCTGCCTGCAGAGCCACTGAGGACTGAGAAAAGCAAGTAAAGCCCCTGCAAGGCAACGCACGGCAGCACCATCCCGGCCGTCCCTTGGTGTGAGGCCTTCGTCACACCCGGCTTCAGGACGGGACGGGAATGCGGAGCGGGTGAGAGGAGGAGAGACTCCACAAGCCTTCCCAGGCTATGGAGATGTTGGGACAAACGTCAGAGAGCTGGACCCCTTGAGCAATGCCTAGTCAAAAGAGAGAGGGAAAAGGTGGTAAGGGGGAAAGGGAGAGAGAGCAGGATGGGGAGAGAGAAAGAGAAAGAGAGAGAGAGAGAGAGAGAGAGAGAGAGAGAGAGAGGAGGCATGGGGCACAGATTTAGCGTTTGGGCTCTGGACTCAGGTGCCTGAGCTCAGATCCCGGCCCAGCCTCACAGGGACCTGGGAGTCCTGAGCAAGCTACTCAACCTCTCTAAGCCTCAGTGCCCTCCCAGCCACTGAAGAGGCACCAATGCAATCTCAATCTCCCCAAAGAACCGCTGTGAGGATTGAATCCCATCATGTCCATGAGACAGGAGCACAGAGCCGGGCCCAAAAAGGGGCTCGTCACACATTCTCCGTCACTGCCCTGTAGTCATCATGAAGGGTGATGGAGGGCGGGATGGAGAGGAAGGAGCAGGAGGCCTGCAGGCTAGCAAGAGGGGAGGTAATAAGTAGGTGGAGATGGCCTGGGATGCAGGCCAGCCGGGAGGAGTCTCCAGTGGGAGGGGCAGCTCAAAGAGCAATGGAGGGAGATAAGATTCCTAATCGCTGCAGGCCCAGCTCAGGCCCAACCCAAGCAGTCTCTTCCCACCCAGCCCCCAGGACTGCGCAGTGAGTACAGGCCTGGTGAGTACAGGCCTGGCCCCAGCATCCCATCTCCTCAGCTCTCAGGGAGGTGGAAGCTGGGACCTCACCGACCCCTCTTCCCCCACAATCCCTTCTGTGTCAGGGGTGTGGGTATCTGCAGGCCCCACCCAACACGTGCAGGAAGTGGGTCAAGGCAAGTGGTGAACAAAGCCCTTGCCCCTGGCCTCCCCTCAGCCTCTGGACTGTGATGAAACAGTCCAGAAGCTGTGATGAAACAGGTTTAGTTCCAGAACAGCGCCCGGCCCAGAGGCCCCTCGAAACAGGTACCCAGAGGAAGGCCCATTTGCTTCCAAGCGCAGCTTTGCCAGATTCATGGTGCCTCTTGAGCCAGTCGCTTCCCCTCTCTGGGCCTCAGTGCCTTCATTTGCAAAAACAAAAGGTGGGGGAATGTAATATTATTCAGCAAAAAAAAAAAAGAAAAGAAATGGGCTGGCCAAGTGTGGAGACTCACGCCTGTAATCCCAGAACTTTGGGAGGCTTAGGGGGGCGGATCATCTGAGGTTGGGAATTTAAGACCAGCCTGGCCAACAAAACCCTGTGTCTACTAAAAATACAAAAATTAGCCGGGCGTGGTGGCACATGCCTGTAATCCCAGCTACTCGGGAGGCTGAGGCAGGAGAATC
>NW_012122820.1:3926232-3933970 GCF_000951035.1 Colobus angolensis palliatus | reverse complement strand
TGAAGACATGGAGGAAACTCAAATGCATATTACCAAGTGAGAGAAGCCAATCTGAAAAGGCCACATAGTGTATGATTCCAACAATATGACATGCCTGTAATCCCAGCTACTCGGGAGGCTGAGGCAGGAGAATCACTTGAACCCGGGAGGCGGAGGTCGCAGTGAGCCAAGATCGTGCAGCTGCACTCCAGGCTGGATGACAGAGTGGGACTTTGTCTCAAAACAAAAAACAGAAATGAGCTATGAAGACATGGAGGAAACTCAAATGCATATTACCAAGTGAGAGAAGCCAATCTGAAAAGGCCACATAGTGTATGATTCCAACAATATGACATTCCAGAAAAGGCAAAACTACAGAGACAGTCAGAAGATCAGTGGTTGCCAGAAGTGGGAAGGAGGGATGAACAAATGGAACCTGGAGGATTTGGGGAACAGTGACACTATTCTGCATGACACTGTAATGGTGGGTACACGTTATTACCCATGTGCCAAAACCCATAGAGTGGACAACACCAAGAGGGAACCCTAACGTGAACTATGGACTAACATAACGTGCAGGCCGGGCGCAGTGGCTCACGCCTGTAATCCCAGCACTTTGGGAGGCTGACACCGGCGAATCACCTGAGATCAGGAGTTCAAGACCAGCTTGACCAATGTGGAGAAACCCTGTCTCTATTAAAAATACAAAATTAGTCGGGCGTGGTGGCGCATGCCTATAATCCCAGCTATTTGAGAGGCTGAGGCAGGAAAATTGCTTGAATCCAGGAGGCAGAGGTTGCGGTGAGCAGAGATCGTGCCATTGCACCCCAACCTGGGCAACAAGAGGAAGACTCTGTCTCAAATAATAATAATAATAATAATAATAATAATAATAACAATATGCCAATATTGGCTCATTAATTGCAACAAATGTACATCAATTGCAACAAATGCAAGATGTTAAGACTAGGAGAAACTGGGGGCAGGGCCAGAATGTATCTACGGGAACTCTGTACTTTCTGCTCAAGTTTTCTGTAAACCCCAAACTACCCAAAATTATAATCTTTTTTGTTTTTAAAGACTATCTCCTCGGGGCCTTTCTTCTAGAATAAAGCAAAAGTTGCCATGACAGGGATACTAAAAAATAAATAAATGGCTGGGCGCGGTGGCTCAAGCCTGTAATCCCAGCACTTTGGGAGGCCAAGATGGGTGGATCACGAGGTCAGGAGATCAAGACTATCCTGGCTAACATGGTGAAACCCCATCTCTACTAAAAAATACAAAAAATAAAACTAGCCAGGCGAGGTGGCGGGCGCCTGTAGTCCCAGTTACTCGAGGGTGGCTGAGGCAGGAGAACAGCGTGAACCTGGGAGGCGGAGCTTGCAGTGAGCTGAGATCCCGCCACTGCACTCCAGCCTGGGCAACAGAGCGAGACTCCATCTCAAAAAAAATAAATAAATAAAAATAAAAATAAACAAATAAATACAAAATTTAAAAAGTAAAATAAAGCAAAAGTTATGAAAATACAGTACCTGAGAGGCACAAGTACTGAACCAAACCAGTTGGCTTCACTTTA
Source organism: Colobus angolensis palliatus (assembly GCF_000951035.1). Taxonomy (NCBI): domain Eukaryota; kingdom Metazoa; phylum Chordata; class Mammalia; order Primates; family Cercopithecidae; genus Colobus; species Colobus angolensis. Next base: position 3,932,415 of record NW_012122820.1, on the reverse strand, counting down.
AGTAGGCGTGTCCTAGGAAAATGCAGATCTGAAAATATTAATAGATTTAGCCCGGGAGTGACTAACAGAAGCGTTTGCCCTGGAATCCCATCAAAGCCAGCACACTTGTTTCCTCAGCCTCGGGGGTGGGTTTGCCCCCAATCAGCTGCTGTCTCAAAGAGAGGCAGGACGGTCCCACCCTGTCAGAACCCAAGGGTCAGCCCAAACCAGGTGTCCAAGCAGCACAGGCACCCTGGGTGGGGCCTCAGTGCACGCCCTGCCCAGGGAGGAGGAGCCAGGCAGAAGAGGGAGTCTCCACACCAGGGAACACCTTCCACGACCCAGAGCCTCAGGGAGCTACAGGGCATCCTGGAGGCTGCAGGGCAGTAGGAGCTCCAGGAAAGTAGGACTCTTCAGCTCTGCCCTGCTATCCAGCTCCATGGCCTAAGCACCTCTAGAAAAGCACCTGCACCCCCGGGGGAAGAATGAAGACTCGAGCGTCTGGACTTGGCCACAGCTCTGAGGACACAGGAACAGGTGGGGTTAGAATGAGCTTGGACAAGAGGTGGGAGGCGGCATCCATCCTGGCCTTGGTCATTTTTCACAGAAGTCTTTTGTCCCAGAGCCACCCTGCCTGGTCAGGGATAGGAAGGAAGATTACGATGTTTCAGATATTCTGTTAATAGCTTAAAGCCAGACGGGCACGGTGGCTCATGCCTGTAATCCCAGCACTTTGGGAGGACGAGGCAGGTGGATCGCCTGAGGTCAAGAGTTCGAGACCAACCTGGCCAACATGGCGAGACCCCCATCTCTACTAAAAATACAAAGATTAGCCAGGCGTGGTGACTCAAGCCTGTAATTCCAGCTACTCAGGAGGGTAAGGCATCTTGAACCTGGGAGGCGGAGGCTGCAGTGAGCCAAGATCGTGCCACTACACTCTGGTCTGGGTGACAGAATGAGACTCTGTCTCAAAAAAAAAAAAAAAAAAAAAAATAGCTGGAAGCCTTCACTCAGACCCTACGCTGAGGTTATCATCCCAGAGGACCCACCCTGACCCAGAAAACTCACTGATTCTGTCTTGCACCAGCCACACACCCAGTACCTTACTCCTGCAGGCCTGACAGTTACCGCACCTCCCATTCCAGAGGGCACGGTCATCCAGTTTAGAAACAAGGCCATGGAAGTGGTTGAAATGTAGGCTGGACATGAACATTTGTTTTTCTGGATGGGGCCAGCCCAGCCTGACCCAGCAGGCCATTAGCAGCAGACCAGGTGCAGCCCGCCAGGCAGGAAGGATGCCTGGCAAACCAAAATTCCCACCTGTGCCTCTCATTCTGAACCATGCTCTATGCCAGGAACAGAGCTTCTTGGACTCCTCTTTTTCATAGTCATTCTCTAGGTGTACCCCACTTCTCATTCCTGGTCCCATCTTGCACTCTGAGAAAGGCCACAGTTCAGGGCACCAAATTCTTGCCTCACGTTCATTGTTCCTCACTCCCATCATCTTCTGAAGATTTTCTCCATAAATGAATTTTCTCCAAACATCTGTAAATCACACATCTGACTGTCCTGACAAAGAACCTGTATCCAGAATATTAAAGGACTCTCAGAACAACAGCTGGGTATGGTGGCACACACCCACAACTGTGGGAGGCCGAGGCGCGTGGATTGCCTGAGCCAGGAGTTCAAGACCAGCCTAGGTAACGTGGCAAGACCCCATCTCTACAAAAAGTACAAAAATAAGCCAGGCGTGGTGGCATGTGCGTGTGGTCCCCACTACCCAGGAAGCTGAGGTGGGAGGGACACTTGAGCCTGGGTAGTCAAGGCTGCAGTGAGCTATGACCTTGCTGAGTGAAAGAAGCAAAGACGCAAAGAGCTATGCAACGGCATGATTCCATTTGTGAGACAGCCTTGAAAGGCAAAATTACAGGAATGAACAGATCAGTGTGGCCCAGGGATGGCATGAGGGGAACGGCGAGGGATGACCTCCAAGGGGCCACTGCATGACGGAATTGTTCGGGGGATGGAACTGTCTTGTGCCTTGATGGTGGCGGTGAAAACACATTCTGTGCGTTCGTCAACACTTACTATTTACCAAAAACAGTGTATTTTGCTGTATGTATGTTAAAAATAAATTTAGGGGAAGATTCACTCTATTTTATGGAATGAGATGTTATTCTACAGACGCACTGGCTCACGCCTGTAATCCCAGCACTTTGGGAGGCCGAGGTGGGCAGATCACCTGAGGTTGGAAGTTTGAGACCAGCCCGACCAATATGGAGAAACCCTGTCTCTACTAAAAATACAAAAAATTAGCTGAGCATGGTGGCGCATGCCTGTAATCCCAACTACTCGGGAGGCTGAGGCAGGAGAATTGCTTGAACCCAGGAGGCGGAGGTCGCAGAAAGCCAAGATTGCACCATTGCACTCCAGCCTGGGCAACAAGAGCAAAACTCCATCTCAAAAAGAAAAAAAGAAAAAAAAAAAGAAATGCTACCTGATTCTAAATAAATAAATAAATGTAAAGTAAGACCTTCTTATCCTGCCCAGAGGGTGAAGGTCAAACCCACCCTGTTTATAAAGCCACTTGGCCAGGTGTGGTGGCTCACACCTGTAATCCAAGCACTCCGGGGGTCCGAGGCAGGAGGGTGGCTTGAGCCCAGGAGTTTGAGACCAGCCTGGGTAACACAGTGAGATCCTATCTCTAGAAATAATTTTTTAAAAATTAGCCAGGTGTGGTGGCACACGCCTGTGGTCCCAGCTACTCAGGAGGCTGAGGCAGGAGGATTGCTTGAGCCCAGGAGGTCAAGGCTGAAGGGAGCTATGATCACACCACCACACTCCAGCCTGGGTGGCAGAGTGAGACTCTGTGACTCACGCCTATAATCCCGGCACTTTTGGAGACTGAGGCCAGGGGATCACTTGAGGTCAGGAGTTCAAGACCAGACTGGCCAACATGGGGAAACCCTGTCCCTACTGAAAATGCCAAAAAATAGCTGGGCATCATGACACATGCCTGTAATCTCAACTATTTGGGAGGCTGAGGCAGGAGAATCACTTGAACCTGGGAGGCAGAGGTTGTAGTGAGCTGTGATTGTACCACTGTACTCCAACCTGGGTGACAAATGAGACTTCACCTCAGAAAAAAAAAAAAAGAAGAAGAAAGAAGATGTAAAAATAAAACCCACAAAAAACATAATACCCACTTATCTCCCCTCCTCTCATCACTTCATGACAATAGCCCTCAAATCACTACATTTCCTCTGTCTTCTCAACGATATTTCTCTGTCTCTCTTCCTCTCTCTGTCTGCTTCCCTCTCTCTTACACGAATTCACACAGACATATACACGCTTGTCAAAACCCTACCCACTCTCAAAGCCAGCTCTGCTGCCTCCTCCTCTTGGGACAGAATCAATCATCCTTTACCAGGCACTGCCACATACCCTGCTTGTGCATGTTCTTTCATCTAGAAGCACGTTATTGCTAGCTTCACAGTCCATCTCCCTGCAAGCTCCGCGAGGACAGGAACCAGGGCTTCCAATCCATACTCCCGCTGCACCTAGCACAGTGCCAGGCACACCGCGGGTGCTGCGGCTGCTGTGGATTGGGCGAGGGCAGATGCAATCGGAGGGAGCTGATGCCAAGAGAGGAGAGTTGGCCGTGCTCTGAGGAGGTATGAGAGGCACTAGTACAACTTACTTCTTCTCTTGCATAAGCAGCAGCTATTGCTTCAACCTCCAAGTGCTGGAAGTGACCCCACCTCTCATTCCAACATGAGGTCATGCAATTTATGATGGAGCACTTCCGAGGATGCTTTTGCTTCCTGCATGCCACCCAGCACAGTTCAAGCCCCAGGCAGACAGATGCTCAGGATGCACCTGCTGAGGGATGGGAACTTGTCATCAGGATGCTGTCATTTCTCACTTCCAGAAGGCAGGCGCTCTTTACAGCAACGAGTAGATTAGGATCTTCGGATCTGAAGTTCATTTCATTATGGAGAACTACCACAGTACGGGCATAGACTATCAGTAACTCCACAGGGCCACTCTAAGATTGCGTTTTTCCACACACATCATCGACCCCTACCTCTTACAGATTCCAGCTTCGATAGTTTTCAAGAACCATTTATAGGTCCTTAAGTTATTTGACAAACACTTACACAGTGGTTATTATGTGCCAGGGAAAGAACCAAGCACTTTACAGATAGTAACTCATTTAGTCTTCACATACACCATATGAGGTTGGTTCGATTAACCTTACTATCCCACCCAGGTGTTAAGTGGCAGAACAGAGATCCAACCAAGCCACACTGTGCCAACCACAGCCACTAGCCCCACGTGGTTACTGAACACAAGAAACGTGGTTAGTCCAAACTGAGATGTGTTGTTAAGTGTACAATACACACTACAGTTCTAACGCTTTGTGTGAAAAAAAAGGTAAACCATCTCACTGATACTTTTTACTATTGATTACATGTTAAAATGATAATATTGTAGACATAGGTTAAATAATATATCATTACAATGCATTTGACCAGTTAATTTTTCCTTTCTTTTTTTTAGAGACAGGGTTCTCGCTATATTGCCCAGGCTGGTCTCAAACCCCTGGGCTCAAGCAACTCTCCCGCCTCAGCCTCCTGAGTAACTGGGACCATAGGCAAAAGTCACCGCACCCAGCTCTTTTTACTTTTTAAATGTAGCTCCTAGGCTTACATTGTATTTCTATGGGACAGCACCACTCCGGAGTCCGCACTGACAGCCACTACTCTCTGGGGTTGTGAGGGGTCATCTTTCCCACCCTCCAGCCTCAGGGCAGGACTCAGATTCGGCCTGTTCCTAACACTGTGCTCACCTGGACAAAGATGACGGCAGCCACGCCATCATTCCCTCATCTCCCCATTCTGCTTCCTCTGACTGCTCGGACACTGCAGCCTCGTCCCAAGCCTTGCCTCCAGCTCCAGGTGCAGCTTAGCTCTACCTCCCTGTGGCAGGAATCCCGAAGTGTCAAGGTGGGAAAATGTTTCACCCATCATCTAATGGAACCCCCGCATGCTGACATGGAGAAAGTGAGGCCCAGGACCACAAAATCTTCGAGGAAGCAGTGGTCCTGGCGGTGACCCAGTCCAATTTCCCAAGCAGGGCAGAGACTCCTCCAAAGCATCCCTAACAAGTTCTACATAATGAAACTCTATGTGCCGCAGTCCTCTGGTACCTGTGGGGGATTGGTTCCAAGGCCCCTAAGGATACTGAAACCCGAGAATGCTCAAGTCCCTCATAGAAAACGGTATAGTGTTTGCATATAACTTACGCGCAACCTCCCATGAGCTTTACATCATTTCTAGATTACTTATCATACCTAACACAACGCACGAACATCACTTCATTTGCATGGACTCAATGCAGCTTTCAGTGAGCAGCAAATTCAAGTTTTGCTTTTTGGAACTCTGCGGAGTGTTTTCCCCTGAACACTGTCGATCCAGGCTTGGTCGAATCCATACGGAACCCACAGATACAAAGGGCCAACTGTAGTTTTACGTGGTTCTACATAATGAAGTAATAGACTTCAGGTCAGAAGGACCTTATCTGCTGCTGCTGCTGCAAAGGGTGCCTACCTTCTAGAAGTGAGAAATGACAGCACCCAGATGATGGGCAGGTTCTAAGTCCTCATCCAGCCTCTGTTAAGACACTCACAGGCCTGGCACAGTGGCTCATACCTGTAATCCCAGCACTTTGGGAGGCTGAAGCTGGAGGATCACTTGAGGCAAGGAGTTGAAGACCAGCCTGGGCAAAATAAAGATAGCAAGACCTTGTCTCTACAAAAAGTTTTAAAAATTGGCAGGCCATGGTGGTGCATACCTGTCATCCCAGCTACTTGGGAGACTGAGGCAGGAGGACCGTCTGAGCACAGGAGTTGAGGCTATGGTGAGCTATGATCACATCACTGCACTCCAGCCTGGGCAACAGAGCAAGATGCTATCTATTAAAACAAAACAAAACAAAAAAACACCAACCTGGGAACAACAGAGAGATCCTGTCTCTATAAAAAATAAAAATTAAAAAAAAAAAAAATGTTAGGCAGACATGGCGTTCACCTGTGGTCCCAGCTACTGAGACCTGAATAGCTGAGAAAGCTGAGGTGGGAGGATCACTTGGGCCCGGGAGGTTGAGGCCACAGTGGGCTGTGATTGCAACACTGCACTCTAG
>NW_012122820.1:3917742-3925556 GCF_000951035.1 Colobus angolensis palliatus | reverse complement strand
AAGATCACAGCATTGCACTCCAGCCTGGGCAACAGAGCGAGACTCCGTCTCCAAAAAAAAAAAAAGGCGAGCTCAATACTTAACAGCTCAGGATATATAAACTTTCCAAAACCAGATGCGGCTTCCAGTGCGGCCTGAGTGTCACAGAGCTTAGTGGGTTAAGGTTCCTTTGACACAGACCTTACCACAGCCCTGGCCCACACGGGCTTATGGTTTAATGGGGCAGTTTAAGAGTCAGATTGACCTGGGTACAAACTCCAACTACAGTATAACTTCTACAGTATCCCCTCCGTAAAGTAGAGGTTAAAAAACAAAACAAAAAAAAAACAAACCAACCAACCCTTTCTCACAGGGTTAAGAGGATGAAATGAGATGACGGAGGCAAAAATGTCTGGAATAATGGTCTAGCACCTAACAGGCACTGATATGTCCATTTCCTTCTCCCTTCCTTCTTCAGCCGAAAACCCCAAGCCTTTTCCCCCAACATGAATTAATAGTAATTCCCACTCTATTCCAGACTTACATAATTAATGTTTTGAACTTAAATGCAGGATTTTACACTTAGACCTATTAGATTTCTTCTTGAGATAAGTACATGTTCAACATTGCTCAATGTCAAGTAATTTTTAAAAGCTAAAAACTAAAAACAATTTTTAAAGGTCAGTAGGGCATAAATATAGTATAGTCATAGAATGAAATGTTACTCGGATCCTTAAAATTATGGTTTTAAATAATTTTTACGACTTGTACTATTACCCATTAGATAGCATTCAGCAGGGAAAAAAACAGGATAGAGTATAACTGCAATTATGCTAAAATATATAGATTTGCACGAACACAAACTTGGAAGGACATTCACCTAAATACCAGCCGTCCCGAATTATAGTATTATGTATCATTTTGTTTTTTCCTTTATGGCTTTCTTTATTTTCCAGGGTTTCTACAATGTCCATGTATTAATTTTAAGAGAGAAATATTTTTAAACTTCATCTTTCTACTTAATGGCAGCATTCCAGTCAATTGAGATGATTATGAACCCTGGTTCTATCAGCCAATGTTTGCTACCCTCAACGCCCATAGAAATGAGAAACAGGGCCCGGTGCGGTGGTTCACTCCTGTAATCCCAGCACTTTGGGAGGCCAGGGCAGGTGGATAGCCTGAGGTCGGGAGTTTGAGACCAGCCTGGCCAGCATAGTGAAACCCCATTTCTACTAAAAATACAAAAATTAGCCAGGCGTGGTGGCAGGTGCCTGTAATCCCAGCTACTTGGGAAGCTGAGGCAGGAGAATCGCTTGAACCCAGGAGGGGAGGTTGCAGTGAGCCGAGATCGCGCCATTGCACTCCGGCCTGGGCAGCAAGACTCCGTTTCAAAAAAAAGAAATAGGCCGGGTACGGTGGCTCACACCTGTAATACCAGCACTTTGGGAGGCCAAGGCGGGCAGATCACAAGGTCAGGAGTTCAAGACCAGTCTGACCAATATGGTAAAACCCTGTCTCTACTAAAAACACAAAAAGTTAGCTGGGCATGGTGGCGTGTGCTTGTAATCCCAGTTACTCAGGAGGCTGAGGCATGAGAATTGCTTGAACCCAGGAGGCAGAGGGTGAGCCAAGATCACACCACTGCACTCCAGCCTGGTGACAGAATGAGACTCCATCTCAAAAAAAAAAGAAAAAGAAATGAGAAACAGAAGACACGGGCCACACAGGCTCCTGGGAGAGGCTCGTATCTACGGAAAACATAGAGGACTAAGCCAAAGAGAGCCCTGCGGCACATCGCGGGGACCTCCTCACGGTAACGCAAGCTCAGGAGTCAGGAGTCAGCATCCAGTGTAGTGGGTCAAACAGTCACACAACCATCTCCCTGCTGTATCAGCCAGACCACACTGCTTTCTCTTGTACCAAGAAGATCATTAGACTGAAAAGCCTCACTGAACATTCCTCCACTCAAATTAGAGTTGTTTTCTCTAAGATTTGGTAGAGCGAACCCGTGTCGGCTACTAGGTATCTCAACTTCATGTTCACACTCTCCACAGATGGTTTGTTCAAAAATCTAACTAAGGCTGAGTGCAACCATGTACACCTGCAGTCTCAGCTACTGAGGAGGCTGAGGTGGGAGGACTGCTTGATCCTGGGAACAAGGCTGCATGAGCCGTGATGACCACATCACTGCACTCCATCCTAGGCGACACTGTCTATGATAATAATAATGATAATTTTAAAACATTTATTACACTGAAATTATTTTTGATAATATTAGAGTTTAAGAAAACACTAACATTAACTTCACTTTTTTTCTTTCTTTAAGGTGGCTACTAGAAAATTTTAAATTGGCAGGGCATGGTGGCTCACACCTGCAATTCCAGCACTTTGGGAGGCCAAGGCAGGAGGATTGCTTGAGCCCAGGAGTTTGAGGCCTACCTGGACAATAAAGCGAGACCCTATCTCTACAAAAAAACTTTACAAATTAGCCAGGTGTGGTGGCGCGTACCTGTAGTCCCAGCTACTCAGGTTAAGGCAGTGAGGATTGCTTGAGCCCAGGAGTTCAAGACTGCAGTGAGCCATGATTGCACCACTGAACTCTAGCCTGGGTGACAAAGTGAGACTCTGTCTCAAAAAAGTAAAAAATCATTAAAAAACAAAATCTAACCTAGAATTGGGCAAGGAATCAATTCTAAGAGTCTGCCACTTCCAGGGTCCCCACCTTGCTCCCTTGAAGAAACAAATCAAGGCAGCATGTGTTGTCTCTACTACTCCTACCCTCCTTCCAGGTCCTGGCAGCGGTTCTGGAGTCACTCCTACACCTTCTCTGGGACCCCAAAGCTGGCAACCTGAACTCAGGAAAAGCAGCTCATGTGGTCTGACTCACAATTCTCCCAGGGTAAGCTGTGGCCTTCTCACAAAGTCTGGTCGACCCTTACAAAGATGGAGGCAAGATAAGAGTCCTCCACCTCCAGAACATGCCACCCACCGTCTCGCTCTGCCTGTGGCTAAAGAAATCCCTCGTGGCCGGGCGAGGTGGCTCACGCCTGCAATCCCAGCACTTTGGGAGGCCGAGGCGGGTGGATCACCTGAGGTTGGGAGTTCGAGACCCGCCTGGCCAACATGGAAATACCCTGTCTCTATTAAAAAAAAAAAAAAATTAGCCAGATGTGGTGGCGGGCACCTGTAATCCCAGCTACTCAGGAGGCTGAGGCAGGAGAATTGCTTGAATCGGGGAGGCAGAGGTGGTGGTGTGCCAAGATCACAGCATTGCACTCCAGCCTGGGCAACAAAAGCAAAACTCTGTCTCAAAAAGAAAAAAAGAAATCCCTCACGTTGTCCAGCGACCCCAGCCTGGGACTCCCTGCCCAGAGCTCTGCCCACAACCCAACATCACCGTTCCAGCCACAATTGCCCAAGGCTCACTGCCAAGGTGGAGATCAGCCAGGGAGCAACAACACCAGCCTTTTATCCTGCCCAGGATGATTCACAAAGACAACTCAGGGGCTTGAGGGGAAGGGGAAGACCAGGTCCTGGCAGGGGCAAGCGTGGCGCGAGAGGAGGCTGACACACACGAGACTTGTGCTAGTAAGACAGAGCGTAAAACTCAGCACAGAACCGGCACCGAGCTCCAGCTTCACGCTGAGTCAACAGCCCCCTTTGGAGGAGGGCCCCACCCCAGAGGCCCACCCTATGTGTCATCAGCCCCTCCCCAGCGCCCTCTGCACTGCCCCCAACCCTCTACCGGATATGCAATCCCATCCCCCAGGAGGGTCACCCCTGCCTCAGCACAGCTCCCATTTCCTGCCCCTGGTGACTCCTCTGAAGTCTATTGTTCCCATGAAGTTTGGGTCAAAGGAAGCAGAGTCCCCACCCATGGGGGCCCGCCTGCCTACGCCAAGCTAAGGAGCCACCCCCGCTACAGGGAGCCTGGCCCATCCTCTGGCCCTTCCAGCAGCCCCCCTGTATTAAATGCAGGAGGAGGTAGGCATAGATCTTGGAGACCTGAATTCTAGTGGAAATTTTCCCAAATATCCAGTCCCTACCAGCTAAAGGCCCCAGGGCCAGATCACACAGGTGTGATTAGAATCTCCCAGATAGTAGCCGGAAAACCCAAAAGCAAGGGAAGAACTGTTATTTCAGAAGGGGTCCAGGCAAAACTGGAAATAGAAGATAGGAGCTGGAGACTGTGTGCTCCCCAGTGACCAAGCCCTGCCCCCACCTCCACCTGGGCCCCCCAGGCTGCTGACAGCCCCCTCACCCCCCCTTACTGGAGAGCAGCTGTTCAGCTCCAATTTCAGAGCTTTAAAGGGAGCTATCGTCCAGCCCCTGCCAACAAAGGGTCATGGGAGCAAAGGAAGACAGGCAAGGTAAAGCCACCTCACAAGCCCTGAATTTCCAACTGCCACTGGACTGACCTCAACTGCAGGAAAGGCAAGGTCCAAAGCTGGGGACCAACGTCCTCCACTTCCACTGGGAAGGAGGAGGAGGAGCTACAGGTTTGGCAACAGGCGTTGCTTTGTGACAGTCATGGGGCAAGACTCCAGAGTGGAAATCAAAGGAGGTTGTGACATTTGCAACCCAGGAGATGTAAAAAGATAGGGAGAACCTTCACCTGGCGGCTCATCAAGGGGAGAGGAGGGTGTGTTTTCAAGACCTGAGGGCCCCTTCCAGACTCCACAGATAGTACAGTGAGATGGCTCCTTCCCAGAACAGCTATGTGCTTTCTGCCAGGATGGAGCAGAGGATTTCTGCCTCCTACCAACCTTATCTGAGCCACAAGGCATGCCCCAAGTCAGTCTGCTCCAGCTTCCCGGCCTGTTGGATGAAGGCGGCTGCTGGGAGTAGGGAGCGCACAAGCACTGCAATCCACAGGGTGGGAGACAGAACGCCAAAGGGAGAGCATCGGTTCTAATCCCCGCTCTGCCACTCGCCAGGGTTGCGGTGTTAAGCAAGTTACTGTCCCTCTAGAGGCATCAGTTTCCCCATCTTTAAAACGGGAGACTTAGGCCAGGTGCAGTGGCTCACGCCTGTAATCCCAGCACTTTGGGAGGCCGAGGCGGATCACCTGAGGTCAGGAGTTCAAGACCAGCATGGCAAACATGGTGAAATCCCGACTCTACTATAAAGAACAAAAAATGGCTAGGAGCGGTGGCTCACGCCTATAATCTCAGCACTTTGGGAGGCTGAGGCGGGCAGATCACCCGAGGTCGGGAGTTCGAGACCAGCCTGACCAACATGGAGAAACCCCGTCTCTACTAAAAATACAAAATTAGATGAGCATGGTGGCACATGCCTGTAATCCTAGCTACTTGGGAGGCTGAGGCAGGAGCATCGCTTGAACCCAGGAGGCAGAAGTTGTGGTGAGCCAAGATCACACCATTGCACTCCAGCCTAGGCAACAAGAGCGAAACTCCATCTCAAAATATATATATATATGTATATAAAACTAGCCAGCCGGGAGGCTGAGGCAGGAGAATTGTTTGAACCCAGGAGGCGGAGGTTGCAGTGAGCCAAGATCATGCCACTGTACTCCAGCCTAGGCGACAGAGTGAGACTCTGTCTCAATAATAAATAAAATAACATAAAATAAAATAAAAATAAAGTAAAATAAAAGTGAAATAAAATAAAACAAGGGACTTAGATGCTGACATTAGGGTATCTAATAATGTTCAGCAAGCTCACCCTGGGGCCAACGCAAAAGTGGAATCAGAAAATAGAAGCTGGGACTATGTTCTCTGGTGACCAAGCCCTGTCTGTCCCCCTCCCTCCTGGCCTGGGCCACTAGGACCCTGATTCCTAAGGATGCAGAACACAGTGTAGGGCCTGGCTCACAGTGAATACTCGGTCCATGTTTGCTAAATAAACATGATAGACAGGGCAAGGTTTCTCAGATGGTGCTCAGAGAAACACGAATTCCAAAAACACTAACCCCTAAGAAAAAGAGGTTCTTACTGAAATAAGCTTAGGAAACGCTGGATACAACAGCCATCCTATGGAGTCCATGCGATGTGCCAGGCACTGTGCTACTGCGTGGCGGCTCTGCAAACATCGACTTTCCACAGGAAACTTTCTGGACAAACAAGCTCCCCTCCTATTACCCACCAGGTAACAGCCTGAGAGCCTTAAAGGTAGTGAGAGACTCAGGATCCGTACCCTGTGTCTGCCTGACACCAAACCTGTGCCCTTTCCACCCCCTCAATGCTGCTTTTAGACCATCGCACACCAGGCTGAAGAGGTGCGAGAAGGTGTTTCCCACAAGAACATCTGAATCCTCAGGATGGATGGAGGAGCAGGGACAAGAACCCCCAATCCCCGAGACAGTTTCTGGCTCCTTCCTTCCCAAAAGCCCTACACATTAGATCCACGTTGAGGCCCTCATGCAACAAGCTACTCATTCCTCTTCTCAAAGGAAGTGCTGAATGTCTAGCAAGTTGGAAAGAATGAGGGGTTCTTCTACTGGGTTACCTGGTTAGCTCCAAGAAGAGTTAAACCAGGAGAAAGTAGTTCAGGCTGGTATACCTCCCTATCTATTTGTCCTTGGGGGCCAACTTAAAAGCAGTATTTACACAAGTCTCCAGATTCCAAACTGTCTCCTCTTTCTGAGGGATCCCCCCCAACAAACCTTCCCAAATCTCACTCACCCATCCCATCCCCCAAAGGCAAAGATCTCAACTTCCTTCAGCCTCCTACCAGCTTGTTCTCGGAACTATTCCAGGCAAGCACAAGACCCTCGCCCTGAGAAAGTCAGCCTCCTGGCTGGAAGAGGCAGGTGGAGCCAGCTTCCTTCCAGCTCTGCCCGGTCCAGGGGAAACGGAGCCTGGAGGCCACACACTCCAAAACCACAGTCAAATTATCCCTGCACTCAGGCAACCAAAGACACTGACTCTTGCCCACGGCTATGTAGGGAGGAAGGACAGTCCTAGCCAGAACCAACATCCTCGAAGAGAAACACATACTCAAGAGACGTGGCATCACACACCTACTCAGAGATACTCACACTTTCAGAGAGTCCCTTCTTACGCAGACACATACACACACTCTGTCACTCACGTTCAACACAAACAAATACGCCCACTGGAAGCCAAGGTGAGTCACACGTGAATAGATATCACCCACACAGAGACTCAAAGCGAGGGAGACTCGCAGTCAGTTGTCACACAGATTCAGCACAGACGCAGTCAGGCCGCGGGGCCTCAGGTGCCGGATCACAGCGGGGGAAATGTTCACTTTGGGCTTTGAAAGTTCTGCTCCCTGGATCGATTCACTAGTCTCCATCAGGGAACACAGCAGCTTCCCAAGCCCTGGGGTGTAGGACCTTTTGCAGGCGTCCCCCTACTTTCGCATCGCCTTTGCACTTAAAACAGGCAGTCCGCTTACCTCCAGGTCTCTCCCTTCCAGGCTCGAAAAGGGCCCAGCAGAAAAGGGGCATGGGTGCGGAGTCTCTTCTGTTGCCGACGCTCTCGGTTCTGCCTCTCCGGTCCCTTCCACACCGGCCTCCCTCCTCCCCAAAGTCCCGAGTGTCCACCCCCTCTTACCCGCCCCTGGAGCCGCTTCGCCTCCACCAGCCTCAGTCGCGCCGCCTCCACGTGCCTCGCTCTTCCCAGTCTCCTCCCGAGAGGGAGCACCGCACGCACCGCGCAGACTCCTGCCCTCCGGCAAAGTCCCACCAAGTCCCCGCTCCCCAGCCTTACCGGTCCCAGGGTTCGGGAAGGTGGGATGTGTGCGCTAAGCCAGTTCCAAGGAGTCCGCCCCGAGCGCCAACTCTTCTGGCCGCGGCGATCGCTCTGCGGGGACGACAGGGCGTCAGCGCGTAGAGCCCGGCTCCGGCCGGG
>NW_012122820.1:3914745-3917027 GCF_000951035.1 Colobus angolensis palliatus | reverse complement strand
ACCGAGGGACCGCGGGGACCCCTCCACCCGGGCCTCGGCTGCGGCCCCCACCGCCACTCGCCCTTCGATCTCTCCGCTCCGACTCTTTGCCTGCTCGTTGCGCGCCCCGCGCCCTCCCCTCCTGGCGGGGTCCCGACTCTCTTTCCCAGGAGCCGAGATCCTTCCTCTTCGCCGGGGTGGGGCTGTCCCGGGGGGAGGTGGACGGGGCCCGGCCTCCCGCCCCGCCACCCGGCGTCCCTCCGCACGAGTCCCTGGGAGGCCGGGGAAGGGGCGGGCGCCCGGCGCGCAGGAAGGGCTGCTCCCTTCCCTGCGGCTCCCACCAAAGGACACTTGCTCCGGGGAACCAGGAAGCAGGAACTCGCGGGCTCCATTCCCGGATCCGCCGCCAGTGCCCCCTCGCTTGCCCTCCCCGGCTTTAGCCCTTTCCGTTTTTCTCTCCTGCCCCTTGGGCATCTGTAAAACTGCCACTACGAGGAAACCACATGGGAGAAAGGGCACTCGGTTTGAAGTCCATGTGGCATGTCCTGAGACGCCTTTTGGGCTCAGTGACTCAATGAATATTCATCTAATATGTATGGTGAGTCCAGATACTGTGAAGCCCAGGATCAGCCCTCAGCACCTGCCCTCAAAGAGCTCAGAGTTTAGCTGGGGAGGCCTCGGGGTATACTGCCATCGGCGAGAGTCTGGACTTCAGACACACATGCCCAGGAGTCTCTTGTTGGGCCACGGGGTGCTGGAACAAAACGCTCAGGACAAACGGGCTTAAAGCAGTGTGCTGGCAGACAGCACCATCATCTACCTGGCCAGGAGACTGAAACCAAAGGACTTTTGGCTTTTACCAAAAATCAAGTCCAGACTTTTCTGGGGCATTATCACTTAGCCTTGTGTTGGGTGGTTGTCTAGATCTTATCTCCCTTGCCAAACAGAAACTTCCTTGAAGACAGAGTAATGTCTGATTTATCTTATCTTTCACACAGAACCAGCCTGGTGCCTGGGATAGGGAAG
This sequence comes from Colobus angolensis palliatus, assembly GCF_000951035.1. Lineage (NCBI taxonomy): Eukaryota > Metazoa > Chordata > Mammalia > Primates > Cercopithecidae > Colobus > Colobus angolensis. The sequence continues at coordinate 3,916,022 of NW_012122820.1, read as the reverse complement.
TGCACGATAAATGCTGCATAAATGAAAAACAATTGCTACCGTGGAAGATACTGAAAGGAAGGTGCTATCGGTGCCAAAGTTGTTTCCAAGAGAGGTATTCCAAAAGTCTTTCAAGCAATGACGCCATCACTGAACTAAGCATCCAGTCCTGCAAGGTGAAGGCGTTGAAGACGCAGCCCTCATTTGAATAGATGAATAGTGATATTTTTATTAAATAATGAGTCATATCAAGGCTTGGTCACGCCTTATGCACATGAAAAGACCAAAACACAAGGCAGCGTATCAGCACCAAGTGAAGTACACACTAAGCACCAACTATTTACTTCAGCAATCATAGGGGGGCGCGGTGGCTCACGCCTGTCATCTTAGCACTTTGGGAGGCCGAGGCAGGTGGATTGCTTGAGCCCAGGAGTTCGAGGCCAGCCTGGGCATCATGGTTTCCTGCACCTATAGTCCCAGCTACTCAGGAGGCTGAGGTGGGAGGATAGTTTGAGCCCAGAAAGTTGAGGCTGCAGTGAGCCGTGAATGCATCACTGCAAGGCAGCCTGGATGACAGAGCGAGACCCTGTCTCAAAGTAATTAATACTAATTATATGAATTCAGCAATCATTTGAGTGTTTGTTGACTTTGACACCACACTAAGGGAAGGAGTAGGTCCCTTTCCTCAAGCAGTTCCAGTCTAGGTGAGAAGACAGACAATTATGCAGAGTTCAATGGGAGCGCAAGGGCAGGAACAGTGAAATCCAAGTTACAGTGCATTTGATCTTGCTTTTGAGGATAAATGAGGGTTTGCCAAACAGGCTGGAAATCCCATTTAAGACACGAGGAACAGCGCCTACAAAGGTGAGGCAGCCAGTCTGCTGGTGTGTTTAGCGAAGGTTTGTAAATTGGTGTGACTGGAGAATAGAGATGTGGATAAGAAGATTGAAGGTAGTGGATAACAGACTTTGAAGGTCATTGCGTGCCATGCTGAAGATTTGGGCATCAAAAAAGACACAAATGTGATATAATCAGCACCACCATCAAGAAGACCCTCTGGCTACAGTCTTGGAGTTGGACTGGAGACTTGGGGGCCCTAAAACTCAAGCAGTGGTCCTGAGGTTGAGGAGGAGGGGAAGGATCTAGGAAACAGTTCAGATCATTTGGCTGTGTGGTGAGAAAACAAAAATCGCTAACCTTTAACAGCTGAACAATGGTTGGTGTCAGTAAGTGAGATAAGAATTCAGGGCTGCCGGGCGTGGTGGCTCAAGCCTGTAATCCCAGCACTTTGGGAGGCC
>NW_012122820.1:3912886-3913200 GCF_000951035.1 Colobus angolensis palliatus | reverse complement strand
AGGACCCTAATTCACTGACCCTCAGGAATGAGTCTTTTGGTGGAAATATTTCAGCTGTCTGGATCCTACAAATGGATCCTCACTCAAGCTTGATGATGGACTGTGCAGGAGGAGGAGGAGGGTAAGGGTGTGTGCAGGGCCGGGTGGTTTCGTGTAGGGGTGTTTGTGTTGGCTATATTCCAAAGTCAAAGGTAAAAATCACGTTAATTGGGCACAGTGGGTCAGGTCAGTAATTCTAGTACTTTGGGAGGCCAAGGTTGGAGGAACTCTTGAGCCCAGGAGTTTGAGACCAGCTTGAGCAATGTAATGAGACC
>NW_012122820.1:3903101-3906416 GCF_000951035.1 Colobus angolensis palliatus | reverse complement strand
CAGGAGTTCAAGACCAGCCTGGCCAACCATGGAACCCACAAGGCAGAGTGAGCCAAGATCGCGCCACTGCACTCCAGCCTGGGCGACAGAGCGAAGACTTCGTCTCAAAAAAAAAAATGTACATTGTACACCATAAATATATACAATTTTTATTTGTTAATTATACCTTAATGAAACTGGTGGTGGTAGCAAAGAGATTATATAGAATTAGAAAAACTCAATTAATAGATTCTGAGTAAATGCCACCATTTGAGTCTTCTAGACTTCTCATCGATCCACTCATTATCCTACATATTTGTTTCAACTATTGCTGACTGCCAGTTTACAACTCTAGAAACTTTTTTCCCCAATAAATCAAACCATTCCCCCCAAACAAACAAAGAAAAGACAGCTGGATTGAATGGCCTAATAGGAAACTGATAGAGTAAAGAGAGATTGTTTCTTAGCTTTTAGGTGAAAGGCAAATATTTTACTTTTTTTTTGGACACAGGATCTCTCTCTGTTGCCCAGGCTGCAGTGCAGTGGTGCAGTCAGGGCTCACTGCAGTCTTCACTTCCTGGGCTCAAGTGATTCCCCCACCTTAACCTCCCAAGTATCTGAGACCACAGGTGTGCACCACTTCACTTAGCTAATTAAAAAAATTTTTTTTGTAAAGACAAGATGGCCCTATATGCTCAAGCTGGTCTCAAACTCCTGGCCTCAAGCCCTCTTCCTGCGTTGGACCTCCAAATGTTGGGATTACTCGTGTGAGCCACTGGGCTGGACCACATCTTGCTTTGGAGATATCTCCAAAGCTGCTCCTCACACCTTGGAAAGTATTATGCAATGACTCCTGTGGGTCAGCTGTCACTCAGGTGCTTTTTCTTTTTTAACCTCTCCATCCTATATTTGTTTATTTATTTTTATGTTTTTAGTAGAGATGGGGTTTTGCCATGTTGGCCAGGCTGGTCTGGAACTCCTGGCCTCAAGTGATCCGCCCGCCGTGACCTCCCAAAGTCCTAGGATAACAGGTGTGAGCCACTGCACCCAGCCCATCCTATACTTTTACTTACTTTTTTCCATAAGAGAATCTTCACTTGACATCAGCTGAACTTCATCTTGTGCTTTGAAGGACAAGACAGACCATTTTCTGTTTTGTTTTGTTTTGTTTCTTTGAGATGAAGTCTCGCTCCGTCTCTCAGGCTGCAGTACAGTGGTGTGATCTCGGTTCACTGCAACCTCCACCTCCTGGGTTCAAGCCATTCCCCTGCCTCAGCCTCCCTAGTAGCTGGGATTACAGGCATGCGCCACCACACCCAGCTAATTTTTGTATTTTTAGTAGAGATAGGGTTTCACCATGTTGGCCAGGATGGTCTCGATCTCTTGACCTCATGATCTGCCCACCTTGGCCTCCCAAAGTGCTGGGATTACAGGCATGAGCCACTGCGCCTGGCCTTGTTTTGTTTTGTTTTGTTTTGTTTTGAGACAGAGTCTCGCTCTGTCACTCAGGCTGGAGTGCAATAGCAGGATCACAGCTCACTGCAGCCTGGACCTCCCAGGCTCAAGCTATCCTCCCACCTAGGCAAAACGGATCTTTATCGAAGGTTTTTCTTTTTTTTTTCCCCCCGCAACTGTCTATAGAATAAAAGTAGTCAATAATTTGATAAGCATAATATTCGTTCTATTATGTCTTCATGAAAGAGAAATGTAGGCCAGGGGCAGTGGCTCATACCTTTAATGCCAACACTTTGGGAGGCTGTGGCTGTGGCTGGAGGATCACTTGAGGCCAGGAGTTTGAGACCAGCCTGAGCAACATAGGGAGACCCCATCTCTACAAAAAATAAAAATAAAAATATCTGGATGTGGTGGCATGTGCCTGTAGTCCCAGCTACTTGGGAGGCTGGGGTGGGAAAATTGCTTGAATCTGGGAGGTCGAGGCTGCAGTGAGCTGTGATTGTACCGCTGCACTCCCACCTGGGCAATAGAGCAAGACCCTGTCTCAAAAAAAAAGAAATGTGAAAGAGAACAGGCCCTAGGTCCACTATCTAGGGAACAGTATATGCTGTGGGCTAAATTGTGTCCCCCTAAATTTGTATGTTGAGGTCCAAACCCCTAGTACCTCAGAATGTGACTGTGTTGGAGATAGGGCCTTTACAGAGGTACCTAAGGTAGCACGAGGTCATTAGGGTGGGCCCTAATCCAGTGTAACTGCTGTCCTCATGAACAAGGACACAGAACACTCAGACCAAGGGATGACCATGTGAGGACGCAGAGGGAGAAAGGGAGAAGCGCCTCAGAAGAGACCACACCTGCCAGCACCTGCATCCTCCACTTCCAGCCTCCAGAATTGTAAGAAATGCATTTCTGTTGTTTGAGCGCCCCAGTCTGTGGATTTTGTTACGGCTATGGCAGTCCAGGCTGACTAATTCAGTGTATTAATATTTCCAAACTGAAACAAACAACAGGTTTCCATTGCACAGAGGTGGAAGTGTTCTCTGCACAATTCTCAAGCAGGGTGAAATTCCTACGGGGGTCTTATCCTCAGCTATCCAGGAGCTTCCTGAAGAAAAGTCAAAAGGAAGGAAAAGCTTCCTCCAATCTTGTTCAGCTAAAATCTTCATCTTCAGTAATCCTGTTTGATAAAATATTCTGAAAATGAGAGTTAACTAAGTTGTGTGTGATGACCTTGTTGGGGCGTTAAACAGTCAGAGTTTAAATTCCAGCGTGGCTACCTATGAAGTGAGCCTCGGTTTCCCCATCACTCATTTTTTCACTGCACATTTATTGAATGTGTGGAAAACAGAGGAGTCATGATGTCAGCCTCTCAGGCTGCCACGCGTGGAACACAGGAGCAGAATTGCTAAGAAGATAGTTCGCTTGGGAACCTGAAGTTGAGATTTCTGTAGCCCAACTAACATTTTCCAACACAGCTTTCTGTGATGATGAGAATGTTCTCGGCCGGGCATAGTGGAGCATGCCTGTAATCCCAGCTACTCGGGCAGCTGAGGCACGAGAAGTCCTTAAACCCGGGAGGCAAAGGTTGAAGTGAGCTGAGATCACGTCTCGGCACTCCAGCCTGGACAACAGAATGAGACTCTGTCTCAAAACAACAACAACAAACAGTTGGGCCGCCGGGCGCAGTGGCTCATGCCTGTATTCCCAGCACTTTGGGAGGCCAAGGCGGGTGGATCACCTGAGGTCGGGAGTTCGAGACCAGCCTGACCAACATGGAGAAACCCTGTCTCTACTAAAAATAAAAAACTAGCTGGGCATGGTGGCACATGCCTGTAACCCCAGCTACTTGGGAAGCTGAGGCAGGAGAATTGCTTGAACCCG
>NW_012122820.1:3902086-3902756 GCF_000951035.1 Colobus angolensis palliatus | reverse complement strand
AGCACTTTGGGAGGCCAAGGCGGGTGGATCACCTGAGGTCGGGAGTTCGAGACCAGCCTGACCAACATGGAGAAACCCTGTCTCTACTAAAAATACAAAAATTCGCCAGGCATGGTCGCAGGCACCCATTGTCCCAGCTACTCGGGAGGCTGAGGCAGGAGAATCACTTGAACCTGGGAGGTGAAGGTTGCAGTGAGCCGAGATCACACCACTGCACTCCAACCTGGGCAACAGAGCAAGACTCCATCTCAAAAAAAAAAAAAGAAAAATGTTCTCCATCTGCACCATCCAGTGTGGTAGTCACTAGCCACATGTGGCTATTGAGGACTTGAACTGTAGCTAGCCTGACTGAAGACCTGAATTTGAATGAATTTGCATGTAAATAGCCACATGTTGGCCAGCACAGCTGTGCAGGCTCTCAGACGGAGATGCCTAGCAACAATTAGATAACACTTGCAGAGCTTGTGAAAAAATTTGGGACTGTGGGAGGGAGCAAGTGTAAATGTGTAAAGTTATGGGAGTTACTAAGCGTGGATTAAGATGACATTAGCCTGGCCAGGCGCGGTGGCTCAAGCCTGTAATCCCAGCACTTTGGGAGGCCGAGGCGGGCGGATCACGAGGTCAGGAGATCGAGACTTTCCTGATTTATTACCAGGTACTAGGTACTGGG
>NW_012122820.1:3890858-3895795 GCF_000951035.1 Colobus angolensis palliatus | reverse complement strand
CCGTCTCAAAAAAAAAAAAAAAAAAAGATGACATTAGCCTGGTGTGGTGGCACACACCTGTCGTCCCAGCTACTTGGGAGGCTGAGGCTGAGGAGGAAGGATCGCTTCTACCCAGGAGGTTGGGTCTGCAGCGAGACATGATTGCGCCATTGCACTCAGTCTGGGCAGCAAAACCAGACCATTCTCAAAAATTCATTGGCTGGGCGTGGTAGCTCACACCTATAATCCCAGCACTTTGGGAGGCCAAGGAGGGCGGATTATTTGAGGTCAGGAGTTCAAGCCCAGCCTGGCCAACATGATGAAACCCCATCTCTACTAAAAATACAAAATTAGCCAGGCATGGTTTTAGTGTATGCCTGTAGTCCCAGCTACTCGGGAGGCTGGGCCAGGAGAATCGTTTGAACCCAGGAGGCAGTGGTTGTAGTGAGCTGAGATTGTGCCACTGCACTCCAATCTGGGCCACAGAGTGAGACTCTGCCTCAATAATAATAATTAATTAATTAATTAATAGTAATAATTTCATATGGTTTAAAACTTCTTTTTTAATGATTCCTGCTGGACAGGCATGATGGTGGATGCCTAGAATCCCAGCACTTTGGGAAGCTGAGGTGGGAGGATCACTTGAGTCCAGGAGTTGGAGTCCAGTCTAGGCAACATAGTGAGACCCCATCTCTACAACAAATAAAAAAATTACTCAGGCATGGTAGCATGTGCCTCTGGTCCCATCTGCACAGGAGGCTGAGGCAGGAGGATCACTGGGGCCCAGGAGGTCAAGACTGAAGTGAGTCATGATCGTGCCACTGCACTCCACCCTGGGTGACAAAGTAAGACTGTCTCAAAAAAAAAGAAAAAGGTTCCTCCCGCGTCTGTCTTGCCCTTCCTATGCTGTTCTGCTTCTATAGTTAACCCACTTTTTAGTCTCCAGTTTCTCAGTGTTTATGCAAAAATAATCATGGGCTTGCAATTTCCCACCCTTTGTGCACAGAAGGAAGCATGCTGTTCTATAGCTCACTTCTCACTGAATGTCTCCTGGAGGTATTTCTGCATCAATCAATACAGTCTTCCTCACACTTGTTTATTCTCCATAGTATTCCATTGTGGGAAGTACCTTAGTGGGTTTTTTCCTCTCTCTCTCTCGTTTTTTTCTTTTTTTTTTTTTTTTCCTGAGGCAGTCTCTCTCTGTTGCCCAGACTAGAGTGCAGTGGTGTGATCATGGCTCACTGCAGCCTCGATCTCCCAGCTCAAGTGATGCTCCCATTTCAGCCTCCTGAGTAGCTGGGACTACAGGCATGTGCCCCCATACCTGGCTGATTTTAAAAAGCTTTTGTTTGTTTGTTTGTTTGTTTTTTGTAGAAACAGGGTCTTGATATGTTGCCCAGGCTGGTCTCAAAGTCCTGGGCTCGAGCGATACTCCTGCCTGGGCCTCTTAACGTACTGGGATTAATTACAAGCATAAGCCAACCGCGTCCAGCCTTACCTTAGTGTTTTTAACTAGTCCCCTATAGATAGGCATTTTGCACATTAATAATGTGTGGGTTTTTTTTTTTTTTTTTTTTTTTGAGACAGGGTCTTGCTGTGTCCCTAGACTGAAGTGCAGTGGTGCAATCCTAGTGCACGTAAGCAATCCTCCTACCTCAGCCTCCCAAGTAGCTTGGAATACTACTGGTGTGTGCCACCACCCCTGGCCCAAAGATTAAATTTATGTATCTCTATCTCTCTAAATATCTGATATAGAACAACATACGACTGCCCAAAGGCAAAGATCAGGAAACCTTTTTCAAGGTCACATTCTACCTTAGCCTGACCTCGTTTGTCCCACGTATGCATCAGTACTTTGGAAATGGAACTTAGACCCACCTTTTTGTTGTTGTTGTTGTTGTTGTTGAGACAGAGTCTCGCTCTGTCACCCAGGTTGGAGTGCAGTGGTGCAATCTTGGCTCACTACAACCTCCGCCTCCCGGGTTCAGCTGATTCTTGTGCCTCAGCCTCCCGAGTAGCTGGGATTACAGGCGTGCACCACCACGTCTGGCTAATTTTTGTATTTTTAGTAGAGATGGGGTTTCACCATTTTGGCCAGACTGGTCTCAAATTCCTGACCTCAAGTGATCCGCCTGCCTCGGCCTCCCAAAGTGCTGGGATTACAGGCATGAGCCACCGTGCCCACACGCGGCCTAGACACACTTTAAAAATGTTGCTCTAATTCTTAGCCCTCTTCTGCCAGTCACCCTCCTTTCTCCTCAAACCATTCTTCCTTCCTAATCTTCCTACTCCCAAACTACAGAAGAAAGAGAACTGCTGGATAATTCTTCTTGAAACACTTGAGATTCATGACAAGGGGCAGAATCTAGGTAGAAAGTGCTTAACTAGATGTTAAACCCTGTGGCTTGAGCCCCAATATTAAACCAAAGAGGTAGAGTAAAAGCTGGTGATAGACCAGGAAAAAGCCTGCCCTCTCCTATGCCCCCAGCTTTACCTCCGTGTGGCTTAGGTCATGGCCAAAGCCACGTTGGGGCAGTGTCGAAGGAGCTCAGGACTGATGGACCAAAAGACAAGGCATATCCAGAAAGAATCTTGGAGGCCCATTTTGTATTTGAAATACTTCAAAAATTTCCATCAACATCAGGGCTAATATTTGCATAGGCTGTTACTTCAAGTAAAAACACAGATGGGTACAAGGTGAGGAAAGGGAGGTAGGATCAGGGCTGGGCTAGCACTGGTGTGTGAAGTAACCCGGTTAAACCATGCTGTGCTTCTGTCCTGTCCTATTGTCTCTGGAAAACCATCTAAATTTGCTTTATAAACATGTATAAGCCATTCTGTATAAGTGCATGGCTAAGAAGATCATTGTTCTGTTAAGTTTTTTCTTTTTCTTTTTTTTTTTTTGAGATGGAGTCTTGCTCTGTCGCTCACGCTGGAGTGCAGTGGCACGATCTCAGCTCACTGCAAGCTCCATCTCCCCGGTTCACGCCATTCTCCTGCCTCAGCCTCCCCAGTAGCTGGGACTACAGGCGCCCGCCACCATGCCCAGCTAATTTTTTGTATTTTTTAGTAGAGACGGGGTTTCACCGTGTTAGCCAGGATGGTCTCGATCTCCTGACCTCGTGATCCGCCCGCCTCAGCCTCCCAAAGTGCTAGGATTACAGGCGTGAGCCACCGCGCCCGGCACCTTAACTAGTTTCGAAACTCCAGAAATATTAGTGTTCGCAGGCTTTCAGAAGAGAGCCATGGTATAACACGAGGTGCTTGGTAAATGCGCGGTAATGTGGTCGGCTTGCTGTTTTCACTCAGGCCTGGTGACTTCCTCACCTGTGCGGGGTCTGCCCATTTTAACGCACTTGCAACATGCATTCCTGGACAGTAGGTGGCGCCATGGAACCACCTACAGTTCCCACCGCACACCTTCATTTGTGGCAGCCCGTTTTTAGTGGATGAGGGGAGTCTATTGGTTGATAAAAAAGACTGAGACTTTTAAAGCATATCCATTGCCAGTGATAATGAGGAGACGTAAGCAGGAAAGGAGGCAAGATGATCCAATATGCCAGTGGTCAGGAAACGTGTCTCAGGAGGTGGCACAGAAACTGGCAAGTCCTTGGCATGCCCCTGGCTGGGGCCTGCATGGGCCTGGCTAAGAGAGCTGTGGACTGAAGAGAAGCAGGTGTTAGATGTGCAGACAATTCCCGGGCAGGAGCTGGAGGCTGAGGAAAAAGGCAGTTTGCAACATGCTGGAGTTTTCTCTAGGAGCGAGCTGTGTGTGTCTTGAGAGAATTGCTTAGTTATTATAACCAAATGGACAAATGTCAAGTTGGCTAATAAATCGTACTTGGTAGAATAAAGAGGACATTTCTCAGTGCACGATCCTGTTTCTTCCACAATTCCAGTCTCCTCTCCATGGTGCCTTCGCTGAGGCAATCTGTGCTTTCCCTGAGCTCTGTGTCACCTCTCCTGCGAGTCATCCTTAGCCATCAACAGCATGAAGCTGTCCAGGGGTAACCAGTGAGTTCAGCTCAAAACAGGGGAATGCCAGAGTGTTGTCAGCATGAGTGGGGAGAAACATGTACTTCAAGAATGTAAAAGGGCACGTAGTTCAAAGCCTCTCAATCTATAAAGGAGGCACATGGCAAATCACTGGCAGAAATAGGGTCAGAACCCAGGAAGATTTTGCCTTAGTCGAACCATCACTTTATTTCTGCACTTACAATGCTGGTCTCAAGGAAGTGAATTGATGCTAGTTAATTTCTTCTATGATCTATTAAACTGATCAAAAAGAGCCTTTTGCAGGCCTGTTTTTAGACTTGCAGTTGACACTTGCTGAAATCTTTCATGTTAATGCCCACCAGTATGTCCCTGATCACTAGTGTACAAAACTGTGTCACAAAGAGTCTATTTGGGCCAGGCATGGTGGCTCGTACCTGTGATCCCAACACTCTGGGATGCCAAGGGGAGAGGATTGCTTGAGCCCAGGAGTTCAAGACCAATCTGGGCAACATGGTGAAACCCTATCTCTACCAAAAATTTAAAAATTAGTTGTTGGTGGTGGACGGCTGTAGTCCCAGCTACTTAGGAGACTGAGGTGGGAGGATGGTTTGAGCCCAGGAGGCAGAGGTTGCAGTGAGCCAAGATCACACCACCGCACTCCAGCCTGGGAAACAGGGCCAGACCCTGTCTCAAAAAGACAGAAAACCTGGCCAGCCATGCACCTTAGCCAAAGAGAATCATATGAAAAAGAAAACAATTCACATTGTGCATGTTGAAGACTTAAAAAAAAAGGAAAAATCAAGCTGTAAGAATTGATTCCAGCTCTTGTCCTGATTTTTAGGCTCGTCTTGCTTCTTTCCATGTGTTTATCACTGTGACACTGATAAGAGCCAGAAAGCCTAGGAAAGCTTTGTGGACACTTTTTTTTTTTTGAGAGGGAATCTGGCTCTGTCACCCAGGCT
>NW_012122820.1:3877964-3889258 GCF_000951035.1 Colobus angolensis palliatus | reverse complement strand
CAGGGTGGTGTGCAATGCTGTGATCTCTGCTCACTGCAACCCCAGCCTCCCGGGTTCAAGCGATTCTCATGCCTCAGCCTCCTGAGTAGCTGGGATTACAGGCGCACACCACCACACCTGGCTAATTTTGGTATTTTTAGTAGAAACGGGGTTTTGCCATGTTGGCCAGGCTGGTCTCCAACTCTTGGCCTCAGGTGATCTGCCTGCCTCGACCTCCCAAAGTGCTGGGATTATAGGCGTGAGCCACTGCACGTGGCCCAAGACGACAATTATGATTACGGAACATGACAGTAGGAACTTCCTGAGGCACAGGACTTGCAAAGGCAGTGACACATTTTTATATAAATTAACTTTTATTTCTATAACATATAAAAGGTATAAATAGGACTTATGTAAAAACCAATCAGCTGCACACACAAATTATGTGAAATTAGTTTATATATCTCTTTAAACCAGAGGGAGGAGGAGGCAGCAGGATGAGGTCCACCTGGCCCACCGTAAGTCCTTCCCCAGATGCTGTCGTGTATTAATAGCTTCTGGGGTCAACCAGGGTCATCTGCCAGGCAGTGCCTCAGGATGGGGTGGGGGTGGGGGTGGTGACGAGGTGTGAGGCTTCTGGGCACGGCTGTGAGGGAGGCACTTGGTGGGAAACATGCCTGAGATGTAAACAGTGTTGTCCTCACCGAGAAGGTGGGACTTGTCGCGGATGGGACAAGCCAAGGGTCCCGCAGCTCCCAGCTGGCTCTCCGTCACATGCTTGTCTGATGTGGTGCAGGAGCAGCAGGCAGGGGTGAGAGGCGTGTCCACAGGAGGGAGGTCTGAGGGAGCAGCCGCCGTGGATGTCCCACCCAGTGCTGGCAAACAGTTCTGTGCACAAGGGCTGCAGCTCAGCAGTGCTGACAGTGGAGCTCACCGAGCTCCTGTATTCTCAAGGTTTGGATACATTCTGGGAGGGATGAACTGGTGTAAGAGTCACATAATACGTGGAGGGGTGCAATAATCCAAAAACTGTAGCAAAACACCTTCTATGCCTATGAACCTGGGTTGGGGGAGCCGCGAACAAAGTCCAAAGCTCTGCCACACGGGCCAGGAGTGCTCATGTCTGCTGGCTGATCCTCCCCAAAGCCTCTCCTGCCACCTTTTTTTTTAAAAACTAAACTAAATGGTCAATACTGCCATCTCTCTTGATAATGACAAAATGTTTGCACCAGATGCCTGCAGGTGTGTGTGTCGCTCCGCACTAGTGGATCCGTAGTGATATAGCTGTGGGAGGCACTCCTGGGTTGAAAATGAAGGCAATTACCAAATTACGGTCAGTCTTGACTGAGTCACCTCTAGAGTTTATGCTTTCAGCCTTAATTGAAATGAAGACAATTATATACAGTTCTCACGTAGTTGATCAGAAATGTGATCACAGCCACTCTGACTAAGATCGGTGCTGGCCAGTCTGCTGTGAGGGAATGAAGAGAGGAGAGGAACTGCGATGTCAGTCCCTGATTCTACTGCAAGTTTCCAAGCACAGGAAATCTCACTCTAGCTTCAGGAGATGATATGTGACAAGAACATGACTGTGCTTTAAATCATCTCTCAACCATGCTAAGTTGTGATCCCTCACCAAGTCTATGAAACCTGGAAAAGGAGTCGAGTGCATGGGGTGTGTGTGTGTTTTATAAATTCAGGGATCATTCCAAAAGGGGCAAACTACTGCTTTTCGTGTGTGTGTTTTATAAATTCAGGGATCATTCCAAAAGGGACAAACTATTGCTCTTCAAGTCCTGGGGCAGGGAGGGGAAGGGGAGGCCACTGTCCGCTCCTGAAAGCTCTGTGGGGAGAAAGGCTCCCTGCCTGATTGTTCTGTCATTCACATGCCAGCTTACTGTCAAAGCTAGAAAGACCGATGCCAAAGGCCTGAACTGCGCAAAGTGGGTACTTGTAGTCCAGTGTGAACACGTCATCTGCCACACGTCCAAACTGCATGACTATATAGTCAGCTAGAAACAGAAGGAAATCAAGCTGTTAGAATATAATGTGGTTGCACTAAGGGAAAACTTTTTTTTCTTCCTTTTCTGAGATGGGCTTTTGCTCTGTCGCCCAGGCTGGAGCCTAGTGGAATGACCACAGCTCACTGCAGCCTTGACCTCCCATCCCAGGCTCAAGTGATCCTCCCACCTCAGCCTCTTGAGTAGCTGGGACTACAGGCAAGCACCACCATGCCTGGCTAATATTTTACTTGTTGTGAAGATAGGGTCTCAGTGTGTTGCTCAAGCTGGTCTCAAACACCTAGGCCAAAGTGATTCTCCTGCCTCGGCCTCCCAAAGTGCTGGGATTACTGGCCCAGTGAAAACCTATTTATGATACAAATAGGCCAGTTAATCACCAGGTTTCTGTAGAATAGAGAGCGGCTTGCTGGGAACGTCACAAGCTCCGTAGGCTAGAGGTGCCAGGAACCTTTACTGGGGTCATTTGCCTTTGTTTCCAAACAACCTACTCTATGACTTCTCTGATTTGTATTTTTTTTTTTTTTGAGACGGAGTCTCACTCCGTCGCCCAGGCTGGAGCGCAGTGACGCAATCTCGGCTCACTGCAGCCTTGACCTCCTGGCTCAAGTGATGCTCCCACCTCAGCCTCCCAGGTAGCTTGGACTACAAGTGCCTGCTACCAGGCCCAGCTAATTTTTTCTATCTTTTGTAGAGATGGGGTTTCACACCATGTTGCCCAGGCTAGTCTTAAAACTTCTGGTCTCAAGTGATCTGCCCAGCTCAGCCTCACAAAGTGCTGAGGTTACAGACGTGAGCCACGGCGCGCAGCCAGCTTTTCTGATTTGCTGTAGCGTCTCTCACACTCCTCTCCCCTCCTCAACACAGTGATTTACAGGTTTTCTCTAAAACTGTCGTTTCATCTTTCCAAGAAATCCTCTCTCTCCTCCATGATTAGCTCCTGACGATCATTTCCTATTGCGTACCGGGAATGTGCATTTCCCATCTTGTAAGAGCGTCTATCCTCCTCTTCCTACCCAACCCTTCCTGGAGGCTTACGGTCATTTTTGTGGACTATCTGGAAGTTCTTCACTGATGCCTGAGTGACCCGGCCACGAAAGTTGAGGACATAGGACTGGGTGTCACTGTTCCAGACGGGGGCCTTGTTGTGCAGTTCAATCAGATTTTCCATAGTTTTGTTCTGCCACCTTGAGAGCAAACTGTCATGGTTCTGTCCAAAGGGAAATAATTTCTTTGTAACTGACGACCCTACAACTCTACAAGGTAGAAGGTAGAGGAGGAGAATACTTTCTCCATTTCAGAAAGGGTAAACCAGAAGGAAAGAATGAAAGCCAACAATGAAAACAGGTTTTTAAAATTATTCTACATTATCCAGCATTTCTCTTTGACGAAAACATGGTTTCAAGGCAGCGACTCTGCAACTGCTCTTATCCTGAGGTTCTGGAGGGGCAGGTCTCCTAAAGAAGGGTATGGAGCCATGCTCCAGTGTGGGGCTCTGGAAGCTCAATTTTTTTTTTTTTTTTTTTGGTATTAATCTCTCTGTATTGTACTACTGTCTTTTAGAGTCTTTTGCTGATTTAAATATGTTCTTACTCACGTTTCGTGGCTGATGTGGGATCTGCTTATGATTCAGTGTCATTCCAGGAATGATCACAGACATTTTCCTAGGACCTTTAAATCCAAGTACGTTCGTCTCCTGGAAGATAGGAAAACAAGGCAGAACTTGGAAACAGGAGAAAAATAGAGACCACATTCTTTTATAACATGAGACTTTCTTGGGAACGTAAGATGCTTACAATATCAGGTGTACCGGCCAGGGGCGGTGACTCACGCTTGTAATCCCAGAACTTTGGGAGGCTGAGGTGGGCAGATCACCTGAGGTCAGGAGTTTGAGACCAGTCTGGCCAACATGGTGAAACCTTGTCTCTACTAAAAATACAAAAATTAGCCAGGCGTGGTGGCAAGTGCCTGTAGTCCCAGCTACTAAGGAGGCTGAGGCAGGAGAATTGCTTGAACCCAGGAGGCAGAGGCTGCAGTGAGCCGAGATCGCATCATTGCACTCCAGTCTGGGCGACAAGAGTGAGACTCTGCCAAAAAAATAAATAAATAAAAAATATAATAAATCATGTGTACCAAAAATAATTTTATTACTTTGCTGTAAACAGAGTCAAAAACAGGAAAGTAATATATCTCTTTATAACTCTTTTTTTGTTGTTGTTTTGTTTTCTGAGACAGAGTCTTGCTCTGTCGCCCAGGCTGGTGTGCAGTGGCGCAATCCCGACTCACTGCAAGCTCTGTCTCCCGGGTTCATGCCATTCTCCTGCCTCAGCCTCCCGAGTAGATGGGACTACAGGCACCCGCCAGCACGCCCGGCTAATTTTGTAGTTTTTTTTTTTTTAAAGTCGAGACAGGGTTTCTCCATGTTGGTCAGGCTGGTCTCCAGTTCCCGACCTCAGGTGATCCACCCATCTCGGCCTCCCAAAGTGCTGTGATTACAGGAGTAAGCCACCACGCCCGGCCTCTTACTCTTGAGTCTTAAATGAGATTTGAGATAACTGTGAACAAACTGCCCAACTTTGTCAGCACCAACACATATTTATTTCCCAGTGAGGGCATGGCACTAGATTACATACAGTGAGAATGAGTTGTGGTTAAATAAGTAAGGCCCGCACTAGATGTTAAAAATGCCTGTCAAGCCAAGCAGATTATTCTTATTTTATTTTGAGATGGAGTCTTGCTCTGTCACCCAGGCTGGAGTGCAACCTCTGCCTCCTGGGTTCAAGCGATTCTTCTGCCTCAGCCTCCCGAGTAGCTGGGATTACAGGTGCCTGCCACCACGCCTGGCTAATTTTTTTATATTTTTAGTAGAGACGGGGTTTCACCATGTTGGCCAGGCTGGTCTCGACCTCCTGACTTCAGGTGATCCACCCGCATCAGCCTCCTAAGTGTTGGGATTACAGGCATGAGACACCACGCCTGGCCGATTATTATTATTTTCTAAATAGGATCTCATGCTGTCGCCCAGGCTGGAGTGCGTGGCGTGAATACAGCTCACTGCAGCCTCGACCCTCCTAAGACTCAAGTGATCCTCTTGCCTCAGTGCCTCCAGTAGCTGGGACTCCAGTGACTGCCACCACGCCCAGCTAGTTTTTGTATTTTTAGTAGAGACAGGGTTTCACCATGTTGCCTAGGCTGGTCTCTCCTGGGCTCAAGTGATCTGCCCGCCTCAGCCTCCCAAAGTGCTGGGATTACAGCTGTGAGCCATCAAGCCCAGCCAAGCTAAGCAGATTATGTATGAAAGCTATAGAGGAAAGACACTTTACATCAAAGTGTTGAAGTCAAATGGTTCTCAGGCATGTAGATAAGATCTCATGGGAGTCAAATGATGGGATTAATTTCAACTTAAGAAAGTTGAGACTTTGGAATTAAAAAACCCAGCTGAGATGGGTCAATTCCTTCTTGCTTTCTCTTACTCAACAACTCTTTGAATACCTACTGTGTGCCAGGCCATGTGCTAGTATGGATACAGCCATGAGTAAGAGTTCACAAGAATTTACAAACTGGTGGAGACGGTTCATGTTGAACAAATAATAACAAGTACGTACACGTGGGTTACAAATGCCACAGGACACAGACAAAGGAATGTCAACCACATCTGGTGGAGCACATCAGAAAAGACTTTGAAAAGGCAAAAGGCAAGAAAGAGGAAAAGGGAAGCCTCTCCAAGGAGGAAAGATGAGTGTGGCTGGACACAGGAATGACAGGAGGGCTGCTTGGCTAGAATGACGGGGAGCGGGGTTGAGCCAATAGAGGAGTCTGAAAGCAAATGCTGCCATGTTAGATCTTACACAATGGGTAGTCACTAAAAGATTTGAAGCAGAACAGGAGGATCAGCTAGAGCCTTGTTTTAGGAAGATTCATGTGGTAGCAATAGAGAATGAGCTAGATAGTTCTCAGGTCTTTCCTGGGTGTGAAATAAAATGAAAAAGTACAATAAAACAAATAATAAGATGAAATTGAAAAAGAAGTGACCTATAAATGCCAAAAAGAGGAAAAAAATAAGAAAAAGATTAAAAAGAGAAAAAAGAGAATGAACTAGATAGGAAAAGATTAAAAGCAAAAAAAAGATCAGCTTTAATTTATTGTAACCTTTGGCCACTGGATAAGAAGTAAAGGTCTGAACTAAGTGGCAGCAGGAAAAAAGAAGAGGAAATAAGGGAAGAAATATTCTGAGAGTGAAAAATAATTGAACTTGGCAATTCAAATAACTAAAACTCAAATACATGGAGAAAATGGTACAGCAACAGAAATCAGAAACAGAAACAAGCTTGGGAGGGGAGGTTCTTTAGCGACACTAGGTGAAACGTGCCAGCAGGACATCAGGAGGGCAGGAAGTGGGCCTTGGGAAAGCAGCACTCACATAGGAGATGGCAGCCAGCTCCTGCCGGGTGTGGGCCGCTCCTACCAGACCCCGGCCCTTGATGGGGCAGATACCACGGTCGTAAACTGTAAACTTGGTCCCCATGAGGTTGGATCTGGAGTCAGGAGAAAAAGTCACCATGATTATCTGTAATTTTTTTCTTATACAAACACACTCTAAGAGAAGGAAAATGGAAGCCTATTTTCCAAATGTCTAAATGTTCATCATCACTTTTTCAAAAATATCCCATTAAAGCAAGGAAGGAACTAAGATTTTCTTTTAACTTTTTATTTACTTGTTCATTCATCTGAGACAGGTTCTCGCTCTGTCACCCAGCTGGAGTGCAGTGGCAGGGATCATAGCTCATGTCAGCCTCAAACTCCCAGGCTCAAGCCGTCTTCTCACCTTAGCCTCCTGGGTAGCTGGGGCTACAGGCCAGCACTGCCATGCCTGGCTAATTTTTAAATTTTTTGAAGAGATGTCTCAATGTGTTGCCCAGACTGGTCTCAAACTCCTGGCCTCAAGTGATCCTCCAACCTCAGCCTCCCCAAATGCTGGGATTACAGGCCTAAGCCACCACACCATGCTTATTTTTTTATTTTTCTGAGACAGACTCTCATTCTGTTACCCAGGTTGGGGTGCAGTGGTGCTATCTTGGCTCATGGCAACCTCTGCCTCCTGGGTTCAAGCAATTCTCGTGCTTCAGCCTCCTGGGTAGCTGGTAGCTGGAATTATAGGTACGCGCTACCACACCCGGCTGATTTTTGTATTTTTAGTAGAGAGGGGGTTTCTGCCATGTTGGCCAGGCTGGACTCTAACTCCTAACCTCAAGTGATCCACCTGCCTTGGCCTCTCAAAGTGCTGGGATTACAGGTGTGAGCCACTGTACCCAGACTTTTTTTTTTCTTTTTTTCTTTTCTTTCTTTCCTTTTTTTTTTTTTAAGATTACAACATCAATACATGCTAGCTGTAACCAAGATATGAACTGTTCTGCAACTGTAGGAATAAGACTACCAGAAAGAATAGGACAGGGATCTAAGGTTGCTTTCACCTAAGCTTGCCGACATAACTTTCTCCTTCACGAGATAAATCAACTGGATCAATGGAGATAAGGTAGTTGGCTGTTTTGCTCTTTTTCCGCTTTCTAGCTGCAAGAAGAAATATCTGGGAAAAGAAAAAGTGTCAGTCAAAAATGAAGTCGAGAGAACCCACCCCGCCCCTGGCCATGGTTGTCGTACCTATTCATTCAGCCAGTGTTTAGCAAGTCCCCAGCATATGTCTAAGCTGTTAATCTTTGGGTCTTTATCCCTTTTTCTAACTCTCTTATCAGAATTCACTATCAGGCTGGGTGCAGTGGCTCACCCCTGTAATCCTAGCGCTTTGGGAGGCTGAGGTGGGCGGATCACAGGGTCAGGAGATCGAGACCATCCTGGCTACCCAGTGACACCCCATCTCTACTAAAAATACAAAAAATTAGCCGGGCGTGGTGGCGGGAGCCTGTAGTCCCAGCTACTCGGGAGGCTGAGGCAGGAGAATGGCATGAACCCAGGAGGCGAAGCTTGCAGTGAGCCAAGATCGTGCCACTGCACTCCAGCCTGGGCGACAGAGTGAAATTCTGTCTCAAAAAAAAAAAAAAAAAAATTCAGTAACAGGGTTTTCTTCCTGTACAGTTTTTCTAAATTCACTAGCTTGAGTCTCCATATAATTAGTTACAACTTCATCCCTAAAAACTTCCAGTTAAAAAAAAAATCTTCAAAGCTGGGCCAGGTGGCATGAGCCTATAATCCCAGCTGCTTGGGAGGCTGAAGTAGAGGGATCACTGGAGTCCAGGAGTTCAAGGCCAGCCTGGGCAACCTTGCAGAATCCAAACAATAAACAACAATCAATGTTCATCCAATGCCATGATTAAGAGTCTTTCCAACTTTAGCAGAGACAGGATCCTGAATACCTTCCCATTCTTTACTGTGAGGGCTTTCTTTCTTTCTTCTTCTTTTTTTTTTTTTTTTAATGACAGGGTCTCACTCTGTCACCCAGGCTAGAGTGCAGTGGCGCAATCACAGCTCATTGCAACCCCTGCCTCCCAGGCTCAAGTGATTTTCCTGCCTCAGCCTCCCGAGTAGCTGGAACTACAGGTGCATGCCACCACTCCTGGCTAATTTTTTTATTTTTTGCTAGAGACAGGGTCTCCCCATGTTGGCCAAGCTGGTCTCGAGCTCCTGTCCTCAAGGGATCCACCCGCCTCGCCTCCCAAAGTGCTGGGATTACAGGCGTGAGCCACCGCGCCTGGCCTGTGATAGCTTTCTTAATGCCATGGGGACGCAGACAAAGGAATGTCAACCACATCTGGTGGAGCACATCAGGAAAGACTTTGATTAGGCAAAGGGCAAGAAGGGGCAAAAGGGAAGGCTCTCCAGGGAGGAAATACTCTTTTTCTCTACATTGCTGTTGTTTTAAACCACTGTGACTTCAATGGCATGAATACCATCCTATGTAGGCATCCTTCCTGAACTCTACTAGACTAGGACCATAATAGGGAAGCAGGAGAGTGGCAGTGGCTAAGCAGGAAGACTTGAGAATTATGCAGAAATAGGTTTGAATTTGGCTCTGCCATCACTTGGTGCAATGTGGGGTAGGTAAGTCACTCCCTAAGCCCCAGTTAGTTACCTCATCTTTAAAAGAGAGATGAGAAATCTCAACAAGGTGGCTACAAGGATTACAGGTGATAATACATATAAACATATATGCACATGGTTAGTCTGTTGTAAACACTCAATAAATGGTGGTTAGAACAATTAATACCTACTATCATTATCTCATTCCTAGGCTCTTAAAATCATCTGTTAAGACCTGGTATTAATACAAAATTAATAAAGTTCATCGGCACATATTAAATTGGCTCAAACTTATAAAATAAATGAGAATTTCTAGGGTGAGAAACAAGACATTTAACTTGTATGTCCTTCTGTCTTTCTAATTCATCCTATTCCCCAAAACTCGATCTCCTTCCACAACGTCATGTTTTATCATTAAAAAAAAAAAAAAAAAAAAGAACAAACAGTAGCATCCAAAAACTATATCATGGGAGACAGGTGAAAACTTACATTACAAAATACCTGTAAAATTACATTTAAAAAATACCTGTCCATTTTCCCACATTGTGGATAAAGCTCTTATTTGTGGGAGGGTAGAGCTTGCTGCCTATTAGACCATGAGCTCTTTGCAGAAAATGAGAACACAGCATCTGGGGATTGAAAGATACAATCTACTTCCAGCTGGCTTGGTCTAATACCAGAGTTAGTTCCCCAAGGCCCATCAACAATCTATTCCCACAACATTCTTCTCTCTCTCAAGAGTTTTCTTAGAAATCAGTTCTCATACCTTCTGATTTTCTTCTTTTTCCAAGTACATATAGTAGGTGGGGAAGAGGCCCCGATCCATTCCCTTTTTATCCCGGATTATCCGACATCTTACTGTGACACCTTGAGGGGCAGGACTATACACAAAGTCCTCCAGGTCGTCTATGTCTCCCAGGAGGTTATCAGCTGGTTGGGCTGCAGTAGCAGAACAGGAAGTGCCTGTATCCTGAAAGGACAGCCACACATGAGCAACAAGAGGCCGGGACTCAAAATCTGATTCTCTTTGAGAAACACTTAGTGGACAAAGCAACTTAGTAATTTACCCCTGTGTCTTCAGTCTTCTGACAGAATAAGGAAAACTGAAAGGTTGAATAAGGATATGAATATTGAGAGTAATGAAGAGCTAAGTATGCAAATGGGACAAAGCCTCACAATAGCTGACCTGAGATAGAAAAAATTAGATCATAAGCTAAATTTGAGCTTAAACTTCTGAAGGAACCCTCATTCACTAATGGTATTTAAATACTGAAGATATGTTTGAGGGCTGGGCGCGGTGGCTCACACCTGTAATCCCAGCACTTTGGGAGGCTGAGGCGGGTGGATCACAAGCTCAGGAGATCGAGACCATTCTGGCTAACACGGTGAAACCCCGTCTCTACTAAAAATACAAAAAATTAGCTGGGCGTGGTGGTGGGCACTTGTAGTCCCAGCTACTCAGGAGGCTGAGGCAGGAGAATGGCGTGAACCCGGGAGGCGGAGTTTGCAGTGAGCCAAGATCGCGCCACTGCACTTCCAGCCTGGGTGACAGAGTGAGACTCTGTCTCAAAAATAAATAAATAAATACATACATACATACACACATACTGAAGATATGTTTGAGAAAGAGTCAAGTTAGCTCTAACGGAAGAAGTTTCGGAACTACATACAGTTGAATTCTGGCTGGATGCAGAATTTGGTCTTTCTAAACATGCTGACTGGGATCTTCCATCAGTCTCCTCGTCGAAGCTCACACTTTCAGAGATACCTAGCAGAAAAGGAAGAACTGTTAGCACTGCCAACACTGGTTTTAAAAAGGTCTTTGAAACAAAGATAGTTTTAATTTTTTTGCTTAAAACCTTCCTAACTATTCTGATCCTAAACACAACTATTTTGTCCAAATATATAAAACAGGCAAATTCATAGAGACAGAAAGTAGAATAGAGGTTACTAGGGGCTGGGGGCAGAGGAGAATGAGGAATTATCTTGAATGGGTGTGAAGTCTCTGGGATGATGAAAAGGTTCTGGAGATGGATGGTAGTGGTGGTTGCACAACATTGCTAATGTACTTAATGTCACTGAATCTCACACTTAAAAATGATTAAACTTGTAAATTTTAGTCAGGGCAGGCTGGGTACGGTGGCTCACACCTGTAATCCCAGCACTTTGGGAGGCTGAGGTGGGCAGATGACGAGGTCAGGAGATCGAGACCATCCAGCTAACATGGTGAAGCCCCGTCTCTACTAAAAATACAAAAAATTAGCC
>NW_012122820.1:3873563-3877449 GCF_000951035.1 Colobus angolensis palliatus | reverse complement strand
AAAAAAAAAAAAGTGTACTTTTTGTTATTTGGAAGGAAGGGAAGGCTTCAGTAAAAACAGGAAAACTTGCTAGACAAATTCTAAAAAGAGCTGTAGCACTAATAAATCATTATTATTATTATTATTATTATTATTAAGATGGAGTCTCACTCTGTCACTCAGGCTGGAGTGCAGTGGCACGATCTCGGCTCACTGCAACCTCCGTCTCCCAGGTTCAAGCGATTCTCTTGTCTCAGCCTCCCTGGTAGCTGGGATTACAGGTGTGCACCACCAAGTCCAGTTAATTTTTTCGTATTTTTAGTAGAGATGGGGTTTCACCATGTTGGCCAGGCTGGTCTCAAACTCCTGACCTCAGGTGATCTGCCCACCTCGGCCTCCCAAAGTGCTGGGATAATAGGTGCGAGCCACCATGCCAGGCCAACACTGGTAACTTTTATGTTACGATGCATGTTTTACCACAATTAAAAAAAAAACCTAATGATGCATTGTTCTCTACAGCAGTTTTATTCCCCCCAGCATTTTCTTTTATATTTTTTTCTGAGATGGAGATTTGCTCTTGTTGCCCAGGCTGTAGTGCAATGGCGTAATCTCGGCTCACTGCAACCTCTGCCTCCCGGGTTCAAGCGATTTTCCTGCCTCAGCCTCTTGAGTAGCTGGGATTACAGGCACCCACCACCACATCTGGCTAATTTTGTATTTGTAGTAGAGACAGGGTTTCTCCATGTTGGTCAGGCTGGCCTCGAACTCCCAACCTCAGCCTCAGCCTCCCAAATAGCTGAATTACAGGTGCCCGCCACCACACCCAGCTAATTTTTTTCGTATTTTTAGTGGAGACGGGGTTTCACGATGTTGGCCAGGCTGGTCTCAAACTCCTGACGTCAGGTGATCTGCCCACCTCTGCCTCCCAAAGTGCTGGGATTACAGGCGTGAGCCACCATGCCTGGCCTATTGTGTACCTGAAATGGATGAGGTGTATGGTCTGTAATTTATATCTCAAAAGAGCTGTTACTTAAAAAAATTATTTGCTTTGCAAAGGACATTTTTTCCTTCTGCTCTCTAAAATATTAACTTATTATTATTACTTTTCGAGACAGGGTTTCACTCTGCTGCCCAGGTGGGAGTGCAGTGGCCAAATCACAGATGCTCACTGCAGCCTCAACTTCCTGGGCTCAAGTGATCCTCCCACCTCAGCCTCCTAAGTACCTGGGACTACACCATGTCCAGGTAATTTTCTGTAGAGATGGGTTTTACCAAGTTGCCCAGACTGATCTCAAACTTCTGGGCTCAAGCGATCTGCCCACCTCAGCTTCCCAAAGTGCTGAGATTACAGGCATGAGCCACCACACCTGGTACCCCCCTTTTTATTGGTAGCAAAAGGGCAGAAAACTCCTGAGATATTACTATCGTATGGATATCTTCGCCTATTACTATGTTTTCAAATGCCATTTTTATACCAAGAACTCAGTTCACATGAATCTGTCTTGAGAGATCAAAGATCTCTCTGAAACTTTTAAGACAAGCAAATTGGACCCACTTATGGAGACATAATCTGCCAAACTGACACTTCTTAGAATTCAATCAAAACAGCACTTAATGGGTTTTATAGTCAAGATGCAACCTGTTGAGACATGAAAAGGCATTAATTCATCTGGCACTGAAAGGCCAGTTCTGAGAAAGAACACAGCCACTTCACAGAGCAGTGCAAAAGCAGACAATGTGGTATTTAAAGTCAGGGATAAAGAACGAGACTAAGAATCAGAAAATCTAAATCTGCCACTTTTCAGCTAGTTGACTCAAGGTAAGTAATTTAGCTTTGGTTAAATAGAAAATTATTTTTGCTCTGACTCATCCTATTTGTCCAACCCACATCTTTTACTTTCTTTTGTTGTAAAAATAGTGGTAGTAAAATAATAGGAAAGGACCATGGTCACCTTCATGTTAAAGACAGGAGAACTGAGGCAGAGAAAAGTGAAGTTGTATGCTCTTCTTCCCAGCCAGAAGTGGCAGAATAGAAATTCAAAACCAAGCAAGCTGGCCCAAAAGCTGTGCTCAAATCCACGTCACCAAATTGCCTTTCCTACACCATGCACTCTGGTCACCTGGCCCCGTTTGCACAGACATCTCATGTTTTTACACCTAGCCTTTGCTCATGCGATTTCTTCTGCCCAAGTTTGCCTCCTAACTAGCAGTATGATCTATGACACATTACTTAGCCACTCTAAGAACTTTTTTTTTTTGAGACGGAGTCTTGCTCTGTCGCCAGGCTGGAATGCAGTGGCGCAATCTCTGCTCACTGCAACCTCTGACTCCCTGGTTCAAGCGATTCTCTTGCCTCAACCTCCTGAGTAGCTGGGATTACAGGAATGTGCCACCATGCCCAGCTAATTTTTGTATTTTTAGTAGAGACAGGGTTTCACCATGTTGGCCAGGCTGGTCTCGATCTCCTGACCTCGTGATCCACCTGTCTTGGCCTCCTTTTTTTTTTTTTTTTGAGACGTAGTCTTGCTCTGTCGCCCAGGCTGGAGTGCAGTGGCGCAATCTCGGCTCACTGCAAGCTCCGCCTCTCGGGTTCATGCCATTCTCCTGCCTCAGCCTCCCAAGTAGCTGGGACTACAGGGCCCCACCACCATGCCCAGCTAAATTTTTGCATTTTTAGTAGAGATGGGGTTTCACTGTGTTAGCCAGGATGGTCTCGATCTCCTGACCTCATGATCTGCCCGCCTCGGCCTCCCAAAGTGCTGGGATTACAGGCATAAGCCACAGCGCCCAACCCTATTTTTTTTTTTAATTAATTTTTATTTATTTTTTTTGAGACAGGGTCTCACTCTACACACAGGCAGCAACACAATCCTGGCTCACTGTAGTCTCAAACTCTGAGGCTCAAGCAATCCTCCCACCTCAGTCTCCCAAAGTGCTGGGGTTATAAGCATGAGCCACTCCGCCCAACCCAGTTGTTTTTTTTTTTTTTTAATTTTTAGAGACATGGTTTCATTCTGTCACCCAGGCTGGAGTGCTGTGGCATGATCATAGCTCACTGCATCCTCAATCAGCTGGGCTCGAGCAATCCTCCCAGCACAACCTCTCAAGTAGCTGCGACTACCACCACACCCAGCTAATTAAAAAAATTTTTTGTTAGACACTGGGTCTTGCTATGTTGCCCTGGCTGGTCCTGAACACCTAACTTCAAGCAATCCTCCCACCTCAGCCTCTTTAAGTACTGGGATTACAGGTATGAGCCACCATGCCCAGCCTTCTATTACTCCTTAAAGTCCCAATTCCTGATGTGATCTATTAGGTCCCATATAATTAGAGCCTACTTCCCTGTCCTGGCTCATCTCTCTACATCCCCCTTCCTACTCTATGACCACATGCCCTGAGCTGCTGCCATTATGAACTGGCCAGCACCTCTTCCTGAATCAGGCACTAGCTCAAATATCACTTTCTCTGGGAAGGCTCCCAAGCCTCCAAATGGAGTGAGGCATTGGGTTCTCTCAGCACCTTGATTTTGTAGCTGTAGCCTATTTAAGTGCATGAAGCTTCAATTAGAGTAAGCGCTCCATGAGGGCAAGAACCATGCTTACTCACGTATCCTAAGTACCTAGAATGTTGCCTGAGATATGGATGTACTCAAAATATACTTTCTTACTTTACTTTTTTTTTTGGTTGACACAGGGTCCTGCTCTGTAACCCAGGCTGAAGTGCAGTGGCGCAATCTCAAGCTTAGTGCAACCTCCGCTTCCCAGGCTCAAGCCATCCTCCTGCCTCGGACCCCCAAGTAGCTGGGATTACAGGTGTGCATCACTGCACCCAGCCAATTTCTTTTTTTTTTTTTTTGCATTTTTTGTAGAGACAAGGTTTCTCCATGTTGCCCAGGCTGGTCTTGAAC
>NW_012122820.1:3873098-3873513 GCF_000951035.1 Colobus angolensis palliatus | reverse complement strand
GCCCGGCCATAATCCCTTCTCATTATAAAATTATTTTTCTAAAAAGGAAAGAAGACTACAAGGGACCTTTGAAATGTATGGGAATATTTATGGAAATGCGAGTTCCAACTAGAAGAAAGGCTATCAATCATCACCAACTATGAAATGGAGGTGGAGCAGAGGGGTTGAGTGACAACTCTGTCAGAAGAAGAGGGTGGGAACTGAAAATAGTCAAAAAGAGAGAAACAGTCATCCATGGTAGCTAGTATTTTATATTTAATTATCTTCTTTTTCTCAGGCAATAGTATAAATACCACCATCGCTGACAATTACCAACATTCAGATGTAAAAGATGCTTAATACTGTCACCCCTGTGAGGCCTTAAGCCATGAGTAATTTTGAGTCATGTAGATTTTTTTTTTTTTTTTTTTTTTTT
>NW_012122820.1:3862159-3870773 GCF_000951035.1 Colobus angolensis palliatus | reverse complement strand
ATTTTTAATATTTTTGTAGAGATAGAGTTTTGTTATGTTGCCCTGGCTAGTTTCAAACACCTGGCCTTAAGCGATCCACCTGCCTGGCCTCCCAAAGTGCTGGGATCACAGGCATAAGCCACCATGCCCAGCCTGGTGTTCATTTTAACATGCTCTGTTACTACAGTAATACGTACTTGTACTTTAGTAACTGAAGTAATATGTACTTCAGAAACTTAAGAATGAGACCAAGAAAACAAAGTAGGTCCTCCACAGTACAGATCCTGTCCAAGCCAATAGCTCAGGTGGCTTGATTTAGAGGAACTTACAATCTTATTCTTCCTCCACCCCTCACCATCTCAGATGGTCCTTTGAACTATCTATTGGAAGAATGGATGCTCTCTACCTATTCCTGGCTTCATGATTCACTTCTGCCATGATTTAACAATCAAAAACTGGCCGGGCGCGGTGGCTCACGCCTGTAATCCCAGCACTTTGGGAGGCCGAGGCGGGTGGATCACAAGGTCAGGAGATCGAGACCATCCTGGCTAAGACGGTGAAACCCCGTCTCTGCTAAAAATACAAAAAATTAGCCGGGCGCGTTGGCAGGCGCCTGTAGTCCCAGCTACTCGGGAGGCTGAGACAGGAGAATGGCATGAACCCGGGAGGTAGAGCTTGCAGTGAGCCGAGATTGTGCCACTGCACTCCAGCCCGGGTGATGAGCAAGACTCCATCTAAAAAAAAAAAAAAAAAAATCAAAAACTCCTCAAATAGGTCATTCTAAACTCATTCATCTGGCATCTAGAAAACAACAGTTCTTGCCGGGCATGGTGGCTCAAGCCTGTAATCCCAGCACTTTGGGAGGCCAAGGCAGGTGGATCACCTGGGTCAGGAGTTCTAGACAAGCCTGGCCAACATGGTAAAACCCCGTCTCTACTAAAAATACAAAAAAATTAGCCAGGCGTGGTGGCAGACGCCTATAAACCCAGCTACTCAGGAGGTTGAGGCAGGAGAATCACCTGAACCCAGGAGAAGGAGGTTGGCAGTGAGCCAAGATCATGACATTGCACTCCAGCCTGGGCAACGAAAGCAAAACTCCATCTCAAAAAGAAAAGAAAAGAAAAGAAAACAACAGTTCTAAAATGGACACAAACCTTAAGGCATCTTGCACTGATTATATTGCTTTTATTCTCCTCAAAGACCCCAAATGTGTTTACAAAGATTTGTGAAGGTACCTAGTAATGGTGCTAATAATATTGTCCCTTCAGTCCGTCTGAGAATCCTCCTGCCTTCTAGGTGTGTGAAAACTGTACCCCAGCAGGAAGTGATGCTGCCTAAATACACACCATGTAAGATGACATTGCTGTGGGGAGTGTGACAGTTCACCAAGGGAGTCTGCTCGTCACTGGCCCTTGGCTTCGCCCGCCGTAGCCTGGCTTCTGGATTGGGCTGCACCATAAACGGCTCAAGGCGCTTTTTCCTCTGCCTCTTCTCAAGTAGTAGCCGCTGGGAAAAAAGCAATATGATAACCAGCAAGTAGAGTTTCGACATGACCTAGCCACTTCCAACATTTCGTTTGTTTTTCACTGATCCTCACAAAACATCTTGTAAATTATTTTTTCCCCATTTAAGAAATGGGAAAACTGAGGCACAGAGAGGAGTAAGGATTCAATCATTTCATTTAACAAATACTTTTGAACACCTAACACCTATAAAGATCTATTTAAAATCAGATGATGCATTTTTTTTCTTTTTTTTGAGACAGAGTCTCACTTGGTTGCCCAGGCTGAGTGCAGTGTCACCATCACAGCTCACTGCAGCCTCGACCTCCAAGGCGCGCCCAATCCTTCCGCCTCACCCTCCTGAATAGCTGGGACTACAGGTGTGGGCTACCACGCCCAGCTAATTTTTGTATTTTTGTAGAGACAGGGTTTCCCCATGGGTTGCCCAGGCTGGTCTCAAACTCCTGAGCTCAAGCAGTCTGGTGCCTTGGCCTCCCAAACTGTTGGGATTACAGGTGTGAGCCACTGCACCTGCCCCACACAATGCATTTTCAACCAAGTCTACTAAAGACGTATGGGAATCATCACAGCATTATCACAATGTCATTACAAGCTCAAAACATACAAACACACATGCACGGGGGAAAGATGGAGGAACACAGCAAGGGTGAGTTCTTCAGAGGTAGACTATGGCATGACTATTTTCTCTTTTCTAGTCTTTTTTTTTTTTTTTCAAAGTTTTCTTACTTTTGTAAATGGAAGAAAAAAACTTTATTATTCTCTAAAACTCAAATTATTTCCATGTTCTAATTAGTTAAAGAGCATTAGGTTTGGCATTCTTGTTTATCTTATATAATTAGGAATCAAATTTGGATCAAGGGTGAGAAGAAAAAAATGGCAGTTGGAACATATCAAATACAAAGCAGTCAACTCTATGAATAAAAGCAAGATAAAGACTATGGTAGCAAGAAAAGTCAGGAAAAACGGATGACAGACCATGAGAAGAAAAAACCAATGAAATGGAGAGTACTAGCACATAGTACTAGTACCTTTTGGCAAAAAAGGGCTTATAATATATAGCAATTATTATGGATCTGAGATAACTCAGAATAGGAAAAATGTTAAGCCCCATGCTAAAAAATAGACATGATTAAAAAACAAAGATATTATAACCCACTTACTACTGTTTTTCAGGCAAAAGAAGCCATCTGTTTACTTTTTTCCATTGATACTGTTTCTAAAAAGTGCCTCCAGGAAGAAGAGTCACTCCAAGGGGTGAGACTATCAAAAAAGGAAATGTGTTTTTCCTGAACTGGCCTGATGAGAGCACACTGATTAATTCAATAGCTGGTGTATAGAGGGAAAAGACTGGGGAGTTAAGATAACGTGCCAATACGGAATATACCATCAAGAATGAATAGGTGTTAGAGCAAGGACTAGCTTATGTTTGGAGATTTTTTTGAGATTTCATGAACTACCATGAATAGAAGGACCTTAACCCAGGAATACTAAATACACAGGAGGCTATGATGACTTCCGCCAAATGGAATTGGCTAGTAAGATTCTTCTAGCAGCCGGGAGTGGTGGCTCACGCCTGTAATCCCAGCACTTTGGGAGGCGGAGTCAGGCGGATCACTTGAGGTCAGGAGTTCGAGACCAGCCTGGCCAACGTGGTGAAACCTTGTCTCTGCTAAAAATACAAAAATTGGCCTGCATCTTGGTGCACACCTGTAATCCCAGTTACTCAGGAGGCTCAGGCAGGAGAATCTCTTAAACCCAGGAGGTGGAGGTTGCGGTGAGCTGAGATCGTGCCACTACACTCCAGCCTGGGCAACAGAGAGAGACTGTCTCAAAAAAAATTCTTCTAGCAACCAAGAAGTCTTGTATAATGGATACAAAGTAACTTGCTGGCCGGGCACAGTGGCTCATGCCTGTAATCCCAACACTTTGGGAGGCCGAGGGGGGCGGATCACCTGAGGTGGGGAGTTCGAAGCCAGTCTGACCAACATGGAGAAACTCCGTCTCTACTAAAAACACAAAAATTAGCCAGGCGTGGTGGCGCATGCCTGTAATCCCAGCTACTTGGAGGCTGAGGCTGGAGAATTGCTTGAGCCTGGGAGGCGGAGGTTGCAGTGAGCTGAGACTGTGCCACTGTACTCCAGCCTGTGCAATGATAGTGAAACTCTATCTCAAACAACAACAACAACAACAAAACCAGTAACTTGCCTGAAAAGATGGTAAATATTAAGTACTGAAATCATAAGAAACTGCCATATCTTATCTATATGGCCACAGCTATTTCGTCTCACACATACAGTCTGTGAAATGATTGATGAAACAAAAACGCATACTGTGGGCTGGGCGCGGTGGCTCACACCTGTGATCCCAGCAGTTTGGGAGGTCAAGGTGGGCGGATTACCTGAGGTCAGAATGTGAGACCAGCTGGGTCAACATGGTGAAACCCCGTCTCTACTGAAAACTAAAATTAGCCAGGAGTGGTGGCAGGCACCTGTAATTCCAGCTAGTTGCGAGGCTGAGGCAGGAGAATCGCTTGAACCCGGCAGGTGGAGGTTGCGGTAAGCTGAGATTGCTCCACTGTACTCCAAGACGAGCAACAGAGCAAGACTCCATCTCAAAAAGAAAAGGGCTGGGCGCAGCAGCTCACACCCGTAATCCCAGCAGTTTGGGAGGCCGATGCGGGTGGATCACCTGAGGTCAGGAGTTTGAGACCAGTCTAGCTAGCCAACATGGTGAAGAGGTTGCTGTGAGCCGAGATTGCACCACTGCACTCCAGCCTGGGCAACAGAGTGAGACTGTCTCAAAAACAAAAACAAAAACAAAAACAAAAAACCCGAATGTTGTAGCTATTTTATTTTACTTTTTGAGACGGAGTTTCACTCTTGTTGCCCAGGCTGGAGTGCAACGGTGCAACCTTGGCTCACTGCAATCTCTGCCTCCTGGGTTCAAGCAATTCTCCTGACTCAGCCTCCGGAGCAGCTGGGATTACAGGCGCCTGCCACCACGCCCGGCTAATTTTTTGTATTTTTAGTAGAGAGGGGTTCACATGTAAGGAAAATATTTTCTATAGAAAAGGAGTTTTCTGCTTGTGGTTTAGAAAAGGGAGGCCAAAGAGCTAGAATTTGATAGAGTTATCCAGTTTGTCCAAGAAAGAGAAATATCTTTTTTTTTTTTTTTAAAAAAAAACAAGAGTCTTGCTCTGTTGCCCAGGCTGGACAGTGCAGTGGTGCGATCTCGGCTCACCGCAACCTCTGCCTCTCGGGTTCATGCAGTTTTCCTGCCTCAGCCTCCCAAGTAGCTGGGATTACAGGTGCACCCCACCATGCCCAGCTAATTTTTATACTTTTAGTAGAGATGGGGTTTTACCATGTTGGCCAGGCTGGTCTCGAACTCCTGACCTCATTCCCTCTGATTCCTTGCTCACCAATAAGCCTTCTAATTTGAAGTTTAACTTCTTAAGTATCGTTTTCCCAGGAAAAGAGTATCATGAACAGTAGAGATGAATACACACTGAAAAAGTAGACCTCCCTTTGTAAATTAATAACTTGGGGCTCTGGTTTTAAAACTTACTGGTATGGGTTTAACTAGTGTGAATTTGTGCCAAAGGACCTGGTTATATCCAGGTTCACTGACAAACTAAGCTCTCAGACTTGTAAAGGGGAGACTAGACCCCTGACCATAGGTTCCACCAAGGTATCTGGGGAAGCCTCTCTCTATCTACTTAAAGACTGATCAAATTCATTTAGACCAATGACTTAAGAAAAAAACAACTTTGGCCGGGCGCGGTGGCTCAACCTGTAATCCCAGCATTTTGGGAGGCCGAGATGGGCGGATCACGAGGTCAGGAGATCGACACCATCCTGGCTAACACAGTGAAACCCCGTCTCCACTAAAAAATACAAAAAACTAGCTGGGCGAGGTGGCGGCGCCGGTAGTCCCAGCTACTCAGGAGGCTGAGGCAGGAGAATGGCGGGAACCCGGGAGGCGCAGCTTGCAGTGAGCTGAGATCCGGGAGGCGGAGCTTGCAGTGAGCTGAGATCCGGCCACTGCACTCCAGCCTGGGCAACAGAGCGAGCCCGGGCGACAGAGTGAGACTCCGTCTCAAAAAAAAAAAAAAAAAAAAACTTTAGAGACTTTTAGTCACCTACTAAATCCAGACATCTTGACTGTTAACGATCCTAGCTACAGAATTTGCTGAATTAGAATAGATTCATAGAAAAAAGCGAATATAAATACGATGTGTGTTGGGTATAGGTTCTAAGCTATCTGAACATAACGATCACAGCATGTAACAACACAAAACCGTTCATTTATTCCTTCCTTTGTTCAAATACGTAATGAAGGATTACTACATGTCCAGCACCGTGCTGAGAACTTCTGATATAATGGTTATCCAAAACATGCTTGGCTCCTGCTCTCACAGAGCTTAGTGTAATGAAGAAAACAAACTAAATGTGCCAGCAGCTCTGTGAAGAAAATTATCCTCTATGCGATGGAGATTTTTTGTTTTGAGACGGAATCTTGCTCTGTCACCAGGCTGCAGTGGCATGATCTCGGCTCACTGGGTTCACACCATTCTCCTGCCTCAGCCTCCCAAGTAGGTGGGACTACAGGCGCCCGCCACCACGCCTGGCTAATTTTTTGTATTTTTTAGTAAAGACTGGGTTTCACCATGTTGGCCAGGATGGTCTCGATCTCCTGATCTCATGATCCACCTGCCTCAGCCTCCCAAAGAGCTGGGATTACAGGCATGAGCCACCGCGCCTGGCCATGCGATGGAGATTTTAAAGCAGCACAGCAGCAAGTTCAGATCTGCATTTTAGCATGAGAACACCATCTTGTGAAATTACATTGTGAGTGAAATTACATTGTAGAGAGGTACTTAAGGTAGCAGAACCAAATTACTACATAGAAAGACAATGTTAACATTCTTTTAATTCCTCAGAAAGAAAGGCACCAAAGAATTTTTGGTGATTGTAAATCCAAGGCCAGTCTTGTTGCTGACATCCTCAAAGCACTTTGGTCTTGCCATAGCCCAGAGCCTTGGTTCAGCAACCACTAACTCCAGACACTGCTTCTTCACAGGTAACCACCGGAGCCTTCTCCTTCCCAGTCTTCTTTCCATAGCCCTGCCAAGGATTCAGAGCCAAGACCACCAGCTTCACAGCCAGTATAGCTGGCCACCTATTTCAAAAGAGGAGACTCTGCTCACCTGATAATCCAGTTTAGCCTGTCGCACCTTCATCATTTCTTCATGGAAAACACTGTTTAAAAAAAAATAAAGCAAGAAAGCAAGTATATAAAGAGAAAACTCCTTGTCAATGTCATCTTTTTATGTATGTACTCTTTTGGGTTATTTGGAACCAATCGATTCTGCCTTACAGAAGGCATCAGCTTCTAGAGGCTACCCGCACTCACTGCAGGAGGACTTCCCACCCTTACCACCACACTCACTCCAGAGGACCTCAGGAGACTGAAATACTCCAAGGACAAGTAAAAGATGAAAACACAGACCCCATGCATGCAGGGATTTCCTTTTGTTTTAAACAATGTCTTGAGTACACGTTATGCTCTGATTTTGTTTATTTTTTAAAACAACCCCATGAACTAGATACCATTACCATTATTTTTTACACTTTGAAGATGAAGGAAGACTTGAAGAGTCAATGTGTAAGGCTAAACAGCAGAAACAGACCCCAATTCTGCTCTCCTTCTGGCATCTAAATTACATCTGAAAAATCAGATATATTTATTTGTTTTTTGGAGTTAGTTCTATGACAGAGAAAATTACACTGTGTATAGCATCTTACTAGAGCCTGCTGAATTCCTGAAGATCTGGGCATTTAACTTAACTTACTCAAGTCTGTCATTAATAACACTTATTATGCCAGTCATCGAAGGAGACGACTGTAAGTATGGATGAACAGGTGACATTTATTGCCACCGAGAGACAGATCTGCTTGAAGACAAAAAGAAACAACAAAAATGGAATAAAGCCAGACTTTAGCTGATAAACCAAGCCCTTCTGAACATTTAAAAACACTCTTTGGGCCGGGCACGGTGGCTCACACCTGTAATCCCAGCACTTTGGGAGGTCAAGGTGGGTGGATCACAAGGTCAGGAGTTCGAGACCAGCCTGGCCAACATGGTGAAACCCTGTCTCTACTACAGATACAAAAAATTAGCCAGGTGTGGTGGCCATGCCTGTAATCCCAGCTATTCGGGAAACTGAGGCAGGAGAATCGCTTGAACCCGGGAGGCGGAGGAAGAGCGAGATCACACCATTTTACTCTAGCCTGGGTGACAGGGCAAGACTATGGCTCAAAACAAACAAACAAACAGGGGGGGAAAAAAAACAACAATAACTCTCTCTAAAGGCTTTTCTATTATTGACAATTTACTAATTTAAGACTTTTATTTTGTGATTCAGCATTCTTGGAAAGTGTGAAGTATGAAATTAGGCAGAAATGGCTCTCAATTATTTGGATGATAAATGTTTACTGGGAACTTAGTGCCAGAAAAACTGGAGCTACAAGGTGCTATTTAAGAAGACAAATTCCATTGCCACAAAGAGAAACATGGTTTTTGCTACATTTGGGGCAAATATACCAAAGCATTTATGTATGGCTTAATGGTGTGCCACTATATTCCTACATTTTAGAAGGTTCTATGCATCTTACTAATGCATAGCAACTTGGAATTTGCATGCTGTCTCAAAGACTCTTCCTCTTCATTCACTTGTGAGGCAGGTTTAACAACCCTCACACACAGACGTGGAGGTGCTTTCTGATTTTCTGACATGCCTCTCTATTTATTAATTCACTCATGATCTTTATGTTTAAAAAACAAACAAACAACAAAAAAAAACACTGGGTGGTCAACAAATCATCTCTTTTCTCCCAGCTCCAAAGAGGAACAAATAAACAAAAATGTCAGACACAACAGCCTCTGACCTTGACTTTGTGCCCTTGACTTTGTGCCCCCCATGTTTCACCTAGATATGTTCCTATGTTTTCTTTCTTTTTTTTTTTGAGACGGAGTCTCGCTCTGTCGCCCAGGCTGGAGTGCAGTGGCGCGATCTCAGCTCACTGCAAGCTCCGCCTCCCGGGTTCACG
>NW_012122820.1:3858451-3860699 GCF_000951035.1 Colobus angolensis palliatus | reverse complement strand
ATATATATATATATATTTTTTGACAGGGTCTGGCTCTGTCACCCAGGCTAGAGTGCAGTGGCATGATCTTGGCTCACTGAAATCTCCACCATGAACTAGTATTTCCAAACAGCTGCTGCTACAAATCTGTATTCTGTTCTCAACACTAAACCAAAGGTGTGATGACTTCTGGCATGGGGGAAAAATTAATCATTCCTCACCCATGCTAAAACCTCTTCAAAGATGTTAAGTTCTGGCATACGACTAAAGTTTTCAAACACTTCTCATAAGGCCTCAAATAGTGAAAAAAACAGGTATGTCTTTGACAGTATGACACCACTTGGTTCCTTTCATCAAGCCTGGGCAAGTTGAACGGACAATCTGAATAAATACGGTACAATCAAAGCATTTTGATCTGAACAGAAGAGACAATAAATACATGTTAAGTAACTGTAATATCTGTAAGTCTCCTATATATCAAAAGTCACATTTTCCCTGAGTTCTAAGTTTAAATAAATTATAACTTAAAAAGTTATACCTTTAGCTAAATTATAACCTATAAAGATATTTTATAATGCCTCGTGCAGTGGCTCACGCCTGTAATCCCAACACTTTGGGAGGCTGCAGCAGGTGGATCACGAGGTCAAGAGATCGAGACCATCCTGGCCAACATGGTGAAACCCCATCTCTACTAAAAATACAAAAATTAGCTGGGCGTGATGGCGTGTGCCTATAGTCCCAGCTACTCAGGAGGCTGAGGCAAGAGAATTGCCTGAACCGGGGAGGTGGAGGTTGCAGTGAGCTGAGATCGCACCACTGTGCTCCAGCCTGGTGACAGAGCGAGACTCTGTCTCAAAAAAAAAAAAAAAAGATATTTTATAGACTTATATTCAATATGAACTAAAATTTCTAGTCTAATCTGGAATATCATCTTAATAAATTTACATTTTTCTGACTTAATTTTTTTTTTTTTTTCAGACAGAGTCTCAGTCTGTCATTGAGGCTGGAGTGCAGTGGCACGATCTCAGCTCACTGCAACCTCCACCTCCCGAGTTCAAGTGATTCTCCTGCGTCAGCATCCCAAGTAGCTGGGATTACAGGTGCCTGCCATATTTTTAATGGAGAAGGGGTTTCGCCATGTTGGCCAGGTTGGTCTCCAACTCCTGACTTCAGGTGCACGTGATCCGCCCATCTTGGCCTCCCAAAGTGCTGGGATACAGGCATGAGCCGCCACGCCTGGCCTCTGTTAATATTCTCTTTGCTTCATTTTAACTTAGTTATTGAATAGCAAGCCTAACCATAACCAAGCCTGGTTAATAAATCAACACAAAACAGAAAGAATTCCCACAGGAAAAAAAAAAGTGGAGTAACTCTTTTTCCTCCCATTTTTCTCAAAGAAAATTTCCTATTTGCTTGGTACAAACAGGAAACCCTAAACACACATCGTGAAGAAACACAAACACTCAAGCGTGGCAGACGAGAATGCCCACAAAACACCATTCTCTTGGACAGTTCTCCAGTTACCAACCAGTAAAGGCTAAACTGAAGATACCTGCTGGGCATGGTGCCAGGAGCCTGTGGTCCCAGCTACTCAGGAGGCTGAGGTAGGAGGAGCACTTGAGCCCAAGAGTTCAAGGGTGCAGTGAGCTGTGACCGTGACCCCGCACAGCAGCCTGAGCAACAGAGCGAGACTCCATCTCAGATAAATATAGGTAAGATAGACAGATAAAAATAAATAAAATAAAATAAAAATTAGCTGAAGATAACTACAAGGCCTTACAACACCGCACAGTGTGCACAAAGAGAATTTTCTGACAGTGTGTCCGATCTCACTCACCTTTATTTATGGACACCAAAAAAACCTAGACTAGGAAAGAGACATTAGCAGGAAAACTGACAACATTCAAATAAGGCCTGTGAATTAGTTAACAGTATTGATTCTATATTAATTTCCTGATTTTGATAATGTGGCCATGGTTATGTAAGGTGTTAACATTAGGCCAGGCACAGTGGCTCATGCTTGTAATCCCAGCACTTTGGGAGGCCAAGGCGGGCGGATCACGAGGTCAGAAGTTCGAGACCAGCCTAGCCAACGCAGTGAAACCCTGTCTCTACTAAACATAGAAAAATCAGCTGGGCGTGGTGGCGGGCACCTGTAATCCCAGCTACTCAGGAGGCTGAGGCTGGAGAATCGCTTGAACCCGGGAGGCAGAGGTTGCAGTGAGCCAAGATCACGCCACTGCACTCCAGCCTGGGTGACAGAACTAGG
>NW_012122820.1:3855353-3857096 GCF_000951035.1 Colobus angolensis palliatus | reverse complement strand
AGAGTAACTTTTTCGAGCTGCCAGTAACACAAAATCCATCGCCACTAAACAATCAGAGAGTTTCTTGCGGCTCCCTACACTGTGCCAGATAAGGACGCTGTAATCAGCACTCAACTGCAATTTGGCCACTGATGCGGGAGGCGAAACAGGCTCCTTCTGTGGTACTGGAGAGAGGAAACGCCATCCTTGCCAGGAAAGCGGCAGGACAAGACTTGCAAAAACAAAGGCGGGGAGCAGCCCGTTGCTTTTCCTGATAGTCACTTGAGTGAAGGCTTCCTTTACTGACCACGGGATTGCTTCAGAACATCACAAATTATTACTATTATTATGATTTTTTTTTTTTTGAGACGGAGTCTCGCTCTGTCGCCAGGCTGGCATGCAGGGGCGCCATCTCGGCTCACTGCAAGCTCCGCCTCCCGGGTTCACACCATTCTCCTGCCTCAGCCTCCTGAATAGCTGGGACTACAGGGGCCGCCACCACGCCCGGCTAGTTTTTTGTATTTTTAGTAGAGACGGGGTTTCACCGAGGTCTCAATCTCCTGACCTTGTGATCCACCTGCCTCGACCTCCCAAAGTGCTGGGATTATAGGCGTGAGACACTGTGCCCGGCCTATTTTTTAGACTTAGAAATTAGATATAGTTATCTTCTTTCATTAATGCAATAAATGCCAGTGTGCAGTGATAAAGAGGACAACTTGGCAATTTATTTTAGAGAAATTCATAATTGTAAATATTTAGTAATTAGCTGCTGCATGAAGTTAAAATAATTTACAAAAAATTTGGTTCAACTCAACCTATTAGAAATAAATGTAGTATGTGTGAGACTAGGAATTACTGCAAAAGGTATTACACAGGAAAGATAAAGGAAATAAAAGGTTTACCTCAAGAAAACAACTACAAAAAATAATTTTTTATTCTTAAATCTAGTTATTCATGCTTATTTGAAGACTGACTAACATCCTTTAGAAGAAAAACTGTAGGTATGATTACGACTTTTACTTAAATTCACTACTTAAAAATCAGCAAGTTGGACTTCATCAAAATGAAAAACTTTTGTTCTGCAAAGATACTGTTAGGAAAATTAGAAGGCAAGTCACAAACTAGGGAAAACATTTGTGAAACATATATCTAACAAAAAATTTATATTTAGAATCTAAAGAACTCTTACAGATTTACTAAGACAAACAACCTAACTAAAAATTGGAGCTAGGCAAGGTAGCCCATGCCTATAATCCCAGCACTTTGGGAGGCTGAGACGGGCAGATAACTTGAGGCCAGGAGTTGGAGACCAGCTGGGCCAACATGGTGAAATCCTGTCTGTACTAAAAATACAAAAAATAAGCTGGGCATGGTACAAAAAATAAGCCAGGTGTGGTTGTGCATGCCTGTATTCCCAGCTACTCAAGAGGCTGAGGCAGGAGAATCACTTGAATCTGGGAGGCGGAGGCTGCAGTGAGCTGAGATCACGCCACTGCACTCTAGCCTGAGCAACAGCGTGAGACTCTGTCTCAAAAAATAAAATAAAACAAAATAAAAATTGGGCAAAAAGCCTAGGCAATATAAGGAGGCCCTGTCTACACACACACACACACACACACACACACACACACACACACACAGTCTAATTAGCCAGATGTAGTGGACTGCTCTGGCGGTCCCAGCTCCTCGGGGAGAATGAGGCAGGAGGACTGCTTGAGCCAGGAAGGTCAAGGTAAGTGTGTATTGAAACCACAACACGGCCAG
>NW_012122820.1:3848747-3849598 GCF_000951035.1 Colobus angolensis palliatus | reverse complement strand
CCTGTAATCCCAGCTACTCAGGAGGCTGAGGCAGAAGGATTGCTTAAACCCAGGAGTTCAAGGCTGTTGTGGGCTACGATTGCACCACTGCACTCTGCCTGGGCAACACAGTGAGAACCTGTCCCCCGAGCCCAAAAAGAAATTATCACTGTGCAGGAAGTAATGAATAAAAAGAAAAAAATCTCCAAATTGCAGTGTCTATAAAGTCTTATTGAAACAGACACATTCATTCACTTACCTATTATCTACGGCTATTTTTGTGCTACAACAGGAAAACTGAGTAATGAGTAATTGGGACAGAGACTGTATGGCCTACAAAACCAAAAACATTTGGTTAAGACCTTCGCAGAAAAGGACAACTGGTCAGGGATGATGCTGCACGCCTACAGTCCCTGCTGCTAGGGAGGCTGAGGCGGGAAGATGGCTTAAGTCCAGGAGTTCAAGACCAGCTTGGGCAACAAAGCAAGACCCCTATCTGAAAAAAAAAAAATTAAAAAGAAAAGGTCTGCTGACCCCTGGCTTGGCCTATATTAGTTCAAACTAATCTTAAGTCCCCATTTAGAGACGTGTGCTGTGTGGTTACAGCATAGTTCCCAGTACAACTTAACCTAGTAAAGCCTCAAATTTCCTAATTTACAAAGTGAGAACAATGACACTTAACTCAGAAAGTTATTGTGAAGATTAAATGAAACTTGGCTCATAGTAAGCACTCAAACTGCAACTGCTATTATATCTTTTTTTTGTTTTTTTTTTTTGAGATTGAGTTTCTGCTCTTGTTGCCCAAGCTGGAGAGCAATGGCGCGATCTTGCCTCACTACAACCTCCGCCTCCCATATTCAAGCGATTCTCGT
>NW_012122820.1:3848344-3848697 GCF_000951035.1 Colobus angolensis palliatus | reverse complement strand
AAAAAAAAAAAGTAGCATTCAAAACAGATGTTTTTGAGTTTAAAAAGAGTACTTTATTAATTATGCCGGGACATCAGCTGACAAGGGTAGCAGAACAGGAAAGCTTGCCATCTCCCTTAGGCTTTACTTCTGTAATTTCACAGATGCAGTCACCAATTGTTATTCCCTTTCAGTTTATGGACATTTAAATTTTGCACTAATAATCTGTTATTGACATATTGATGTTTATACAGGTTACTATAGGCAACATTTCCAATCCAAGTGCTTCTAACAGCCTAAGAAAGTGCTTTTATGCTCTAAATGAAATTGAGGAGAAAGGAGGAAAGTACGGTCCAGAGACCATCTACAGAACA
>NW_012122820.1:3845667-3846789 GCF_000951035.1 Colobus angolensis palliatus | reverse complement strand
AGGTCGTGCCACTGCATTCCAGCCTGAGCAACAAGGGTGAAACTCTATCTCAAAAAAAAAAAAAGAAAAAAAGTATTTTCATTGTATCTTTGCTATGTTTAGATATGTTTAGATACACTAACACTTACCACTGTGTTCCAATTGCCTACAACGTTCAGTACAGTAACAGGCCGTGTAGTTTTGCAGCCTAGGAGCAACAGACTGTACCACAGGGCCTCGGTAGGTAGGAGGATATCCCATCAAGGTCTGTGTGCACTCTATGGTGTTCACACAGCAAACTCCACTAATGACACGTTTCTCAGAATGCATCCCCTGATGCATCCCCTGAGTGGCAAATAACTGTAGAGAGTGAAAGACTCATCAGATTTCATCATGTTCAAACTGATAACAATTTCAGATAATTGTGGAAAGAGCTATTAGCAAAGTATGTTTCCTAACCCAATTGACAAATAGGTTCACCTTGTCCAAATCCTAAATGTCACTATTGGAAGGCCATATTTTTACACATACTGACACACCAAGAACACATCTGGCTAGAACAAAATATTGCTTCTGAGAAAAGACACATAAAGGTCATACGAGAACTGTCAGAAAAGAATTCCTTTGACATCTATCCTTCCTTGTCTAGGGAGAAATGGTAGTATTCTAGGCTCAGCTGTCTTCCACTTGAAAGATGGCCACAATCTGGAGCTAACTTAACTGAAGCCAGGGAATGAACAACCATTTCCTAGGAGGACCATTTAGCAGAGACACAATCAGAGCAGGGAGAATTAAGAGGAAGGCAATGAGAAGCAAAGGCTGGCCACTGATTTGAGCATTCACAGAGCCCCAAAGAATGCAGCAGGGAACACTATTTTAGAGTAAACCCCTCCTGATTTTGCACGTACCACATAGCAAAAGCAAAAAGCATTCTTTCGAGTGAACTAAACAGAAAGGCTATTAAAGATGTATGATTTAATCCAGAAGTTAAAATAACGCATTTATTACTTGTAGATTTTGTAGATTCAGACAGACATTACTCAGAACTTAAGTTCATTCTAACTCTTGCCCAATTCTCCCTTCTCAGGGGTTACATTTTCTCTCTTCGGGAATGTTTTTTATTTTCACTATTTCTTTTTTTTT
>NW_012122820.1:3831270-3839254 GCF_000951035.1 Colobus angolensis palliatus | reverse complement strand
AAAAAAAAAAAAAAAAAAGGAGGGAAAAACCTCCTGGTTCCAATTTCAAAGTCAATTCCCCACCCTCCCCCTTTTTCTTCCCCCAAAAACCTGAGTCATATCAAACATCTGGTACCCACGAAATTTACTACTTTAAATTCATGGAATTAAAACTGAGCACCCACAACTGAACAAATATTTTCTGAGTTCAACCAGAGATGCTGAATACTAACTTTATCTTCCCTAGCACTTACACCTGCAAATGTAGTTTTCTTCCTCGACTTGGAAAAAAAAAAGCACAGTGAACAAATTTCAGAGTGCAGCTATCACCTCCATAGAACTTGATGAAAAAGGAAAATAGGTGTTCTTTACCCCCAACAATTTTGTGACAATTTTTAAAAATGGTTTAAAATTGTTTAAATATCTACTAGTGTAAATATCAAACTAAATCCTTACACGTCAAATTATTTTTTTGTTTGTTTTTGAGACGGAGTCTCGCTCCATCGCCCAAGCGGGAGTGCAGTGGCGCGATCTCTGCTCACTGCAAGCTCTGCCTCCCGGGTTCACGCCATTCTCCTGCCTCAGCCTCCCGAGTAGCTGGGACTACAGGTGCGCACCACCATGCCCGGCCAATTTTTCTTGCATTTTTAGTAGAGCCGGGGTTTCACCGTGTTAGCCAGGACGGTCTCGATCTCCTGACTTCGTGATCCGGCCACCTCGGCCTCCCAAAGTGCTGGGATTACAGGCGTGAGCCACCGCGCCCAGCCAAATCTTTTTTTTTTTTTTTTTAAGGAGACAGGATCTCGCTATGTTGCCCAGGCTAGCAAGCTCAGTGGCCCATCACAGGAGTTTGGAACTCCCCAGCTTAAGGAATCCTCCCTCCTCAGTCTCTCGAGTCGCTGGAATGACAGGCACATGCCACTGTGTCCGGCCAAAGTTTTTTTTTTTTTTTTTAGAGATGTGGTCTCACTATGTTGTCCAAGCTGGTCTCGAACTCCTGAGACCAAGCGATCCTCCTGCCTTGGCCTCCCAAAGTGCTGGGAATAACAGGCGTGTTCCACTGCGCCCGGTCCCAAATCTTTGTCTTGGTAATGGAATAAAAAGCGGAGTATACAGTTGGCGGGTAGGACTTAAATCCTCAGATGACGCCAACGTTTCTAACCAAGGATTTCAAACGGCTCCCCACTAACTTCTCATTAACCTAGCGAACCAGAAAGTGACACGCTGAGATTTTGGATCCTTTTTCTTTCCCAAACTCTGCCTCTGGCAGAGAAAGAGGCGCCCAAACAAGGGGTGTGGCCCACTGGCAAATCACTCAGACCGTCCCGAATCAGGGACAAATACTGGAAAGCAGAGAGGAAAAAGAAGTTTCGCGTTTCCGCTCCTCGGACTCTGCTCCAGAATTCAGCGTTACCCGTCCGAAGCAGCGGCGTCAGAACAAGTCACTAAACATCACCCGCACCGCCTCCCGGGAGGGGCTGGGTCCCCTCTCGGCTGAGACACGGCCGGGCAGTGCGAGCACAGCGGGGCCAGCGCGTCTCCCCCCAGGGAAACCCAAGGCCCAGAGGGGCCGAGGGAGCCCGACACGAAAACTCCAAAAGTTCCTGAGGAGGGACCTGAACCAAAGGTCTCTGCCCATGGCGCGGGCTGTAGGGCCGCCGCTCCACTTGAGAAGAAGGTCCCCACACCGGAGTAGGGCGAGGGGTTCGCCTCCCGCCGCCGAATCCAGTCCCTGCTTGGGTCGCCGAGTCCCGACTCCCGCCCTCTCCCCACAGGGCTCCCAGAGAGGCCCTCCGCCTTCTCGCTTCGCCCCTCCGCCTCGCTCAGGAGGAGACCTGCCACGGCCCTGTCTGACCTGTCGCCGCTGGGACCGAGCCGGCAGCGCGAAGCCTCCATGCCCGCCGCCGAGGAAGCCCCCACCACGTACACACTCTTCTCTGTGGTCGCCAGAGTGGCTCGGCTGGCACGCCGCCGCGTCCCGCCTCCTGGCAACCGCGTTCCACACCGTCGCCGCCGCCGATTGGTCCGTGTTCTCGTGGCTTCTGTCTCATTGGCTACTGCCGTGGCCACGATGCGGGAGGGTTGCTAAGGGGCGGGAGGCGAGCGGGAGTTAAACGCGCCTGCGCGGGGGTGGGGTGATGCCAGTCAGGGCTTGGTCGTCTGGAGCGCCACGCGGGTCCGGGACTGAAGGGCAAGAGTTTGTTTTTGCCCGGGCCTCGTCCGCCGCGCGGCCAGCGGGCGAGTCCTGTCAGAGGAGTCGCCCATATCCCACCAACCGCCACGCACGCAACGGCTCCCCGCACCCCCGCCATTTTTACCGAGCCCACCCAGAGCGCTTCCCTAGGTCTGCCCTGTGAGGATGTACAGACCTCTGTCGCTTCCCATTCTGGCCCCTGCCCTGATACCAGAGGCCTTCGTGGACCCGCTCTGGTACCCTCTCCACTCCGCCAGTCACTCCCAGTGAAACGCATCTTCTATAGGCTGGCCTTGACCTTCAACTGCACAGAACTCCTTAAGCTTCGCATACTCCAGCCCAAGCTTGCAGGTCATTCCTTGACCTGCTCTACAGACTCCCCTAAAGCACACGAAGGAATCCAGAGACTCTCTTTTTTTGAGACAGGGTCACACTGTCTCGCCCAGACTGCAGTGCAGTGGCCCAATCTCAGCTCACCGCAACCTCCGCCTCCCAGGCTCAGGCGATTCTCCTGCCTCAGCCTCTGAGTACCTGGGATAACAGG
Source organism: Colobus angolensis palliatus (assembly GCF_000951035.1). Taxonomy (NCBI): domain Eukaryota; kingdom Metazoa; phylum Chordata; class Mammalia; order Primates; family Cercopithecidae; genus Colobus; species Colobus angolensis. The sequence goes on along the minus strand of NW_012122820.1, from coordinate 3,836,537 downwards.
CACGGGCCACTACCGCCTGGCTATTTTTCGTATTTTTAGTAGACATAGGGTTTCACCATGTTGGCCAGACTGGTCTCTTAACTCCTGACCTCAAATGATCCACCCGCCTTCGCCTCCCACAGTGCTGGGATTACAGGCATGGGCCCGTCCTGGAGACTCAGTTTCCATCTACCTTTCTACAGCCTGTGGGCCTCCTCAAACATCCACAGCCCACAGTGAAAGCCCCTGTCTAAAAGTGTACTCTGTCTCCAATAAATCCCGTCGCCAAATGTCAGTCCCTTTCTCCCTACCGACATGCACATAATCCCTACAGAACATCCCGAGTCCTGACAAGTCTCTGCACAAATGGCTTTATGGCATTCTAAGGTCAAAATTGTTTCCACATTGGTTTTGAACCTACAAGTTTAGAACTTTAGGAGGCACACGCTGAGTGGACCGTTACACTGCCTGGGTCAGCCTGCACTCACTGTGTGACCCTGTGCATGATTCCTTCTCTGCGTCAAATTCCCATCTGTAAAATATGCAGAGTAATCCCTGCTTGATCTAGTTGGGGCTGGACCTGACACAGTAGGTCCAGCTGAATGAATGCTGGATGAATGGGGTTTAATGAGATGTACTTATCTGAGTAAAAGGCCATCTGAGACATTTGGTTGACTGGGGAAGTCCTTCTGCATTAATTACAATAAGTAATATTCATTGATAACTTTCCTTATTTATTTATACACTGTTGAACAGTTACTCTAAGAAATCATTTTCCCACCCTATTTAATATTGACAGATTTCTTCAGTTAGAAACAAAAACTCAAAACATAGGCAATCCTAAAGAACTCATCTATGTCCCCTTTATCTTCCCTGATCTCATATAGTCCCTAAAACAGGGCTTGCTGCCCTTTCTTCTTCTTGCCTTTTCAGCAGATGAGTCAAGGTTGCAGAGGTGGCAGTCAACCATAGTCACAGAGTTTGATTTTTTTCCATCCATCAGGTCATAGAAGCTGCCACTGAGCCTGACAAGAGCTGGTACTCAAAAATGCAGAATGAATTGGTTTGAATGAGGTGATTAAAGGGTTAATGAGTAGTGGTTAAGGAGACAAAGACCTTTAGTGGATGGGGTAATATTGCTGTATTACTGACAGAAGCAGGATTCTCTAAAAAAACTGTCTGCAGCCATTTACTTACATACATTTTAAAGAGTTACTACAAGATATTTTAAAAATTTAAACAGTTAATACAAGAAAAATATAAAGTGAATAGTTCATGACACTAAATTCAACTGTTCATGACACAAAGTATCTTAGAAAACAAATCTCAGCTGGGTGTGGTGGCTCACGCCTGTAATCCCAGCACTTTGGAAGGTCCAGGTCAGCAGATGACTTGAGGTCAGGATTTTGAGACCAGCCTGGCCAACATGGAGAAACCTCATCTCTACTAAAAGTACAAAAAAATTAGCCAGGCATGGTGGCAGGTGCCTGTAATCCCAGCTACTGCGGAGGCTGAGGCAGAAGCATTGCTTGAACCCAGGAAGTGGAGGTTGCAGTGAGATGAGATCATACCACTGCACTCCAGCCTGGGCAACAGAGTGATATTACATCTCAAAAAAAAAAAACAAAATAAACAAACAAAAAAAACCCTGGGAATTGAATTCCTTTATGACTCCAAAAAACATGTGTCTTTTCTATTGAGACTGCTGATGGTAGTCAGCTTTTCACAAGGAATTGGCTTCTGCTCAGCTTCCCTCTCTCCCTGAGGTAAGCAAGCAGGTGCTGTCGTCTCCTCCACGTGACCTTTATTCCATACTTGTCTTCGGGGGTGTCTTCAACCAGAACAGGTCCAGGCTCTGGGCTATTAGGAGTGCCAGTGTGAAGAGAGCAGCTTGGAAGGCTGTTTTCCTTCTGATCTCGGGGAATGAGTTCTTCCTTCACAGACGATGACTCTGGGGTCTGGATATCAGGTGGAATGAACACATAAGGTAAGCTCTGAAGTGCCTGTGCTGACATGTCCCCACAGCTTTGGGGACTGAGCACTGGAACTAAGGGTCTTCTGGAAACATCCTTTTCTGATTCACTGGGGCACTCCCGGATTAAGGGGATCCCCAATGTCTCTGAATTGGAAGACTGCGGACTCTCAAAAGTTAGATGTGGAAACTTGGAGGTGGTAGATTTTCGACTTGAATGTCTCGCCCGGTTTTGGTGGTGGTGTTTCCGGTAGGCTGGGAACAAGCTTCCTGCTGTTGTATCAAAATCAGGTGATACCTTAAAAAAAAAAAAAAAAAAGTGAGGTGAGCCTAACTAAGTACTAACCTAACAGAGGAAACTATATCTGATGACCAGACTCTTAAATTGGGGTCTAATGTAGTAATGAACACAAAGCTAAAATAGCTGTCTAATGGGATAACAACAGGATGCTTTGGGCAAATCATTCCATCTCTCTGGCCTTCAGCTTCCTCGTGTGTAGGAAAGGGGATGATGTCTCTTTCACTGCATCACACCATAGGGATATAACTTGTTTTCCCCCCTGGGATGGAATCTCAATCCGACATCTAGACTGGAATGCAGTGGCATAATCTCAGCTCACTGCAACTTCTGCCTCCCTGATGTAAGCGATTCTCCTGCCTCAGCTTCCCGTGTAGCTGGGATTACAGGCACGCACCACCATGCCCAGCTACTTTTTGTATTTTTAGTAGAGACGGGATTTTACCATTTTGACCAGGTTGACCTTGAACTCCTGACCTCAGGTGATCTACCTGCCTTGGCCCCCCAAAGTGCTGGGATTACAGGCATGAGCCACGGCACCCAGCCAATTTTTGTATTTTTAGTAGAGTCAGGTTTTTACCATGTTGGTCAGACTGGTCTCAAACTCCTGGCCTCAAGTGATCCACCCGCCTCAGCCTCCCAAAGTGCTGGGATTACAGGCGTGAGCCACAATGACTGCCCTAGATATAACTCATCTTTAAACTTCATGAGGGTAGAGACCAGCGGTCTTGTTCTTGATTCCCAGTACCTAGCAGAATGCCTGGAACAAAGAAGGCCCTCAGTAAATAATGAAAAGCCGACTCCAAGCACAGGGGGTGTGAGAACTAGCAGAGGACCTGGCATATAATGACTATTCAATAAATGTTCATTCCTATTCTCATCCACAGGATTCTGATGTTTAGGTTTCTTCCACAGTCCTGTAGCAGGTATTATGGTTCTTCCAAGCAGTCCTGAATAAGTTACATTTATTAAATATTCCCAAGCCAAGCTTATGTTTTTGTCTGGCCCTTTTACTACACTACTTTCCCATTGTATAGTAGCTATATTCTCTTCCCAGGGCTTCTGTTTGTTTGTTTGTTTGTTTTCATTTTTTTTTTTGAGACAAGGTCTCACGCTGTTGCCCAGGCTGGAGTGCAGTGGCAAATCTTGGCTCACTACAGCCTTGACCTCTAGGCTCAAGAGATCTGCCCACCTCAGCCTCCTAAGTAGGTGGGACTACAGATGCACACCACCATGCCCAGCTAATTTTTCTATTAATATTTTTTAGTCAAGATGGGGTTTTGCCATGTGCCTAGCTGGTCTCGAACTCCTGGGCTCAAGCAATCCTCCTGTCTTGGCCTCCCAAAGTGCTAGGATTACAAACATGAGCCACTACACCTGGCCTCTCTTCCCATGGCTTTTAAGCGGTCCAAATATGACATATGCTATTGTTACGGGATTTTTATTTTTCAAGGCTCAATCTGTTAAACAATAAACAGAGTATCTAGCTAGATACTTCATCTTTCACATGAGGTTTGGGGAACAATTTCATATTTAACTTGTTCTGCCATTGATCTTGCATTCTTACCCAGCTAATGGGTAAAAAACTTTTACACTGAACTCTTTCAGAGGAAAATAGGGGAAGAGAAAGATCCCAGTTCCCACTAATCCATTCCTCAGTTTGAACTGAGAAAAGAAGATGTACCAGGGAAGATGGCTGGCCACAGACAGAAAGAATACATTAACTCCTTGCCCCTGCCCCCATGAATCTTATTCTTTGGAGGCCCTGGTTCAAGGGGCAGAAGAGTCAGCATTCTGGAAAACCTAACAGAGTAAAAGTCAAAGTAGGCCGGGCGTGGTGGCTCACGCCTGTAATCCCAGCACTTTGGGAGGCTGAGGCAGGCGGATCACGAGGTCAGGAGATCGAGACCATCCTGGCTAACACAGTGAAACCCCGTCTCTACTAAAAATACAAAAAATCAGCCGGGCGTGGTAGAGGGCGCCTGTAGTCCCAGCCACTCGGGAGGCTGAGGCAGGAGAATGGCGTGAACCCGGGAGGCGGAGCTTGCAGTGAGCCGAGATCGCACCACTGTGCTTCAGCCTGGGTGACAGAGCAAGACTCCGTCTCAAAAAAAAAAAAAAAAAAAGTAATAATCCCATGGGCCTACCCAGGAAGTGATGGTGCTGTGGTCAATGGGCTTGCTGGGCACCTGTCGAGTGTGAGTGATGGGAAGCTGTGTAGATGCACAGCTGTGTTTGGGGCCCTCCAGTGGTTGATGGTGGAACAGCAGCTGGGCTTTCTGGGAAGGCTGGCGGCGTTTTTTTCTGGGAGGCATCAACCGGTGAATGAGGAACAGTTAGTAACCACATGATGCTGTCAGCCTTCGGGTTGGGCGATAGGCTCCAATTCCAACCCATGCCTGTAGAGAAGAAACAAAAGCTGAGAACAAAGAATTCAGATGATTCCCTAGCTCCTCCTGATCCTCTGCCAGCCAATTCTACCATAAACCTCAAGGCTGTGGGGAGCACAGCCTCCTACACCTACCACCACCAAGCAAAACACAATATTCATATTCAACATTCATCTGACGAACATTTAGTGAGTATGCGCTAAGTGTCACGCTGGGTGCTGGGAATTTAAAGATGAATAACCATTTATTCAACAATCATTTACTGAGTGCCAAGCATTTGTAGTGATACAGAGATCATCCCTGTTTCAAGGAGCTGAAAGTCTAGCAAAGGGAAACAGACATTTACAACACAGTATGAGAATATGATATGGTTCCATTCATTCCAAAGGAGGCTTTCTGGAAAGGAAGATACCTGACCTAGGTATGAAAGGCATATGAGAAACAAAAAAGCAAGGAGGGCACTCCAACCTGAGGAAGAGTGTACACAAAGGCACAGAGACGAGAAGCAGTATTGTGAATTCTGGGAATTATAAACTCCATGTATCTGGACACAGAGTATGAAAAGAAAAATGGCAGGAACTGAGGATAAACATGGTGTCAGGCTGAGGTAAAAAAAAAAAAAAAAAAA
>NW_012122820.1:3826637-3829725 GCF_000951035.1 Colobus angolensis palliatus | reverse complement strand
AGCCAGGATGGTCTCGATCTCCTGACCTCGTGATCCGCCCGCCTCGGCCTCCCAAAGTGCTGGGATTACAGGCTTGAGCCACCGCGCCCGGCCAACCACATTTTTTTTTTTTTTGAGACAGGGCCTCGCTCTGTCACTCAGGCTGGAGTGCAGTGGTGTGATCATGGATCATTGCAGCCTCGACCTCTAAACCCTAAGCCATCCTCCCACATCAATTTCCTGAGTAGCTGGAACTACAAGCGGGCACATTGCACCTGGCTAACTTTTTTTAAAACATTTTTTGTAGAGATGAGGTCTCACTGTGTTGCCTAGGCTGGTCTCAAACTCCTGGGCTCAACCAATCCGTCTCTCCTCAGCCTTCCAAAATGCTGGGATTACTAGCAATTCTTCAGATAGGCCTTCCCTAACAACTATGTCCAAAATAACAGGCAACTCAACCTCTTGACCTGTCTGATTTTTCTCTATACTTTTATCTTTTGAGACAGAGTCTCACTCTTTCGCCCAGGCTGGAGTGCAGTAGCTTGATCTTGGCTCACTGCAACCTCCACCTACTGGGTTCAAGCAATTCTCCAACTTCAGCCTACCCAGTAGCTGAGATTATAGTCACCTGCCACCATGCTCAGCTAATTTTTATATTTTAAGTAGAGATGAAGTTTCACCATTTTGGCCAGAACTTGAACTCAGTTGACACCTCAACTGATCTACCTGCCTTGGCCTCCCAAAGTGCTGGGATTACAAGTGTGAGTCACCATGCCTGGCCCCTCTGGTAGCCTTCTGAGTTCCCTGCTTCCTTTTTCCACCCCCATCTCCAACCTGACTTTTCTCACAAGGTGCCTAGAGCATCTTTTTTTAAAGTTTTTCTTAATTATTATTTTTTGTAGAGACAGAGTCTTGCTTTGTTGCCCAGACTAGGCTCAAACTCCTAGGCTCAAGCAATCCTTGTGCCTCAGCCATCCAAAGTGTTGGGATTACAGGTATAAGCCACCACGCCTGGCCCAGATCAACTTTAATAAGGGCTTCTTTAGTGGAATGGTGGGACACAAGGTTGAATGCAATAAGTGGAGAGGTGAAAGAGTTGCAGCTGAGCATGCTGGAAAGTCACACACAGAGCAGGTTGGTTCTATGCATTCGTGATCCATTCAATCAACAACAAAAAATAACTTGCTTTGACTTATGTGACTAGGCAGTAGAGAGATACAGGTAAAGAAAAAAAAGGATGAAGTTTCTATTCTTTTTTTTTTTTTGATGGAGTCTTGCTCTGTTACACAGGCTAGAGTACAGTGGCACAATCTTGGCTCACCACAACCTCCACCACCTGGGTTCAAGCAATTCTCCTGCCTCAGCTTCACAAGTTGCTGGGACTACAGGCACACACCGCCATGCCCAGCTAATTTTTGTATTTTTAGTAGAGACGGGGTTTCACTATTTTGGCCAGGCTGGTCTCGAACTCCTGACCTTGTGATCTACCCGCCTCAGCCTCCCAAAGTGCTGGGATTACAGGCGTGAGCCACCATGCCCGGCCAAAGTTTCTATTCTTAAGGAACTAACATCTTATGGAAAACACAAAAAATATATATATCCATTTGTTCATTCATTCATTTGAAAAATATTTACTGAGCGCCTGTGCTAGGCACTGTTCCAGGTGCTGAAAATATGTACCAGAGAATAACATGCCCTCTGCCCTTGTGGTGCTTACATTCTAGTTGGAAAGGAATAAAAAGTATAAAGAGGCCGGGCACAGTGGCTCACGCCTGTAATACCAGCACTTTAGGGGGCTGAGGGGGGCAGATTACTTGAAGTCAGGAGTTCAAGACCAATCTGCCCAACATGGTAAAACTCCGTCTCTACTAAAAATAGAAAAATTAGCCAGGCGTCGTGGCACACACCTATAATCCCAGCTACTCAGGAGGCTGAGACAGGAGAATTGCTTGAACACGGGAGGCGGAGGTTGCAGTGAGCGGAGATCACACCACTGCACTCCAGCCTGGGCAACAGAGCAAGATTCGGTCTAGAAAATAAACAAAAAGCTACCACAGGAATCCAGTGGAAAGATGACAGTGGTAGCAATGGCTATAAGGGAGGAGACCACCCCTCATATTATCTTATGCCCAATTTCTGCCTCCAAAGAAAGAACAAGTAAAAACTAAAAGGCAGAAATGAAATCCACAAGCAGACAACCCGGAGCCACACACTGGGGCTGGTAGTTAAAGATCGACCCCTAACCTAATTGGTTCTGTTATCTATAGATTACAGACATTGTATAGAAATGCACTGTAAAATCCCTATCCTGTTTTGTTCTGATCTAATTACCGGTGCATGCAGCCCCCAGTCACGTACCCCCTGCTTCCTCAATCGATCACGACCCTCTCACATGCACCCCCTTAGAGTGGGGAGCCCTGAAAAGGGACAGGAATTGCTCACTCGGGGAGCTCGGCTCTTGAGACAGAAGTCTTGCTGATGCTCCCAGCCGAGTAAACCCCTTCCTTCTTTAACTCAGTGTCTTGAGTTTTGTCTGCGGCTCGTCCTGCTACAGCTATAGTTTTGAAATTCATGACTTGCTGAAAGTCATCAGTACGTTGCTCAGCAATCCTGTTTCCTTGATCAACTCATTCTCCACAAAGATTATCTTAAAATTTCTCTAAGCTAGGTGCAGTAGCTTACGCCTGTAATCCCAGAACTTTAAGAGGCTGAGGTGGGAGAACTGCTTGAGGCCAGGAGTTCAAGACCAGCCTGGGCAACATAGTGAGACCTTGTCTCTACTAAAAATGTAAAAGAATAATTAGCTGGGCATGGTGGCATGCACCTGTAGTCCCAGCTACTTGGGAGGCTGAGGTGGGAGGATCACTTGAGCCCGGGAATTTGAAGATGTGGTGAGCTATGATTGTGCCACTGCACTCTAGCCTAGGTGGCAGACAGACCCTATCCCTAAATAAATAAATAAATAAAGTGGTAAATTTTTTTCTTTGTTTTGAAACGAAGTCTCACTCTGTTGCCCAGGCTGGAGTGCAGTGGCGCAATCTGGCTCACTGAAACCTCCTCCTGGGTCCAAGCAATTCTCCTGCCTCAGCCTCCCAAGTAGCTGGGATTA
>NW_012122820.1:3820538-3822662 GCF_000951035.1 Colobus angolensis palliatus | reverse complement strand
AGGCCACGGCGCCCGGCCGCAACTAGATACTTTGTTCAAATGCACCTCAAATTCAACATGTGTAAGGCAGAGCACAGTGGCTCACACCTGTAATCCCAGTACTTTCAGAGGTCAGGCTGGGTGGATCACTTGAGCTCATGAGTTTGAGACCAGCACAGTGAAACCCAAACTCTACAAAAAATTAGGTGGGCGCGGTTGTGTGCACCTGTAGTTCCAGCTACTCAGGAGGCTGAGGTGGGCAGATCACTTGAGCCCAGGAGGCGGAGGTTGTGGCGAGCTGAGATCGTGCCACTGAACTCCAGCCTGGGTGACAGAGTCAGAACTCTTTCAAAAAAAGAAAAGAAAAGAAAAAAAAAAATTCAACAAGTTCAAAACTGAACTTGGCCAGGCACAGTGGCTCATGCCTGTAATGCCAACACTTTGGGAAGTGAAGGTGGGAGGATCACTTGAGCCCAGGAGTTCAAGATCAATCTGGGCAACAGAGTGAGACCCTGTCTCTACAAAAAATACAAAAATTAGGCCAGGCACGGTGGCCTACACCTGTAATCCCAGCAGTTTGGGAGGCCGAGGCAGGCTGATCACGAGGTCAGGGGATCGAGACCATCCTGGCTAACATGGTGAAACCCTGTCTCTACTAAAAATACAAAAAAATTAGCCGGGCATGGCAGTGGGCACCTGTGGTCCCAGCTACTCGGGAGGCTGAGGCAGGAGAATGGCGTGAACTCGGGAGGCGGAGCTTGCAGTGAGCTGAGATCGCGCCACTGCACTCTAACCTGGGCGACAGAGCGAGACTCTCGTCTCGGGGGAAAAAAAAAATTAGCTGGGTGTAGTGGCGTGTGCCTGTAGTCCCAGCCATTCAGGAGGCTGAGGTGGGAGGATCACCTGAGCCCAGGAGGTTGAGGTTGTAGTGAGCCAAGGTCATGCTACTGAACTTCAGCCTGGGGGACAGAGTAAGACCCTGTCTCTAAAAAATAAAAAGATAAATAAAAATAAATATATAAAGTTTTTTTTAAAAAAAACTGAACTCATTCTGAGCATTGCTTTGTAGTAAAAAAACAAAAACTGAATTCACGATCATTCCCTTGATAACTCCACCCCCACCCCTTGGCCAAAGTGATTATCTTCCAGGGCCCTTGGTCAGGGAACGGTGTCATTATTCCTTCAGTTATGCAGCCAAAAATCTTTACACTTCTATCTCCCATCCAACCCACCATCAAGCCCTGTCAACTTTACCTCTTAAACATGTTTTCGTAATGCCCCTTTTTCACGCTGTCTCCTTCTTTCTCTTCTCTCTCTCGTCACCACCTTTTTTCAAGCTCCAGCAGTTCTTGCTGGAGTACTGCAATATCCAACTGTTCTGCCCTAATCCACTCTAGCAAACCCCGCTATAAAACCCCTACTGACCTTTTAAAATGCAAATCTGACCTGGGTTCACTTCTGCTTAAAGCTTATGATTGGCTTCCTTTAATTCTTGGACAAGCACAAAACTCCTCTGTATGGCTAAGGCCCCGCTTCCGCTGGCTCCAGCTTCAACTCACACCACACTCCATTCAGGTCAATTCGCTCAAACTCCTCAGATATTCCTTAGCCTTTGTACTCACTGTGCTTCCTCCTGCCATCCAGCCTTTGCACACCTGATTCCCTCTGCTTAGCGGGGCTCCCTCCTTTCTTTGTAAAAGGCATCAGATCTCACAGCAAGCTCTCATTAGAAAAGCCTTTCCTGTCCTACCTCTCAAGATCTTATTGTAAATACTCAAAGTATCATTAACCTCTACTGTTTCACTTTACAGCAATAATGCCACATTTGTTTGTTCGTTTTGGAGACGGTGTCTTCCTTTCGCCCAGGCTGGAGTACAGTGGTGTGATCACGGCTCACCATAGCCTCCACTTCTCGGCCTCAGGTGATCCTTCCACCTCAGCCTCCAGAGTAGCTGAAACTACAGGCATGCACCACCACGTGCAGCTAATTTTTAGTAGAGAAGCGGTTTCGCTATGTTGGCCAGGCTGGTCTCGAACTCGTGACCTCAAATGATCAACCTGCCTCGGCCTCCTAAAGTGCTGGGATTACAGGCGTGAGCCACTATGTCCAGCCCACATTTGTTTATTTGATTCTTTTTTTTTTTT
>NW_012122820.1:3814850-3819310 GCF_000951035.1 Colobus angolensis palliatus | reverse complement strand
GAGGAGCCCGGAGCCCGCCTTCGGAGCCACGGCCCAACGGCGGCGGCGACTGCAGTCTGGAGGTGAGCGGGATACGGGAATGGAGTCCCAGGCCTGGCCTGGGCACAGGCGGGGAGCGAGGCCTCCGGGCGCGGAGGTCAGGGCGTCTAGCAGCAGGGCACGGGCCACGAGTGGAGGTTTGGGCCACACGGGAAGAATCTGAGCCAGGGTGCAAGTGTTTTCTGCATCCAACCTCCTGGCCGGGGCCTTCTCACTACTTAAAGCGCCCCTTGGCCTTCCCTGGAAGTCTGACCTCTGCACCCTGCCCACGGCCTCGGGAGGGCGGGGGTGGCCTTTCTTAGGCCGACTGTGGCTGAGATGAAGACTGAGCTTGTACTGCGTTGAGTCAAAGACCAACCTGCACACATAGTCCCCTGCTCCCAGGCTCTCTCACCACTAGGCAACACTGCCTCCGTCTTACCCATTTGCAGGGCCCTTCTCCTGGTTCCTGAGAACGCAGCAATATTTCCCCGCTCAGGACGGAGGTGGCTCAGAGGACCACTCTGGAAGTTTCCCGGGCAGGAAGGTGTTGGCAATAATAATATCAGGCTGGTCAGGAAGTAGAAGAAAAAATTAAGACCTAGATATCCTGTGGAAAAAGAGGAATCATATCTACTGATCGATGCGGGGAGAGAGGGAAGCCTGGGAAGATCTGAAGTGAAAGTAAAACTGAGATTTGAAGGTGGAGGTGTGGAGGGCCTGTGAACTCTGCAGATGACAAATGTCAAAAAAATTACAGTTGCTTTTCAGGGAGAGAATAAGTGTCCTAAAAAAGAGACAGCCAATTCCTCTGTCTCCCAAAGTTCCATGAAATAGAATTACACAATTTTGCTTAATGGTAGAGTATTCCATGTATCTATTAAAATCAACAAAAGGCTGGGTGCAGTGGTTCACACCTGTAATCCCAGCACTTTGGGTGGCCGAGGCGGGTGGATCATCTGAGGAGTTCAAGACCAGCCTGGTAAACATGGTGAAACCCTGTTTCTACTAAAAAAAAAAAAAGTTAGCCTGGCGTGGTGGTGGGCGCCTGTAATCGCAGCTACTCGGGAGGCTGAGGCAGGAGAATCGCTTCAACCCGGGAGGCGGAGGTTGCAGTGAGCCTTGAGATCAGGCCATTGCACTCCAGCCTGGGTGACAAGAGTGAAACTCCCCCTCAAAAAAAAAGAAAAATTAAAAAAATCAACAAAAGACTTTAAAAAAAAAAGACTATGCTGTTAGCATTTTAGAACCACCTTAGTGTATTGATGATAGCTCATTCTGGTAGTAAGGAGACAGGGGTTATAGTCTTTTTTCTGGAAAAGAAATTAATAAAATGGCATGCTTAGAAAGTTAAAATATGTATAACCACATGCAAGTACTAAAGTGCCACTGTCTAAATACAGTACGAATTGTAAAAGAACACATTCTTTTTAAATTAGAGCAAGTATAATAGCCTGTGAAATAAATGTCACCCTCTAAAGTTGTTCAGTGAACAAGCTGCACAACTTTACGTGGGCCTTCAATAGAGGTTTCCATTTTATGTGAGGTTTTGTAAACTGGGAGATGATTTTTCCAGTAGTGTGGCAATAGTACAACCTGCCTTTCTTCCCTGACTCTGTGTGCACTGGTCCTATTTACGAAGTAACATAAAAGTTAAAAGGCTTGGCCAGGTGCGGTAACTCATGCCTGTAATCCTAGCACTTTGGGAGGCCGAGCCAGGTGGATCACCTGAGTTCAAGACCAGCCTGAGCAACATAGTGAAACCCTGTCTCTACTAAAAATACAAAAATTAACCAGGTGTGGTGGCGGGTGCCTGTAATCTCACCTACTCAGGAGGCTGAGGCATGGGAATCGCTTAAACCCAGGTGGCAGAGGTTGCAGTGAGCTGAGATCGTGCCACTGCACTCCAGCCTGGGTGACAGAGTGAGACTCTGTCTCAAAAAAAAAAAAAAAAAAAAAATTAAAAGGCCTTATCTTAGAATGGATTGTGGGATCAGAGTTTTGTCAGGACTCCTAACTACCATATGCTTTCCTATTCTAGCATCTTCCATTCCTGTCCATACAGTCATTGCAAGTGATCTATTTATATTCTAGTAGGCAATTATAAAGATTTCCACATATTTGTGGCTATCCCATCCACTTCTGTAGCTAAAGATTCTGAAGCTTCAAGAAGGAGATCTTTGTCTATCTCCAGCCCAGTCCCATTTTTACCCTTTGAATTGCTTCTGTCTGCTGTAATTTTAGCCTTCTTTTGTCAGTAAAGCTTATCTCCTTATTATCTGAGGTCTTTACAAAAGTCCATGGAGTGTTTACCTGGGCCTTTAGGCTCATGTTCCTGATCATATGAAGAGGAGCACCTTTCTCTAAAAGAACCTCTTCTCAGCCTAAAAAATCTCTAACATCTTGCTGCGGTTTGCATTTTCCAGGGTCGACACTTGTGATTCTCAATGGAGAGTGAAAACGCAGATTCATAATGAAAACCAGCCCCCGTCGGCCATTGATTCTCAAAAGACGGAGGCTGCCCCTTCCTGTTCAAAATGCCCCAAGTGAAACATCAGCGGAGGAACCTAAGAGATCCCCTGCCCAACGGGAGCCTAATCAAGCAGAGGCCTCCAAGGAAGTGGCGGAGTCCAACACTTGCAAGTTTCCAGCTGGGATCAAGATTATTAACCACCCCACCATGCCCAACACCCAAGTAGTGGCTATCCCCAACAATGCTGATATCCACAGCATCATCACGGCACTGACTGCCAAAGGAAAAGAGAGTGGCAGCAGTGGGCCTAACAAATTCATCCTCATCAGCTGTGGGGGAGCCCCAACTCAGCCTCCCGGACTCCAGCCTCAAACCCAAACCAGCTGTGATGCCAAAAGGACAGAAGTGACCCTGGAGACCTTGGGACCAAAACCTGCAGCTAGGGATGGGAATCTTCCTAGACCACCTGGAGCCCTTTGCGAGCAGAAACGGGAGACCTGTGGTATGTGGTCTTCCAGGGAAAGGGGTGAGGGAGCCCAGCCTTTTCTCTCCAGTGGCAAGGTCTGTAGTCAGTCTTGATGCTTGCAACAGTCAGGCATCTGGCCGAGCACGGTGGCTCACCCCTGTAATCCCAGCACTTTAGGAGGCTGAGGCATGCAGATCACTTGAGGTCAGCAGTTCAAGACTAGCCTGGCCAACATGGCATGGTGAAACCTGTCTCAACTAAAAATATTTTAAAACTAGCCAAGCGTGGTGGCACACGCCGGTAGTCCCAGCTACTCTGGAGACTGAGGCAGGAGAATCGCCTCACTATGCTGCCCAGGTCAGGAGGAGGTGGCTGCAGTGAGCCAAGATCACACCACGGCACTCAAGCCTGGGCGACAGAGCAAGACTGTGTCTCAAAAAAACCAGAACAATCAGGCATCTAGCCTGAGCCAATGAAAGTCTTGTCTTCATCCTGAAAGCTTGACCCAGCTCCTTTGGGTGCTGTTGAACGGGTTACAATTATAATTTAGAATTTCTGTTGCTTTCTTTATGTTGGGAAAGGATTATCTCTGTTAATCCTTCCCATTGACCCAAAAGAAAGTAAAAATCATTTTCCTTTCTTAAAAAAAACTTGGCTAGGCGTGGTGGCTCACGCCTACAATCCCAGCACTTTGGGAGGCCGAGGCAGGTGGATCACCTGAGGTCAGGAGTTTGAGACCAGCCTGGCCAACATGGTGAAACCCCATCTCTACTAAAAATACAAAAAATTAGCTGGGCATGGTGGCAGGCCCCTGTAATCCCAGCCACTTGGGAGACCGAAGCAGGAGAATTGCTTGAACCCAGGAGTCGGAGGTTGCTGTGAGCCAAGATGGCACCATTGCACTCCAGCCTGGCCAACAGAATGAGACTCTGTCTTAAAAAAAAAAAAAAAAAAAACACAACAACAACAACAAAATTTCTATTTAAAAAAATGTCTTTATTTATTTTTTTTTATTAAGAAGGTGTTTCAGCTGGGTGTGGTGGCTCACGCCTGTAATCCCAGGACTTTGGGAGGCCGAGGCGGGCAGATCATGAGGTCAAGAGATCGAGACTATCCTGGCCAAAATGGTGAAACCCCGTCTCTACCAAAAATACAAAAATTAGCCAGGCGTGGTGGCGGGCGCCTGTAGTCCCAGCTACTCTGGAGGCTGAGGCAGAAGAATCGCTGAACCTGGGAGGCGGAGGTTGCAGTGAGCCGAGATTGTGCCACTGCACTCCAGCCTGGCCACAGAGCGAGACTCTGTCTCAAAAAAAAATAAAAATGAAAAAAAGAAGGGGTCTCAAAAAATAAATAAATGAGGAAGGGGTCTCACTATGTTGCCCAGGCTGGTCTCAGACTCCTGAGCTCAAGGGATCCAACCATATGGGCCTCCCAAGGTGCTGGGATTACAGGCATGAACCACAGCGCCTGACTTCATTTTCCTTCTTTTTTTTTTTTTTTTGA
>NW_012122820.1:3800498-3804923 GCF_000951035.1 Colobus angolensis palliatus | reverse complement strand
TGGTGGCAGGCACCTGTAATCCCAGCTACTTGGGAGGCTGAGACAGGAGAATCGCTTGAACCCAGGAGGCAGAGGGTGCAGTGAGCCAAGAATGCACCATTGCACTCCAGCCTAGGCAACAAGAGTGAAACTCCATCTAAAAAAAAAACATAGCCAGGCGTGGTGGTTTATGCCTGTAGTCCCAGCTACTTGGAGGCTGAGACAGAAGGATCACCTGAGCCTGGGGAGGTCAAGGCTGCAGTGAGCTGTGATCTGGCCACTACACTCTATCCTGGGTGACACAGTGAGACCCTGTCTCAAAAAAAGAAAAAAAAAATGTGAATGATCAGATCTTTGCCTAAAACTTAGCTGACTGTGTGCTTTGCAGGCATTGTCTGACTCATACTCTTGGGAATATTTCTCTCATACAAACATTGAAATGAGATGGGTTTATTCACAACACATCAGGAATAGAAATGGGACTGAGACCTAGGTTTCTTGACCCACAAGTCTGAAAAATGGGCGTGGTTTTAGTGTAACATCAATGCTTTGAGCATCAAAGTACATACTCAAACTTTCCTGAGAAATTGCAGCTGGAAGGGACTGGATTTTCTCCAAATTCAACAAAATGAACGATGACAAAACCAGTTTCTTATTGCGTAGGGTCTAGGCTAGATCATCTCCAAGATCCTTCCCAACTCTAAACTTGTATTCTATGAGATAGCGGTCTCTGATGAGTTTGTTTCTAGTACCATCCTATGGGATAAAGGTTTCTCTAGATGTTCTTTAAGGGCTTGGGTTGGGGTAGTTCTCATGAGCTCTTTCGTGTCATTCCCTTTGTCATAATCCTCAGGTTGAGGAACCTTCGAGACCACCAACGTCCTGGCAGAACTCTGTGTCTGAGCGGCCACCCTACTCTTACATGGCCATGATACAATTCGCCATCAACAGCACTGAGAGGAAGCGCATGACCTTGAAAGACATCTATACTTGGATAGAGGACCACTTTCCCTATTTTAAGCACATTGCCAAGCCAGGCTGGAAGGTAATATGTCCCAATGCAACCAAAATCAAGGTCAGTCCAGCCTGACAGTCTGTCTCCAGTGCTGTGCTGCAACTTGTATCTGGGACAGCAGTTAAGTGCAAAGGATACTAGAATGATAAACAAACATATCTTTTGAGATGTGACTCAATCTTATTGAATCCAGGCAAAATCATTAACAAGAGCTCTTTAACTACTTCATCTGTTACTACCTAAAGTTCATGAAGAGTCTTCAATGTAGCACTCAAGCCCACTTTTCTGCTACACTGAACAGCAGTCCTAGATGCCAGCAGCTAGAGTGGCTAAGTAGTTTTATGAAAATGTCTTGATTAAAAAAAAAGAATGCTGTGAACCTTATGACCCAAGATGTCATCTCCTATAGCGTCACATACCATTTCTAGTGGGCAGGGGTTTTCCTTTCACTTCATTCATGGAAAGACCAAGATGCCTGGGAGTCAACGTAGCTCACCCAGTTGGTCGGTGTCAGAGCCACAAATGAGGTCTTCTCACGGGTGCTCAATTCCAAGCCAAGTGTGCTTTGTTGTCCTCATGCTAGAACTCTTTCTTTCTTTCTTTTTTTTTTTTTTTTTGAGACAGAGTCTCGCTCTGTCACCCAGGCTAGAGTGCAGTGGCGCAATCACGGCTCACTCTAGCCTTGAATGCCTGGACTCAAGCCATTCTCCCACCTCAGCCTCCCAAGTAGCTGGGACTACAGGCATGCACCATCATGCCCAGTTAATTTTTTCTTTTCTTTTTGCAGCGATGGGGTCCCACTATAGTGCCCAGGCTGAAAAGTTACTTTTTTGGTGTGCAGATCTCAATAATTCTTTTGTAAGGCTGCCTTGATTGATCTCTAAGGCTCAGTGTGGCTCAGCTTGAAATGCAATTTGAACTATGCTCCTACAGTTTTCCTGAAATGCATAATGGGGCAGAGTAACTTAGAGCCATGATAGATTCAGCATGTGTTCTCCGTCCCTAAAGGTAGAGGTCTTGGACAAGTGATCCCTAGCCACCAATTCTTTCTTTTTTTTTTGAGACGGAGTCTCGCTCTGCCGCCCAGGCTGGAGTGCAGTGGCGGGATCTCAGCTCACTGCAAGCTCCGCCTCATGGGTTTATGCCATTCTCCTGCCTCAGCCTCCCGAGTAGCTGGGACTACAGGTGCCTGTCATCTTGCCTGGCTAGTGTTTTGTATTTTTTAGTAGAGATGGGGTTTCACCGTGTTAGCCAGGATGGTCTCGATCTCCTGACCTCGTGATCCACCCATCCGCCTGTTTCGGCCTCCCAAAGTGCTGGGATTACAGGCTTGAGACACCACACCCAGCCTCTTTTTTTTTTTTTGAGACAGAGTCTCACTCTGTCTCACCCAGGCTGGAGTGCAATGGTGCAGTGTTGGCTCACTGCAGCCTCCGCCTCCCAGGTTCGAGCGATTCTCCTATCTCAGCGTCCTGAGTAGTTGGGACTACAGGTGTGTGCCACCACACCCAGCTAATTTTGTATTTTTGGTAGAGATGGGGTTTCACCATGTTGGCCAGGCTGGTCTTGAACTCCTGACCTCGGGAGGTCCACCCGCCTCGCCCTCCCAAAGTGCTAGGATTACAGGTGTGAGCCACTGTGCCCGGCCTGCTAGCCACCAATTCTGATGGACATACTGAGCATCTGATGAGGCAGCTAAGTGGGGTGTCGGATGATTTTCCCTCTAGCAGATGGTGAGGCGGCAGGCTGCACTATCAACAAGAGCCTATCCAACATCCAGTGGCTCCGAAAGATGAGTTCTGATGGACTGGGCTCCTGCAGCATCAAGCAAGAGATGGAGGAGAAGGAGAATTGTGACCTGGAGCAGAGACAGGTTAAGGTGAATTGTTCTGTCCCTCACTAAAGAAATCAGATCCAGTGCAGGGAATTCCTAGGTAGGGAAATGGATCAAGTGGCCTGATGGACCAGACTTGCCGAGTTCTGGTATTAACTCTCCACTTCATGCTATTCTGTGTAACTTTTGAGCTACTTTTCTGCCTGGGATCTTTTCTCCCCGATCTGTGAAATTTCCTTGAGGGCAGATTCCCTTGGTCACTCTGTATTCCAGCGAACAGCACTGGCTTTAGTATTCTGTCCTTAGTAGGTATTCAGGAAATGATTAAGAGGTCTTCACTTTGGGAATCCACTTGAACTTTAAAGATGTCTCCCAACAGTATGAACAGTATAAATTGAATATAATATAATAAGGTAATTTTATTAGAAGATATAATATTAATAGCAGATAAAGTCAGTTTATATATACATTTTTTTTTAAGACAGCGTCTTGCTCTGTTGCCCAGGCTGGAGCGCAATGGTGCAATCATGGCTCTCTGCAGCCTCGACCTCCCAGGCTCAGCTGATCCTCCCACCTCAGTCTTCCGAGTAGCTGGGACTCAGGTGCACGCCACCATGCCCAGCTAATTTTTGTATTTTTTGTAGAGATGGGGTTTTGCCCTGCTGCCCAGGCTGATTTCAAATTCCTGGGCTCTAGGGATCCTCCTGCCTCAGCCTCCCAAAGTGCTGGGATTACAGGCATGAACCACCAGCCTGGCCTAGATACAAATTTTAAATACTTCCCTAGCAATCAAAATTGAACCCAATTGTGTAGTCTGGGTTGTTTTTTTTCCACAGTTCCAATATAATACATCTAGATTCTATTGTATATATGTGTTAATCATTCATTCAACAACCTTTATTTTCCTTTCTTCTCAACTTTTATTTTAGGTTCAGGGGGCACATGCGCAGGTATGTTACATGGGTATATTGTGTGTTGCTGGGCTTTAGCGCACAAATGATTTTGTTCCCCAGGTAGTAAGCATAGTACCTGCTGGATAGTTTTTCCATCTCCCCATCTTCCCAGGCTCCACCCTCAAGCAGGCCCTGTTGTCTACTGTTCCCTTCTTCGTATCCATGTGTGCTCAATGTTTAGCTCTTCCTTTTTTTTTTTTTTTTTTTTTTTTTTTTTTTTGAGGCGGAATCTTGCTCTGTCTCCCAGGCTGGAGTGTAGCAGTGCGATCTCAGCTCATTGCTACCTCCACCTCCCAGGTCAAGCGATTCTCCTGCCTCAACCTCCTGAGTAGCTGGGATTACAGGTGCCCGCCGCCGCCATGCCTGGCTAATTTTTGTATTTTTAGTAGAGACGGGGTTTCACTAGGTTGGCCAGGCTGGTCTTGGACTCCTGACATCATGATCCACTCGCCTCGGCCTCCCAAAGTGCTGGGATTATAGGTGTGAGCCACCATGCCCAGTTTTTTCTCTCTTTGAGACGGATTCTCGCTCTGTTGCCAGGCTGGAGTGCAGTGGCACAATCTCTGCTCATTGAAACCTCTGCATCCCAGGTTCAAGTGATTCTCCTGCCTCAGCCTCCCAAGTAGCTGGGACTACAGGCACCC
>NW_012122820.1:3784225-3797973 GCF_000951035.1 Colobus angolensis palliatus | reverse complement strand
TCGGTGTCAGAGCCACAAATGAGGTCTTCTCACGGGTGCTCAATTCCAAGCCAAGTGTGCTTTGTTGTCCTCATGCTAGAACTCTTTCTTTCTTTTTTTTTTTTTTTTTTTTTGAGACAGAGTCTCGCTCTGTCACCCAGGCTGGAGTGCAATGGCAGATCTCAGGTCACTGCAACCTTTAACTACGAGGTTCAAGCGATTCTCCTGCCTCAGCCTCCCGAGTAGCTGGGACTACAGGCGTGCACCACCACACTTGGCTAATTTTTTTTGTATTTTTAGTAGAGACGGGTTTGACCATGTTGGTCAGGCTGGTCTTGAACTCCTAACATCAAATGATCTGCCTGTCTCGGCCTCCCAAAGTGCTGGGATTACAGGCATGAGCCACTGCACCTGGCCCCTCATGGTAGAACTCTTAACTAACTTTACTCCCTTCCATCAGCTTACTTTCCTAGTTTTTGTTTGTTTGTTTGTTTGTTTTTTGAGACAGGGTCTCACTCTGTTGCCTGGGCTGGAGTACAGCCTTAGCCCCCTGGGCTCAAGCTCTTCCCTCCTCAACCTCCCAAGTAGTTGGGATAACAGGTGCACTACCACAGTCCACTAATTTTTTTTGTTGTTGTTGTAAAGACAGTTGCCCAGGCTGGTTACTATGTTGCCCAGGCTGGTCTGAACTCCTAGTCTCAAGCACTCCTCCTGCCTTAGCCTTTCAGGCCTTTCAGTGCACTGTGATTACAGGTGTGAGCCACCACACCCAGCCTTAATTCCCTAGTTTCCTGTTTGCTTGTTTGTTTGTTTGAGGCAGGGCCTCACTCTGTCAACCAGGCTGAAGTGCAGTGACACAATCTTGGCTTGCCTCAACCTCTGCCTCCCAGGTTCAAGTGATTCTCCTGCCTCAGCCTCCCGACTAGTTGGGACTACAGGCATGCGCCACCATGCCTGGCTAATTTTTATATTTTTGACAGAGACAGGGTTTCACCATGTTTGCTAGGCTGGTCTCAAACTCCTGGCCTCAAGTGATCCACTTGCCTCGGCCTCCCACAGTCCTGGGATTATAGGCGTGAGCCACCATGCCAGGCCTAATTCCCTAGTTTCTTAATTTCTCTGACCCACGTGTCTTGCTATTGATCACTGCCTCACAGTCTTACTCTGCTTTTCTAGCCCCTGACAGCTATCCAGGTCTTTTCTTTATCACACTCTAAGGTTGGGATCAGTCTTTATTCCCGTAGAATAGATGGGTTTATGGCTGAGGGTGACAGCTCTGCCGTGTGGAGCGTGAGGAGAGTTGCCAGGAGGCAGGGCTACAAAGACACCAGACGAAGCCTGTGCTAAGCACAGTGGGAGGGGCCTGAGGCTGGTTTCCCCATGTGTTTGAAGGGTGATGTTTCTGAATCTAAAGTAGCTGATAACCAGTTGTCTTGCTCTTCTTCCAGAACTCCATCCGCCACAACCTTTCCCTGCATGACATGTTTGTCCGGGAGACGTCTGCCAATGGCAAGGTCTCCTTCTGGACCATTCACCCCAGTGCCAACCGCTACTTGACATTGGACCAGGTGTTTAAGGTGAATGCCCTGCTTTTCTCTAAATAGGGCCTAAGTTGGAGCCATCTCAAAAGGGAAAAAAAGAAAGCCATCTCAAAAGGAAACAAGTTCTGCTAGTGATGCTTTCATTTGATCAGGGGAGAGTTAGAAGCCAGCCACCCAATTAGTGACTTGCACAAAACCCACTGAATTAAGTACAGTTGACAAATACCAAATGACACATTTTTGTGCTAGACCAGAGCAAGGAGAGGGCTGTTCTGACCCAACAGGGAGGGCTTCCCAGGGCAGTGTTCTCCTAACTTCCCTGTGAATGGGAATTGCCTGGGACATTGTTAAAACACAGCTTCCCAGACCCCTCTCTTGGGGTTCTTGATTTAGTGCTTCTGGGATGGGCCCAGGAATTTGTATTTTTAGCAAGCATCTCAGATGATTCTGGGAATGCTTGCTCTAAAAAAAGCCCTTCCTGCCGGGTGTGGTGGCTCACGCCTGTAATCCCAGCACTTTGGGAGGCCGAGGCAGGTGGATCACCTGAGGTCGGGAGTTCGAGACCAGCCTGACCAACATGGAGAAACCCCGTCTCTACTAAAAATACAAAATTAGCCGGGTGTGGTGGCGCATGCCTGTAATCCCAGCTACCTGGGAGGCTGAGGCAGGAGAATCCCTTGAACCCAGGAGCCAGAGGTTGTGGAGAGCCGAAATCGTACCACTGCACTCCAGCCTGGGCGATAAGAGTGAAACTCCGTCAAAAAAAAAAAAAAACCCTTCCTTAGGCTGGAGACCAGAAGCTGAGCTACCAGAACGTCTTTTCAGAAAGAAGCTATTTTGGTATTTCAGAGTGCCTATAAGGCTGCAGCCATTCTCCTGGGAGGGACAGTTGTCTGGGGTGTCTTTTGTCATCAGTCAGGAATCGGTGTTTTTCCCGATCTGGTCAAATGGACCACGTTGGTGGTAACTTCATCTCCTTTCTCTCCCACAATGCCTGGCCGCCACCAGCCACTGGACCCAGGGGCTCCACAATTGCCCGAGCACTTGGACTCAGTAAGGTTCTTTCCCTCTGGCTCGGGGCTTAGCCTTGTTTTCCTTTCACTGCTCAGCATGGCTTTATGGACAGAGACAAGCTGTGATGTGGGGAAGGGTGCCTATGGCCATGTGACTACCAGCTCCAGACACAGAACACCCTGAGGCTCGGGCACACACCCACTTCCCTCCCCTCCCATGGGCATCACAGGGGTACGCTGAGCAGAGCGGCACGTGGCAGGGGAGCATGCTGCAGCGGCCACACGCGCATGGCGCCAGCCTCACGGGCGGCAGTGTGCTCGCTCACTTTTGTGCCTAGCTTTTCTTTGTCACGCATATAGCTACCTGCTCTGGCATCCCCCAGGGGTGTTGAGGACATGTGGGTGAGGCGGTAGTGCCACTCTGCCATCACGTGTCTGTAGGCCACCCACCGGCCCACTAATCATGGTTTTGGAGGCCGCTCGCCTGCGTCCATCCCCTCAGGTTGGCCTCCTCTCTCTGGGCTGTCGGTTAACGCAAGCACACGCCACCAGAGCAGCTGGTGGGGTTTTGCTATCCCCTCTTTACCTTATTAACACAGGTTTCTTTCTCTCCCCACCTGCCACAAGCAGCAGCAGAAACGACCGAATCCAGAGCTCCGCCGGAACATGGCCATCAAAACCGAACTCCCGCTGGGCGCACGTTAGTATGGGAGAGTGGGCCTCAGGCCTGGTCCTTGTTCTGGGGGCATAGCTTTAGGGAACCAGACTTCAGGATTCTGTTCCCACCTCAAAGGGATCTGAGCCCAGAGAGGGAGAGCAAAACTCCTGGGGCTGAGAAGGGGTGTACTCCAGTCCCCCTGCTCCTCATCTTTCGTGTTTCCTCCTAGGGCGGAAGATGAAACCACTGTTACCACGGGTCAGCTCATACCTGGTGCCCATCCAGTTCCCGGTGAACCAGTCACTGGTGTTGCAGCCCTCGGTGAAGGTGCCATTACCCCTGGCGGCCTCCCTCATGAGCTCAGAGCTTGCCCGCCACAGCAAGCGAGTCCGCATTGCCCCCAAGGTGGGTGTCCTGTTTTCCTCTGAAGAGAGATTCTGGCCAGTTAAGAATGTTGAACCTCCAGCTTGGCAAAGCACTCTGAGAAGTGTTCCTTGAGAGCTTATAAATCTAGTTGGGTAGACAAGGCATAAAAACATAGGGAAGTGTAATAGCATTAGAAGAGCTAAAAAGGTATTTAGATTACAATGTAAGTGGTGTCAGAAGGCCCATAAATACCTGATGAGTTTGTAAGAATTCAGACAAGGGTGATTGTGATAGATAGACTAGGATGCTTAAAGAAGATACACAAGGGAGGCAGGCCTTAGGAAGAGGTGGATTTGGCCGGGCGCGGTGGCTCATGCCTGTAATCCCAGCACTTTGGGAGGCCAAGGCGGGTGGATCATGAGGTCGGGAGTTCGAGACCAGTGTGGCCAATGTGGCGAAACCCCGTCTCTACTAAAAAATGCAAAAATTAGCTGGGCGTGGTGGCACATGCCTGTAATCCCAGCTACTCGGAAGGCTGAGGCTGGAGAATCACTTGAGCCCAGGAGAGGGGGTTGCAATGAGCCAAGATCACACCACTGCACTCCTGCCTGGGTGACAGAGCGAGACTCCATCTCAAAAAAACAAAAAGAAAGAAAGAAGTGGATTTGAGGCTAGACGCTGTAGGTCTCACTTGTAATCGCAACACTTTGGGAGGCCGAGGCAGGGGTATTGCTTACAATCAAGAGTTTGAGACCAGCCTCGGCAACATAGCAAGACCCCAGGCTCTGCTAAAAATACCAAAAAAAAAAAAATTTAGCCAGGGTGGTAGTACATGCCTGTGGTACCAGCTACTCAGGAGGCTGAGGCAGAAGGATCACTTGAGCCCAGGAGGTTGAGGCTGCAGTGAGCCCTGTTTGCACCACTACACTCCAGCCTGGGCAACAGTGAGGCCCTGTCTCAAAAAAGAAAAAGGAGGCCGGGCGCGGTGGCTCAAGCCTATAATCCCAGCACTTTGGGAGGCCGAGACGGGCGGATCACGAGGTCAGGAGATCGAGACCATCCTGGCTAACACGGTGAAACCCCGTCTCTACTAAAAAAAAAATACAAAAAACTAGCCGGGCGAGGTGGCGGGCGCCTGTAGTCCCAGCTACTCGGGAGGCTGAGGCAGGAGAATGGCGTAAACCTGGGAGGCGGAGCTTGCAGTGAGCCAAGATCTGGCCACTGCACTCCAGCCTGGGCCAAAGAACGAGACTCCATCTCAAAAAAATAAAAATAAAAATGAAAAAGTAGATTTGGGTAAGCAAAGAGGTGTGGAGAGAGCATGCTAATGGGCAGTGCCATGGAGGCAGGAAATGCAGTCTGCACCTGGCAGTAGTAGGGTGACTGGGTCAGACTAGCTCAGGGTTTCTCGAGTAAGTCCTATTAACGTTCACAGCTGGGGAATTCTTTGCTGGACGTGGAAGGGACTGTCCTGTGCATTGAAGGGTGTTTGGCAGCATCCCTTGTTTTCCCCACTAGATGCCAGTAGCACCCACCACAGGTGTGACAATTAAAATGCTTCCAGACGTTGCCAAATGTCCCCTGGCAGGGAGGGAATCACCCACCCCTGCTTGAGTATCACTGGTCTCGCTTGAGGGGAAGGTGAGAAGGGTAAATTCAGAGCAAACCTGGATCAGCCATCAGATCTGCACTTAACGCTGTTAGAGCGTCTGTAAGTCAGGGCTGACACGTAACCAAAGCGAAAGACTTCCCCCATCCCCTTCAGGGAGATGAAAATAGCATAGACTCTGGAGTTTAGAGCAACTTGGGTTTGCTTTTTTTTTTTTTAATATACAAAATATTTTAAGCCATGCACAGTGGCTCACACCTATAATCCTAGCATTTTGGGAGGCCAAGGCAGGAAGATCACTTGAGGCCAGGAGTTCAAGACCAGCAAAGTAAGACCGTGTCTCTAACAAAAAAAAATTTTTTTTTTTTTATTGGCCAGGCATTTTCATGGATACCTGTTGTCCCAGCCACTTGGGAGGCTGAGGCAGAAGGATTACTTGAGCTCCAGAGCTGGAGGCTGCAATGAGCTATAATCGTGCCACTGCATTCTAGCTTAGGCAACAAAATGAGACTGTCTCTAAAAAAAAAATGTCTTTAATAATAAATAAGATATATTACACACAAAATTATATTAAAAAATACATAATTGAGCATAAATGCATTAATGTGGTCGTAGCATGTACACTGTTTTGGTTTTAATGCAGTGGTTTTTTTTCTCCCCTTTCCTTTTTGGCTCCCCTCTCCACCCTACCATCACCCACATCACCCCTACTCCCAAGATAACTGGTTGATAATTTATGATGCTTTCTTGCCTATTTTATCAATGCTCCTAGTTATAATACACATGTATAGCGGTAGCCATTTTATATGTACACATACAACACATAGAACACTGATAATGTAATCGTGTTGTACATACTTCTCTACAGGTCTTTTTTTTTTTTTTTTTTTCTGAGACGGAGTCTCACTCTGTCGCCCAGGCTGGAGTACAGTGGCATGATCTTGGCTCACCGCAACCTCCCCCTCCCAGGTTCAAGCGATTCTCCTGCCTCAGCCTCCTGAGTAGCTGAGATTACAGGTGCCTGCCACCACACCCAGCTAATTTTTGTATTTTTAGTAGAGACGGGGTTTCACCATGTTGGTCAGGCCGGTCTCGAACTCCTGACCTCATGATCCGCCAGCCTTGGCCTCCCAAAGTGTTGGGATTACAGGCGTGAGCCACCACGCCCAGCCTCTACATGTCTTAACTCAAAAATACCTCTTGGAAGTTCTTCCAAGTCACTTGGCATAGTTCTAATTCATTATTTTTTAGTGTCCATGTAATATTCCATGATGTGGCTACACCACAAATTTTTCAGCCATTCCACTTTTATGGACATATTCTGTTTCTCAATTTTTGCCCAATGAATGACATTGCAATAAATATGTTTGCAAGGATCTCTCTTACTAGTGCTTTCATTTCTCTAGGATAGAGGCCCAGATGTAAGATTGCTGGGTGAGAAGGTATTTTAAATTCTACTAAATATTGCTAGATTGCTTTCCAAAAAAGCTATGATAAGTCATGTTTAAACCAGCAATATATAAAATCTGTATCTTTGCCAGCAGTTGGTATTATTAGTCTAATATTTGCCAATCTAATGTGTATAGCTTATATCTTTTTAATTTTGTTAATGTTTTATTTATTTATTTTTAAATCTTTTATTTCCATAGGTTTTTGGGGAACAGGTGGTGTTTGGTTACATGAGTAAGTTCTTTAGTGGCGATCTGTGAGATTTTGGTACACCCATCACCCTCTTGTTTAATTTTGTCTTTCTTTGTTTATCAGTAAGTCTGAGCACCCTACCATTACATTTGGTGACTTGGAATTGTCCTCTATGAATTGCCTATTTATGGGCATCGCCCATTTTTCTAAAGGTTCTGTTATCAATTTGTGAGAGCTCTTTTTTTTTTGAAATGGAGTCTTGCTCTATCGCCCAGGCTGAAGTGCAGTGGTGTGATCTTGGCAACCTCCACCTCCCGGGTTCAAGTAATTCTCGTGCCTCAGCCTCCCGAGTAGCTGGGATTACAGGTGCCCGCCACCATGCCCGGCTAATTTTGTATTTTTAGTAGACACAGGGTTTCACCATATTGGTCAGGCTGGTCTCGAACTCCTGACCTCAGATGATCTGCCCACCTCGGCCTCCCGAAGTGCTGGATTACAGGCATGAGCCACCGCGCCCAGCCCTCTGTGAGAGCTCTTTGTTGTTAAAATAATCTGTCTTTTATGCTGAAGATATTTTTCTACTTCTATTATCTCTTTTCTTTTCTTTTTTTCTCTTTTTTTTTCTTTGGAGATAGGGTCTTGCTACGTTGCCTAGTCTGGAGTACAGTGGTATAAGGAAGGCTCACTGCATCCTTGACCTCCCAGGCTCAAGTGATCCTCCCACCTCAGCCTCCCACCTGTAGCTGGAACTACAGGTGCATGCCACCACGCCCAGCTAATTAAAAAAATTTTTTTTTGTAGAGATGGGATCTCACTATGTTGCTCAGGCTGGTCTCAAACTGGCCTCAGTGTCCCAAAGTGCTGGGATTACAGGCGTTGTTTGTTTGTTGTTTCTTAATTTTGTTTATGGTATCTCTTGCCACAGTAAAATTTTACATTTTTATGTAGTCAAATGTCTCTCTTCTCTTTTACAGCTTCTGGGTTTCCAGTCTTGGTTAAGAAGGTCACCCGCACCCCCAGATTGTATATGTAGTCTCCTAGATTCTCTTTCAGGATTTGTATGATTTTAAGGTTTTCGTTTTTTTTAAAGCCAGTCAAATTTAGCAGTTGGGGGTTGTGTACCAACTTTAGTGACAATAATGTCACTACCCACTACCATCAGAGCAGCCTAAGGTTCTAATTTGCATGCGTTAAATCTTTGTAAGCAGTGTAAGATAGGCATGCAATTTTATTTTCTCTCAGATGAATGCTATTATAATTATGCCACTACATACTACATACTCTCATCTTTTACCCCCAGAATTGAACTACCAGCTTCAACATATATTGTATTCTCATATTTAATAGATTTTAAGACTAAAACGACACAAAGGATCAGTACCGATATGTGATTTTTTGGTGCGTCCTGTCTGGTGACCGTTGGTTGAAGCCAGAGTTCCCTCTCACCTGGTCTCTGTTTCCCTTTCAGGTACTGCTAGCTGAGGAGGGGATAGCTCCTCTTCCTTCTGCAGGACCAGGGAAAGAGGAGAAACTCCTGTTTGGAGAAGGGCTGTCTCCTTTGCTTCCAGTTCAGTCTATCAAGGAGGAACAAATCCAGCCTGGGGAGGAAATGCCACACTTGGCGAGACCCATCAAAGTGGAGAGCCCTCCCTTGGAAGAGTGGCTCTCCCCGGCCCCATCTTTCAAAGAGGAATCATCTCACTCCTGGGAGGATTCATCCCAATCTCCCACCCCAAGACCCAAGAAGTCCTACAGTGGGCTTAGGTCCCCAACCCGGTGTGTCTCAGAAATGCTTGTGATTCAACACAGGGAGAGGAGGGAGAGGAGCCGGTCTCGGAGGAAACAGCATCTACTGCCTCCCTGTGTGGATGAGCCGGAGCTGCTCTTCTCAGAGGGGCCCAGTACTTCCCGCTGGGCCGCGGAACTCCCGTTCCCAGCAGACTCCTCTGAGCCTGCCTCCCAGCTCAGCTACTCCCAGGAAGAGGGAGGACCTTTTAAGACACCCGTTAAGGAAACGCTGCCCATCTCCTCCACCCCGAGCAAATCTGTCCTCCCCAGAACCCCTGAATCCTGGAGGCTCATGCCCCCAGCCAAAGTAGGGGGGCTGGATTTCAGCCCAGTACAAACCCCCCAGGGTGCCTCTGGCCC
This sequence comes from Colobus angolensis palliatus, assembly GCF_000951035.1. Lineage (NCBI taxonomy): Eukaryota > Metazoa > Chordata > Mammalia > Primates > Cercopithecidae > Colobus > Colobus angolensis. The sequence goes on along the minus strand of NW_012122820.1, from coordinate 3,789,018 downwards.
CTTGCCTGACCCCCTGGGGCTGATGGCTCTCAGCACCACTCCACTGAAAAGCGTTCCCCACTTTGAATCACCGCAGAGCCTCCTCAGTTCAGAACCCTTAGACCTCGCCTCCGTCCCCTTTGGCAACTCTCCTCCCTCAGATATAGAAGTCCCCAAGCCAGGCTCCCCGGAGCCACAGGTTTCTGGCCTTGCAGCCAATCGTTCTCTGACAGAAGGCCTGGTTCTGGACACAATGAATGATAGCCTCAGCAAGATCCTGCTGGACATCAGCTTTCCTGGCCTGGAGGAGGACCCACTGGGCCCTGACAACATCAACTGGTCCCAGTTTATTCCTGAGCTACAGTAGAGCCCTGCCCTTGCCCTTGTGCCCAAGCTGCCCACCATCCTGGGCACTCCCGTGGCTGAGCAGTCCGAGGCTCAGTGCCCCCCCAAGCCTCTGAGTGAGGACAGCAGGCAGGGACTGTTCTGCTCCTCCTAGCTCCCTGCTGCCTGATTATGCAAAGGTAGCAGTCACACCCTAGCCACTGCTGGGACCCTGTGTTCCCCAAGAGTGTCTGATTCCTCTGCTGTCCCTCCCAGGAGCTGAAGGGTAGGAACAACAAAGGCAACGGTGAAAAGAGATTAGGAACTCCCCAGCCTGTCTCCATTCTGTGCCCAGCAGTCTCTCACCTTCCCTGATCTTTGCAGGGTGGCCCTTGTAAATAGTGTCAGTCCTCCAAATTATCCTCTAATTATAAATATAAGCTTATTTCCTTAGATCATTATCCAGAGACTGCCAGAAGGTGGGTAGGATGACCGGGGTTTCCGTTGACTTCTGTTCCTTGCTTTTAGTTTCGAGAGAAGGGCAGACCTGCAGTGCACGGTTTCTTCCAGGCCAAGGTACCTGGATCTTGGTTCTTTACTGCAGGGACCCAGACAAGTGGGTCTGCTTGCCAGAGTCCTGTTTGCCCCTCCTTGCCACCTCTCCATGTTTCCAAATGAGCTTTCCTGCAAGAAGAAATCCTGGTTAAAAAAGTCTTTTGTATGGGGTCAGGAGTTGAATTCGGGGTGGGAGGATGCAGCTGAAGCAGACTGTGGGTGCCCAGATGTGCGCTATCAGATGTTTCTCTGATAATGTCCCCAGTCACACCAGGGACACTAGCATTGACGAGGACTCAGGTGGAGGCTTGAGAAGGCCAAGAGAGCCCCTGACCTGCCTGGCTTCCTCAGCTTGCCCCTCAGCTTTGCAAAGAGCCACCCGAGGCCCCAGCCTAGGATGTGAGCCGGCTTGAGAACACTACTGTAACTATCTACTCAATAAAAGTGAGGGTGGACACGCTGGGCTCTGTGGTTTATTGGTGTCTGATTCCTAAGGCACCAGGAGAGGCTGGGAAAGAAAGGGTGTTGATGGAGACAATGGTGATAGGGAAGAGGCAAGGCCAGAAGTTGACCCAAAGAAGCCGGAGCACCTTGCACAGGCACACACTCGACAACACAAATTGCCGCTTTTCCCAGCGTCAGTCCTGCGCAGCTCACCTCTTTTCCCTGTCGTCTCCAACCTTGTTCCTTGGGACCTTTGGACCTGCTGGTTAACTTAGGCCTTTTGAGGGTTCCTTAAGGAGAAAAGCTCATGAGGGGTAGGGCTCCCTGAACATCAGGGCAGGATGGGCCCCGTTACAGGTGCTTCATGTCCACTGCCATGCCCACCCTGAGGCCTGGGAGCCAGCCTGCCCTGCTTTTCTCCTGCTCTGCAGCAGCTCCTGTTACCATCTTTTGCAGTCAGAACTTGAAGAGCGTGCTAGCCCCTGCCTATCTAACCTGAAAAGCAGCCAGGGGCCCAAGGGACACAAGAGCCTCCAGGGACAGGTGAGGGCCTCCTCTCTGCATTACCGCTCAGGCAGCATCACCATAGCAACCCCAGGAGTAAACAATGGTGCCAGAAAGGGTTTCCCCACAAAGCCGCTCCTCCTGGCTCTGAGGCCCAGAAGAATGGCCAGTAACCAGCAAAGATCACTCAGAGGACCCAGTCACCCACCTCAGATGGAAGAACCGCTCCTCCTGGCTCTGAGGCCCAGAAGAATGGCCAGTAACCGGCAAAGATCACTCAGAGGACCCAGTCACCCACCTCAGATGGAAGAACCTTTGCTCCTCCTGGCTCTGAGGCCCAGAAGAATGGCCAGTAACCGGCAAAGATCACTCAGAGGACCCAGTCACCCACCTCAGATGGAAGAACCTTTCCTGCAGGTAGGGAGTGGCCCATCTCTGCTGCCTACATTTTTGTACCCCACCGGGCTACAGGCTATCCCCGATAGTGGGCCAGGCTTTCTTCCGGGCAGCTGACTGCCTGGCCCGTACACTTTCTGCTGTCTTCCCCTTTTCATCCTGTCACACTGGGAACCCAGAGCTCAGAACACAGAGGAGACGCCTTACCAGTGCCGCACCTCCCAGTCCCACCCACTGGGGGGATCTTGTAGAAATGACTCAGGGGCCCAAGCTCAAGAAACAGGTGGGTTTTTGCAATCAGAACTAAGTCCCTGGGGCCAGGCACAGGGGCTCACGCCTGTAATGCCAGCACTTTGGGAGGTCTAGGGGTATGGATCACCTGAGGTGAGGAGTTTGAGACCAGCTTGGCCAACATGATGAAATCCTGTGTCTACTAAAAATACAAAATTAGCCAGGCATGGTGGCGCATGCCTGTAATCCCAGCTACTCAGGAGGCTGAGGCAGGAGAATCACTTGAACCCTGGAGGCGGAGGTTGCAGTGAGCCGGGACTGCACCCTTGCACTTCAGCCTGGGCAACAAGAGCAAAACTCCGTCTAAAAAAAAGAAAAGCCCCTGGGGATGGACAGGAGGGAAAAGCATTTTAAAAGAGACACATTTTTGTTGTGGTCAGGCACTGTGCTAAGTAAGGCCATTTCATTGCACCCAGCACGGTATGCCAAGCAAGAGCACAGACAGAGGGCTTAAGTCCCAGCTGTCACTCAGGCACCAGCACCCTGCGTGAGTTACCAACCCTTACTGCATCTTGCTTTCTGCATCTTTGAGACGGGGACAATAGCAATACTTGCTCATAGAGTTGTAGGGGTTAAATAAGATGCATGTAAGTATTCAGCACAGCGTCAATATGTATTTGCTGCTGTTTATTTCATGGGGGGCAGGGTGCAGAAAGGGGAAGAAGGAGCTGGCCATTCTAGACGCTTTCTGTACTAGCATTTTAATGAGGAGTGGGAGGAAAGCGTCAATGACAGAGAAATGAGTATTGAGAGGAGTCTGGGATGGGAAGACACCTGGCTCTATTTTCTGGAGAAGGACTTTCCTGGTATGTCGCCAAGACCAGAAGCAAGTGAAGGTGGGCTGCCCCCCTTGGCATGGTAGGGGGCATTTCCCTTCATGATTTCCTGAGGCCTGATGTACCCTCTAAGGAGCACGTTCCTGGGTGGGAATGTGGGGACACCAGAAGGGAGGAGGGAGGTGAAGGTAAAGAGTGAAAGCCGAGCACAGAGGGTGGGAAGTCAAAGCCAAAATATGGTCAATGGCAAGAGACCAAAAGATGAGTGACTGTGAAAATGATACGGAGCAGCCATAACTGCTGCCGGGTGGGAGAGGGATAGGGATGTGGCCCTGCCAGGACTTCTGTGTCCTCATGAGAATCCTGGGCTGGTGGAGGCTGTGCCTGGGAAGGACAACAGAGTGCCTCGTCCACCTTTCTGCACCCCTGTCTGCACAACCTTCCCCAGGCTCCCTTTTGTCTCTCCCTAGATGGTCCAGGCCAGCAAGTCCCTCCCACCCTCCCAAACGTGGGCTCAGCGTGAGTTCTTCCTCCCCAGTGAGTCCTGGGAGTTCCCCGGCTTCACCCCGCAAGCTTACCACCAGCTGGCCCTGAAGCTGCCGCCCTGCACAGATATGAAGTCCAAGGTGCGTCAGCGGCTCATCCATCCTTGGAAAGGTGGCGCCCAGCACACCTGGGGCTTTCACACGTGGCTCGATGTGTGCCGTCTGCCTGCCACCTTCCCCACTCGGCCTGACAGGCCCTACGATAGCAATGTCTGGCGCTGGCTGACAGACTCCAATGCCCACAGACGCCCCCCCACGGAGCACCCCATCCCCCCTCCCTCCTGGATGGGGCAAAACAGCTTCCTGACCTTCATCCACTGTTATCCCACGTTTGTGGACATGAAAAGGAAGAAGCAGGTGATTTTCAGGACAGTGAAGGAGTTGAAGGAGGTGGAGAAGCTCAAGTTGAGGAGTGAGGCAAGAGCACCTCCACTCGATGCCCAGGGCAACATTCAGCCACCAGCGAGCTTCAAGAAGTAAGACGGCGCCTCCTCAGGGAGCCCACCCAGCCTGCCCTGCCCTGCCCTGCCCGGGTGACCCCTCCCTCTCTAGGGCTCCTGTTTCTAACCGGGACTCTGCCCTTCCCACCTCTGGTCATCTGAAAACCAAACTCTTTTCTGAGTGTAGCTGAAAGGACAAGGTGGAGACAAGGTAAGAACAGTGAGTGGAGGCACGGAATTTCACTAAAGTCTGGGGGGACAGCTACGCAGGAGACACCTGCTAGGCACTGGGGATACGGAGAAGTGTGATTCAGTGCCTGCCCTCAAGGAGCTTTGCAAAGATAGCTATCAAAACAAGGCTACACGTGCCAAGGGCCCAGAGTGTGAGACGGAGGGTGTTATGAGGAAGTCAGTTATTAATGTAAAGAACTGGGCTGGGCACAGTGGCTCAAGCCTGTAATCCCAGCACTTTGGGAGGCTGAGGCGGGCGGATCATGAGGTCAGGAGATCGAGACCATCCTGGCTAACACGGTGAAACC
>NW_012122820.1:3776465-3776945 GCF_000951035.1 Colobus angolensis palliatus | reverse complement strand
AGAGAAGGGTTGCAGCGAGCTGGAGTGTCCTTGCCACAGGAAGCCTTCGTGGGGAAGTCAGGGTTCAGGCTGCAAGGGTGGAAAGCCAGCAGACAGCCAAAAGCAGTGGCTGAGGCCCTCCAGGCAAGGCTGAGAAGTCAGAGCAGAGTCAGGAACGTGAGAGGAGCCGCTGTGAACCCCGCAGCTCCTGCTCCCGGCCACCCTGGGAACTCACGGATGCTTCCTAACTGTGTATAGCCCAGGCACTAAGCATGCAAGAGTAACAAGACAGGGGGAAGACAGTGAAAATGGAATGTCTCAAATTCCAATCCCAAGGGCATGACCAAAGCACTGGGGAGTTGGAGCAGGTGGTTGTGAAGATTTTTAATCTGAAAAAAAAAAAAAAACCAGACTGGGCGCGGTGGCTCGCGCCTGTAATCCCAGCACTCTGGGAGGCTAAGTCTAAGGCGGGTGGATCATGAGGTCGGGAGTTCGAGACCA
>NW_012122820.1:3773677-3775167 GCF_000951035.1 Colobus angolensis palliatus | reverse complement strand
CAGGCTGGGCAACATGGTGAGACCTTAGCTCAAAAAAAAAAAAAAAAAGCTCCCACAGCAGGTGGTTGGAGGGTCATATGGCACAGGGCCTAGCATAGAGAAGGGGCCCAATAGATTGTATCATTATTAGTATGGTAGCTCCATGAGAGAAGGATCCTTGTCTCACATGTTTACTGTTGTAGGCCCGGGCCCTGGAGCCAGGAATGAAGGAAGGAGTCTCAGACAAGGAATGAGGTCCTGCCTCAGAGAAGGCAGGACACATAACAGGAAGTCATGTGCCACATAATAACCTTTTGGTCAATGACAGACCACATATACCACAGTGGTCTCATAAGATTATAATGGAGCTAAAAAAAAACTCCTGCCTGATTATGTTGAAGTTGACTTAACATTTTAGCACAATTCCCTCATTTTAAAAATACATGTAGTGGACCGGGAATGGTGGCTCATGCCCATAATCCCAGCACTTTGGAAGGTCGAGGCGGGCAGATCACTTGAGGTCAGGAGTTTGAGACCAGCCTGGCCAACATGGTGAAACCCTGTCTCTACTACAAATACAAAAATTAGCCAGGCATGGTGGCACATGCCTGTAATCCCAGTTACTCCGGAGGCTGAGGCAGGAGAATCGCTTGAACCCGGGAGGCGGAGGTTGTAGTGAGCTGAGATTGTGCCACTGCATTCCAGCCTGGGTGACAGATCAAGACTCCATCTTAGGAAAAAATTAAAAAATAAATAAATAAAATAAAATAAAATAAATTTAGTGGCTGGGCGTGGTGGCTCACGCCTGTAATCCCAACACTCTGGGAGGCCAAGGCGGGTGGATCACCTGAGGTCAGGAGTTCAAGGCCAGCTTGGTCAACATGGCGAAACCCCGTCTCCACTAAAAATACAAAAACTAGCTGGGCATGGTGACGGGTGCCTGTAATCCCAGCTACTCAGGAGGCTGAGGCAGGAGAATCATTTGAACACAGGAGGTGGAGGCTGCAGTGAGCCAAGATCACGGCCACTGCTCTAGAGCATCGGGGACAGAGTCAGACTCCATCTCAAAATAAATAAGTAAATACATAAATTTAGTGTCACCTAATCATGTAGTGTTTATGAAGTCCACAGTAATGTATAGTAACGTCCTAGGCCTTCACATTCACTCACTCACTCACCCACAGCAACTTCCAGTCTTGCAAGCTCCATTCACGGTAAGTGCCCTATACATCTTTAAATCTTTAATCTTTTTTTTTTTTTTCAGATGGAGTTTCGCTCTTGTCACCCAGGCTGGAGTGCAATGGTACGATCTTGGCACCACTCACTGCCTCCTGGGTTCAAGTGATTCTCCTGCCTCAGCCTCCCAAGTAGCTGGGATTACAGGCGTGCGCCACCACACCCAGCTAAGCGAGACTCTGTCTCAAAAAAAAAAAAAACAAAAGACTCTGGGCCGGGCATGGTGGCTCATGCTTGTAATATCAGCACTTTGGAGGCTAAGGCGGGCGAATCAC
>NW_012122820.1:3767488-3772312 GCF_000951035.1 Colobus angolensis palliatus | reverse complement strand
TTTTTTGTATTTTTTTTTTAGTAGAGACGGGGTTTCACTGTGTTAGCCAGGATGGTCTCGATCTCCTGACCTCGTGATCCGCCCGTCTCGGCCTCCCAACGTGCTGGGATTACAGGCGTGAGTGACCAGGTCTGGCCTAGAGGCTCTTTTTTTAAATGCTGAAGTTTGAGCCTCCCTCTGGAAATTCTGACTAACTGACCTTGAGGGCAGCCTGGGTAGGTTGTGCTGAAAAGCTTCCAGGGTGATTCTGATGTGCAGCCAGACTGAGAGCCTCTGCATAAACCAACAACAGCAAACAGGGGACTGTCTGCTGAACCAGGTGCAAAGTGTGTTGAGTCATAGAAAATCAGCCACTATTCAGCTGTGTTAAAAGAAACAAAAGTCTATTTCCTATTGTTTGACCCAATACCGCAGGCTTACTGAGAAGAGGCAGTTATCCAGTTGAGTTGAGTTCTGTGATCTTCCCACTGGCACTGCATTAGTGGAAAAGGTGAGACTTGAAGGACATTTAGAATCTGGATTGGGATCTAGATCGGGATCTGGATCATAATATTATATATAGTATGTCAAAAGGATGGAAGGCTTACTAGCCGAACAACATTATTTCACCAGACTAACGCCAAAACACACGTAAGGTGCAGGCCATTTGGCATAGGTCAATACCCGATTAGCCAGAGAGACAGAAGGGATTCCCTGCCACCTGATGGCTACCTAGCTTGTGGACAGCAGCATCACCCTTCCCCTTCCCCATCTCTCCACTGTGCCTGGATCTCTTCTTTGATCTTTCTGTTCTCTCCACACCCTTCTCCCAGCAGGTACCGGCACATATCCGCTGGCGGGAGGTTTGAACCCCACGGCCTCCAGCTCATGCCCAACCCGCTTCCCAACAATTTTGCCAGGAGCTGGCCCTGCCCGAACCCTCTGCCTCACTACCAGGAGAAGGTGCTAAAGCTGGTCTTGCTGCCCAGTGCACCCCTGAGCCAGGACCTCATAAGGGATTTCCAAACCCTGATAAAGGACAGAACTGCCTCACCCCTCCACCATCTCTCCAAGGCACAAGCAAGCAAAACTCCAGCAAGGAAGAGGAAGAGAAGACCTGGGCACTCCTAGAAGGGCTTCCGGATGGGTGGGGATGATCGCGGCACCCAGAGTCCCAGGCTCCAGTGTTCTCAATCAACGCTCCTTCAGCAAGAGGCCCTGCGGTAGCAAAAGGACTCTGGCATCCACAGAACAGCCTCTCCACCATCCTCCCAGCCTCAAGCCACCTCTGTACCCCAGGCTATTGGAGACTCAACTGAAGTTCTAAATTGTTATATTTCTTCCTTGGAGGACTCTCATCGAAGTTGGGAGGACTGAGGCCAGGTAGAGCAGGGAGAACAGGGAGGGACTCCAGTTCTAAGGAGAGGAGAAGTGGGAAGGAAGGAGTGTGTGTGTGTGTCTGTCTGTGTGTGTGTGTGTGTTGGGGTGGGGGAAGAGGCGCTATAAGAAACGTGGATAAGAAGCTATCTCCTCTCTCATAACCCATTAGGAATGAGGCTGGGATTGGTCAGGGTATAGAAAGCCTCTTAAGCAAAAATAACCACAATGCCACCCCCTCCCTGGACCATTTGATGTCTGGACAAAGACCAGACACAGCTGTGCTTGGTTGCAGGGCCCCATGCAGGGTTTGGAGGAGGAGAGGTCAGGTCAGGGCTGCTGCTGGAAAACGGGAGAGTCAGGCCCCAGGAAGGCTAACCAGGTCTCAGCAGAAGAACAAGAGTAGAACAAAGTAGAGCTTCAAGGTAAAAGAGCGCTCTCTCCACACCCTGTTGGGGTTACCCGCTGGGGGAAGGGTGTGGAGGACTTATGCCAAAAGAGCAGTCAGCCCAGAGGCCTTAGGCCTCAGCTTTTTCTATTAGGGAGTCAAAGACCAGGGGTAAAGTAGAGGCAGGCAAAGCAACAGTCAGAATGGTGTTGGCCCTGGCTGGGGTGGAGATGGTTGGGGAGGGTGATGGGAAAGAGGCTGGAGGGGAAGAAGCTGAAATGGTGGGGGCTGTACCTCACCTCCTCCCACCCCCATCACACCCCCACATTGATGGTCAGCACCTACTGAGCTTCTCTTGGCCTCCTGCCCACGGCCTTCTTTGTCTCCATTTCTCTCAAACCCAGCAGGCACGCGGGAATCAAGACACCACAGGGTTCTAGTGCTGCTTTAACCACCAAGCAGCAACGTGACCTCTGGAAAAGTCGCTATTCCCTCTGGCTTTCAGGTGCTTCATCTGCACAATGGGGGCCATTAGTTTATAAATAAATGGAATAAATACAAGAATAAATACAATATAGGTGAAGGACCTGCAAAGTGTGTAGCCCACTGGCAGCCCTCCAGAAATGAAGCTGTCAATCATTGTTCGTAGAATAAAAATAGTAAGTAGATAGAATATTATGTAGCCATAAAAAGAAATTGAGTATTGACAGATGCTACAGTGTGGATGAAATTTGAAAACGTCATGCTGAGTGAAAGAAGCCAGACACAAGCCACACACATATTGTATAATTTTACCTACACGAGGTACCTAGAATAGGCAAATGTACAGAGACACGAAAGTTAAATAGAAGATATCAGGGACTTGGAAGAAGGCATGGGGAGTCACTGTTTTTTTTTTTTTTTTTTTTTTTTTTTTTGAGGCAGAGTCTTGCTCTGTCACCCAGGCTGGAGTGCAGTGGCCGGATCTCAGTTCACTGCAAGCTCCGCCTCCCGGATTTACGCCATTCTCCTGCCTCAGCCTCCCGAGTAGCTGGGACTACAGGCGCCTGCCACCTCGCCCGGCTAGTTTTTGTATTTTTAGTAGAGACGAGGTTTCACCGTGTTAGCCAGGATGGTCTCGATCTCCTGACCTCGTGATCCGCCCGCCTCGGCCTCCCAAAGTGCTGGGATTACAGGGTTGAGCCACCGCGCCCGGCCTGTTTTTTGTTTTTTGTTTTTGACAGAGTCTTACTCTGTCACCCAGGCTGGAGTGCAATGGCATGATTTTAGCTCACTGCAACCTCCACTTCTTGGGTTCAAGCGATTCTCCTGCCTCAGCCTCCCGAGTAGCTGGGACTACAGGTGCCTGCCACCATGCCCAGCTAATTTTTTGTATTTTAAGTAGAGATGGGGTTTCACTGTGTTAGCCAGGATGGTCTCAATCTCCTGACCTCGTGATCCGCCCACCTTGGCCTCTCAAAGTGCTGGGATTACAGGCGTGAGCCATTGCGCCCGGCCGGGAGTTACTGCTTAATGGGTACAGGATTTCTGTTGAGAATGGTGATGAAAAAGTTCTGAAAACAGACAGTGGTGATGGCAGCACAGCATTGCGAATGTACCACTTCATGCCACTGATTTGTATACTTATGAATGATTAAAATGATAAATGTTATGATATGTGTATTTTACACATTAAAAAAATTTAAAAAGGAATACATATTACAACATGGATACACCTTGAAAATATTATGCTAAATGAAAAAAGCCAGACACAAAAAACCACATATTGTATGACTGCATTTATATGAAGTGTCTAGAACATGCAAAGCCACAGAGCTAAAAGGTGAATGGATGCTTCCCAGATGCTGAAGGAGGGGAGAATTGAAAATATTTTGGAACTAGATAGGGGTAGTGGTTGCATGACATTGTGAATACACGAAAAGCCACTGAACTGTACACTTTAAAATGGTAAATTTGGGGTTATGTGAATTTCATCTAAATTAAAAATGATATAATACATCGAACTCTTGTAGAGAGTTTCCTTCTAACACCACGTCCATAATTCTCTTACATGGTCCTTCTCTTTGCCCCTCTCTCCATGGCGTATGTGAGTGTATGTGGGATGGGGTGTGTGAGAGCAGAATTGAGGGGTGAAGGAGCATTGGTGAGTTCTCCATGGGAATGCTGGGGCTCTGGGAATTTACCCAATCTCCTCACTCTGAATGAGGAATGAGTGTGGAAAGGACTGGCTCCCTTTACATAGGATCCAAAAATGTCAAAGCTGGGCAGGCCATTTGAAAGCACGCTGAATGACCTCAGACTTCAGATGGGCGAACTGAACCCATCGAGAAGCGAGTTGCTCTGGACCACGAAGCCAGGCAGCCTCCCGGTGAGAGGACAGGAGGACGGGAGGGGTCTGCCGGAGCCGGGACTGCAAGGCCTGTGCTGTCATCTGCTTCTTGGGCTACTTGCCACCTTACAATGAGAGGCCCTGGGCATGGTTAGGGGGTCGGCAAGATGATTTAGGGAGTGGGAGGAAGAAAGCTATTGGGATTCTTGAAAACAAGCTGCCTACTCTCTGGCCTTAAGCTAGGGGTGAGCAGAAAGGAAGCTGCACTCACAGAGGCTCCTGCCCCGGCAGACTCTGCCCACCCAGAAGCTCCCAGCCTCAAGTCAGGACTTCACCCCATCCCACCACCTTCCAGCCCCGCTCTCCGGAGCAGCCTCTGCTCTACAGCAGTATCCAGGCCCTCTTGTTTATGGGCCAGAGACACAGAAGCAAGGCTTCTGGCGCCCCCTAGCTCCAGCAGGCCATGGGGGTCTGCGGGGCAGCAATAGCAAGCATGCGACCTTCCGGGCCTGGGGACCCTAACGATGCAACCCGCAGCCAGGCAGGTGCAGTGGTGCACACCTGTAGTCCCAGGTACTTGGGAGGCTGAGGCAGGAGGATCGCTTGAGCCCAGGATTTCCAAACCAGCCTGGGGAATATAATGAGACTCTAACTCAAAAAAGAAAAGGAAAGAAAGAAAGAAAAAGAAAGAAAGAAAGAAAGAAAGAAAGAAAGAAAGAAAGAAAGAAAGAAAGAAAGAAAGAAAGAAAGA
>NW_012122820.1:3761836-3767243 GCF_000951035.1 Colobus angolensis palliatus | reverse complement strand
AAGGAAGAAAGAAAGAAAGAAAGAAAGAAAGAAAGAAAGAAAGAAAGAAAGAAAGAAAGAAAGAGAAAGAAAGAAAGAAAGTAACCCCAGCTCAGCCTACATACACTTGGCTGGCAACCAAGAACCAGCTCCTTACTCCATCCCCACGAACGAATGAACCTAGAGGTCCTGAAAGCCTTTGGTGGGGTGGGGTGGGGGGATCTCTGGATTTCACCATGGCTGGAGTGCAGCTCTGAGGGGGAGGCAGGGGTGAAGGCATGGACACCCCTTTCCCTACATCCTTCGCTCCCCAGGACATCCTGTGCCCTGCCGAATGCCATCAGCTTCATGGACAATCGTTAATCCCAGCAAAGGAAGCCTTCCCAGCCATTTCCGGGCCAACAGCTCCCCTCCCTCCACCCCCCACTTTCCAAGCCTGATCTTGGCGTCATGACCTAAGTTGCTGACGCAAGTTCCTGAGCTGCTGGGAGCTTGAGGAATGGCTGGGGCAAGGGAGTCTGGAAGCTGTGGGGACTGGGAACCCCTGGGGGATCATACAGGGCCACCCACGTTGCCAGTCATGCTCTGCCAGGATTGTCTCATCTAATTACCATGCCTCAAAAAGCCCCATAGCTGCTCCTTGAGATGACAAATCTGAGCCAAGATCCCCTCTGCAGACAGCTCTCAACTTATCTTCCACCTTCCCTAGGACCCTCCGGCCTTCATGTCTACTCATCGCTGCCTCACTTGCTGGGAGCCCCTTGTCTTCATGCTTTTTTTCCAGCACTGAGCCCTGTCCTTAGTTGTGCTGCCACCGAGCCGCACACATTTGCTTTTTTCATTACACAGTGTAAATAGCGGCTGCTGCCTACTTGCCATTACAGTTAGCGGTTCCTGTGGCTATTCACATGGTTGCTCCACTTATGTTAGTCCCAAGCCAATTCGTTCTCTGTCAGTCCCAGGGCAGAGCCTCATGAATGCCTCCATGCTTGTAAAGAATGTTGCTGCATCTTGCCATTGTCCAAATTCCAAGGTAGGAATTTCGATGTGTGGCTTCCCTTAGACTACCCTTATGTTTACTGGGTGTTTACTGAACACTGACACTAGGTATCATGACATGGTTCCCAAACAGTAGTCGTGACTTCTTTAGTCCGAGTATCACGAGAAAGGGGAGGTTGTGACCAAGGGTGCCAAGTGCAGGCCCACAGCTTAGGCAGGGAGGAGGGAAAAAATACAGAGGAATGGAATAGGAAATAAAAAAAGATAAACAAAGAGGGAGGTACAGGAGTGCTGAAGGTAGGTCCTGTATGATTTCCATCTTGGAGATAGTAAATTAGGCATATAATTTATTATTATTTATTATTATTTTTTTGAGACAGGATCTTGCTTTGCTGTCCAGGCTGGAGTGCAGTGGTGTGATACTGGCTCACTGCAACCTCTGCCTCCTTGATTCAGGTGATTCTCCTGTCTCAGCTTCCAAAGTAGCTTGGATTACAAGTGCACACCACCATGTCCAGCTAATTTTTGTATTTAAAAAAAAGAAAAAAAAATTTTTGTATTTTTAGTAGAGACGGGGTTTTGTCACATTGGGCAGGCTGGTGTCGAACTCCTGACCTCATGTGATCCACCCACCTCAGCTTCCCAAAGTGCTGCGATTACAGGCATCAGCCACCAGGCCTGGCCTTATTTTACTTTTTTTGAGACAGGGTCTCACTCTGTCACCCAGGCTGGAGTGTAGTTGTGTGATCTTGGCTCATTGCAACCACTACCTCCCAGGCTTAAGCAGTCCTCCCACTTCAGCCTCCCAAGTAGCTGGGACCACAGGTGTGTGCCACCACGCCTGGCTATTTTTTTGTATTTTTAGTAGAGATAAGGTTTTGCCATGTTGCCCAGGCTGAACTCCTGGGCTCAAGAGGTCCTCCCTCTTTAGCCTCCCAAAGTCCTGGGATTACAGGCGTGAGCCACTGTGCCTGGCCTAGTTTACTATTTTTTGCTATTCTGCCTCATTTAAACTTCACACCAACTCTACAGATTATGTGTTATTTCATTTTTACAGATGAAGAAGCAAATGCCAGAAGATTAAGCACTTTACCCAAGGTCACCTGGCTAGTACAGGGGCAGAGTTGGAACTCTTTTTTTTGTTTGAGATGGAGTCTCGCTCCGTCACCCAGGCTGGAGTGCAGTGGCACGATCTCAGCTCACTGCAACCTCCACCTCCCGGGTTCAAGCAATTCTTCTGCCTCAGCTTCCTGAGTAGCTGGGACTATAGGCACACACCACCATGCCCGCCTAATTTTTGTATTTTTAGTAGAGACGGGGTTTCGCCATGTTGGCCAGGTTGGTCTCGAACTCCTGACCTCAGATGATCCACCCACCTTGGCATCCCAAAGTGCTGAGATTACAGGCATGAGCCACTGTGTTCAGCCATGAATTGGAACTCTTGACCAGGCTCCTCTGAGTTCACCGTGCCATGCTCAGGCTGCTTTCATCAACAGAGCCAAAGCACTTGACCTCTTCGTGCCTTGGTTTTGCCATCCATGAAATAGGAAAATCATCCTAGTGTCAGAAATATAAAATGTCCTTGTCTGGTAGCCTTTGGAAGATCCACCTCTTTGGGATGGCAGTGGGAAGGTGTGCTCTCCTGGCAGCAAGGGGTGCTGGGGGCCTTTGCTGGACAGGAGAACTCTGGAAAACAATCTCATTCCTGTCTTCAGCATATCTGACAGGCCCAGAGAAGAAAGCCTGAAATAGAACTGGCTGCCCTTAACCCTCCACGGGTTCAAGAGAGCTGTTTGTCTAGCTCTGAATAACCCATTCTATAAAGAATATTCCGAGAATTTCCTTATGTGGCAGGGCACTGGACTGGGTGATTTCACTGGGGCGGAGGAGCTCTCCTCTCCACCCCTACCAGCAGAGACAAGAATTGGCACTATTCAGCCTTGAGGAAAGAATGTTGAAAAGATGGAAAGATCTTTGAAGGCATGAACGGCTGTGACAAGGAAGGTGGGATACAGTTCATCTCCATCTCTGCTAGGCTTGGAGAAGAGGGGATGAACTTTGAATACAGCCACCAGGACTTAGATTTAAAAAAGAACGTTCTGATAGAATTGAGATTCTGTCAGGATAGAGGAAAGGAGCTATGGAGTCTATTTTGATCAGGGCTCTCCAACAGAAAGATAATGGAGCAACATCTATAATAAACATTTTTTGTTTGTTTTGAGACAAGCTCTCACTCTGTAACCCAGGCTGGAGTGCAGAGGCACGATCTCGGCTCATTGTAGCCTGTACCTCCTGAGCTCAAGCAATTCTCCTGCCTCAGCCTCCCAAGTAGCTGGAACTACAGGCGCATGTCACCATGCCTGGCTAAATTTTATTTTTGTAGAGATGAGATCTCACTATGCTGCCCACACTGGTCTTAAACTCCTGGCCTCAGGTAATCCTCCTGCCTTCCAAAGTGCTGGGATTACAGGTGTGAGCCACCACACCCGGCCTAAAACATTTCTTTTTTTTCTTTTAAAAAGAAAACAAGGCTGGCGCGGTGGCTCACACCTGTAATCCCAGCACTTTGGGAGGCCGAAGCAGGCAGATCAGGAGGTCAGGAGATCAAGACCATCCTGGCTAATACGGTGAAACCCTGTCTCTACTAATTAGCCAGGCATGGTGGCACATGCCTGTAATCCCAGCCACTTGGGAGGCTGAGGCAGGAGAATTGCTTGAATCCAGGAGGCGGAGGTTGCAGTGAGCCCAGATCATGCCACAGCACTCCAGCCTGGGCAACAGAGAAAGACTATGTCTCAAAAAAATAAACCAAAAAAAAAAAAGTGAAATTAATTTTTATTATTACATTGTTATTAATATTATATTATTTTTATGTATTTTACTTAACCCAATAGATCAAAACTATTACCAATATGGGGCCAGGCACAGTGGCTCACACCTGTAATCCCAGCACTTTGGGAGGCTGACGTGGGTGGATCACGAGGTCAGGAGATCAAGACCATCCTGGCCAACATGATGAAATCCCATCTCAACCGAAAATACAAAAATTAGCCAGGCGTGGTGGCACATGCCTGTATTCCCAGCCACTCAGGAGGCTGACGCAGGAGAATCGCTTGAACCCAGGAGGCAGAGGTTGCAGCGAGCTGAGATTGCGCTACCGCACTCCAGCCTGGGCGACAGGGCGAATATATATACACACACAAAGTAATGCAATCAATTACAAAATAATTCATGCGATGTTTCACATAGTTTTTTTGTATTGTTTTCAAAATCCAGTGTGTGGTTTATACTTGCAGCATATCTCAGTTCAGACTGGCCACATCTCAAGAGCTCAACAGCCATATATGACTAGTAGTTACTTGTCAGACAGCATGAGTTTAGGATCACCAATAATTGTCTAACACCCAGTGATAAATGCAAGGTTGGTCTGGTTTTACCTAAAGACAGAAAGTGTTTTAGGAGGCCTTTGTGCCTGAGGGCTTATAAAGCTGGAAGGCCAAGGAAACCTTCCTTTTTGATCCCTTATCTCTCAGCAATCCCTTCATCATTGCTAAAAATACTAAAAACCCCAGAGCCCTCTGGCAAGTCTGAGAATGCACTCAGTGGTACTCCGTGTTCTCTGTTCTGCAGAGGGAACCCAGGCTCTGGCAGCCCATCAGATTCAGTGGGATGAGCACTGTGCCAGGGTGATCGAGCAGGGGGATCCAGGACGAGGGTTTGGTCCTGCTGTAGACAAGTTAGCCCTATCCTCTCCACAGCAGGAGACAATGCTCTGCACTGCAGTCAGTCTGTTGTCTGGCAGGTGTGAACGACTGGCCATAGGAGGAGCCGGGCCTGACCGAGTCCACCCCCTTGCCTCAGGCGGGTTTGGGGACATAAGTAGGACAGTCCCAGGCTACTCTGTCTTCCCTGCACTCTCCCCTCTGTCTGTGGCAACCCTCCAGGTGTCTACATGGCCCTCCCCATAATGACCTATGTGTAAACGTCATTACTTCTAAAAGAGCCACTCTGCCCAGCTCAACTCCATCGCTTTCTCTTCTTACCCTCCTTTTTTTCCCTTTTTCTACAAAAAAAATCATATTTGGATTTTATTTAGAATGATATTGAGTTTATGGACAAATTGGGGAAGAAATTACATCCTTATTTTTATTTTTTTTTTTGAGACAGAGTCTCGCTCTGTCTCCCAGGCTGGAGTGCAGTGACACGATCTCAGCTCACTTCAACTTGATCCACCTCCCGGGTTCAAGCGATTCTTATGCATCAATCTCCCGAGTGGCTGGGAGTACAGGCATGAGCCACCATGCCCGGCTAATTTTTTTTCTTATTTTTAGGAGAGACGGGATTTCACCATGTTGGCCAGGCTGGTCTCGAACTTCTGGCCTCAGGTGATCCACCCGCCTTGGCCTCCCAAAGTGCTGGGATTATAGGC
>NW_012122820.1:3758958-3760630 GCF_000951035.1 Colobus angolensis palliatus | reverse complement strand
GTCTCAAACTCCTGACCTCAAGTGATCCACCTACCTCGGCCTCCCAAAGTGCTGGGATTACAGGCATGAGCCACTGTGCCTGGCTAATTTTTTTTTTTTTTTTAAATTCTCTGTTAGGTCAAAAAAATGATGAGGGTAGGAAACTGAGGTGTCATGGGCAAGGCCCGACAACCAACAGGAAGCTGCTGCAGGGCGGGTTCCTTCTGGCGGCTGTAAGGTAGGGTCTGCTCCACGCCTCTCCCCTGGCTTCTGGGGGTTTGCTGATCATCTCAGGTGCTCCCTGAATTGCAGATGCATCATCCCGATCTCAGCCTTTACATGGCGTTCTCCTCGTGTGCATTTCTCTGTGTCCAATTTCCTCCTTTTTTTTTTATTTTTTTTGAGACGGAGTCTCGCTCTGTCACCCAGGCTGGAGTGCAGTGGCCGGATCTCAGCTCTGCCCGCCAGCTCGCCCGGCTAGCTTTTTGTATTTTTTAGTAGAGACGGGGTTTCACCGTGTTCGCCAGGATGGTCTCGATCTCCTGACCTCGTGATCCACCTGTCTCGGCCTTCCAAAGTGCTGGGATTATAGGCTTGAGCCACCGCGCCCGGCCACAATTTCCTCCTTTTAGTAAGAGCGCAGTCACATGGGAGTAGGCTCATCCTAATGACCTCATCTTAACTTCACCATGTCTGTAAAGGCCCCATCTCCAAATGAGGTCACATTCTGAGGTACTAGGGGTTAGGAGTCCATTTGGGTGGTGAAGGAAACAATTCAACCAGACCACTTTCCTTCCCTCTAAATGGAGACTAGAATGCAGTATTTCTTCATATAACTGCAGTGGTTGTGAAAGTGTCTCGAAGAGGCTTGGTTCCTAGAAGCTCAGTAGACATCTGGTTTGCCCGAACATGCACGTGCCTCGGAGCTGTCTGGGTCGGACTGCACCCTTAGGGAGCAGGGCTCAGGTGGGGTAATCATCCTGTGAGAGTCCAACACAGGTAAACAGGTGCTTGGCCAATGCATTTCTCTGATGGTGAAGAGGAAAGGCTGGAGAGAAAAATCTACTGATAAGCCAGGGCTAGAAAAAGTCTGATACCAAGTGCTGGAGAGGATGTGGAACCTCAGGAGCCCCCGTGTGCAGCTGTCTGAGTGTGCACCGGTAAAAACACTCTGGCAATATGCCAAAAAGGCAAAGCTTGTACATGGGATGCCCCAGCAATTCCACTCCTAGGTGTAGGTGTATACTCCAGAGAAATGCCGACACAGGTGCCCCAGGAGATGTGTGCAAAAATACTCACAGCAGCATTGTTTGTTAGACCTAAACATGAAAAATAACCTCCATTTCCTCAATGTCATGCATGCATCTAGTGGATACTATGT
This sequence comes from Colobus angolensis palliatus, assembly GCF_000951035.1. Taxonomy (NCBI): domain Eukaryota; kingdom Metazoa; phylum Chordata; class Mammalia; order Primates; family Cercopithecidae; genus Colobus; species Colobus angolensis. Next base: position 3,759,270 of record NW_012122820.1, on the reverse strand, counting down.
TACACAGCAGGTGAAGCCACTTAACTAGAGCTAGGCATATGGTATGGATGAATCTCACTAACAAATACTGAGCAAAAAAGAGCAGACTGCAGAAGAATAAATAGAGTGAGTAGGACAAAACCAATGATATATTGCTTAGAATGATATGGAAGTATTTGCATAAAGAATATAAAGAAGTATGGGCCTGATAAATAGCGATTTCAGCAGGCGGAAGTGGAAGTGCACAGGGAGTTACAACAGCTTAGTTTTTAAACTGGTGATCAGTAAAGAGTACTGGTTATCTTATTTGTTACAACTTCTTTTTTTTTTTTT
>NW_012122820.1:3754579-3758373 GCF_000951035.1 Colobus angolensis palliatus | reverse complement strand
CCACCTGTCCCGGCTAGTTTTTGTATTTTTTAGTAGAGATGGGGTTTCACCGGGTTAGCCAGGATGGTCTCGATCTCCTGACCTTGTGATCCACCCGTCTCGGCCTCCCAAAGAGCTGGGATTACAGGCTTGAAATGTAACATTTTTTAAAGAGCCAGGACTCGAGGAGAGTCATATGAAGGAGACTGAGATGCCAGGGACCATTTCTACTCGTGGGAAGATTCAGAGGTGTTCTTGCCATTCCCTGGAACCCAGAATCCAGAGTAAATTAGTTAAAGACTCTGACATCTATCTGCTAGGCGCGAGGGAAGAGACCTAAGGAGGTAAAGCTAGGGGGATGGGAGGAGGGAAGGCCGCTCTCATGCTGCCCCTCTCTGATCTGAATCCAGTTATTGGCCTGCACGCCAGCCCTGGGCTGCAGAGAACGCCAGGCAGAGGAAACCGCTGGGCGGCCCTGGGAAGCCTGGGAGGGATGCAGAGGAGGGCAGGGGCCACACACGCTGGGAGGGGCACTAGGGCTGCTGCCCCCACACAGTGACAGGCGCTTCCTTGCAAACCACCTGGCACAGGAACCCTGACAGTTTACATCACTGTCTCTCCTTCTCTCTCTTTCTCTCACACACACACACACACGCCCCATCCACCGCCCGCTCTGAACAGGACCCCAGCGTTGGGGACGCGGCCAAGTCAGCCAGCTGTGGGCCCTGCCAACCCTCCCTCTCTTCTAGGACTGGGTTTTTCCAGCCGGAGTCTCACTCCCTCTACAGCAATCTCGGGAAATTGGAGACGACACGGCTGCTCCTGAACATTATTTATTTCGTTCCTCTTTCCCTCCCGCGGGGACCCTCCTGTTGGAAGGAGAGCTGCAGCACAGGACGGAGACAGGCAGGAAGAAGCAGAGAGGATGCGGTGACGCCCCCTGAGCAGCCCCCGGCCCACTCCTCCAGCAGGGGCCATGAGCACCAAGCAGGAAGCCAGGAGAGATGAGGGAGAAGCCAGGACGAGGGGGCAGGAGGCACAGCTTCGAGACCGAGCCCACCTGAGCCAGCAGCGCCGGCTCAAACAGGCCACCCAGTTCCTGCACAAGGACTCGGCTGATCTGCTCCCGCTGGACAGCCTCAAGAGGCTCGGCACCTCCAAGGATTTGGTGAGGCGTCCCCCTCCCCCGCCAGCGTCCCCTGGCCCTTTCCTTCCACTTCTCAGATCCTGAGCAGGCCAGGCAGGACCAGAAAGTGCAGACCCTCAGCTTTCAGGTCCCGCTCCCTTGCTGAGACGGGGAGAGGTCATCCTGTCAACTTGAGGCTCTTCACTGCGGATGTTACCATGGTTTGCTGGCTCTGAGGGTCCTATTCTCACTGCTTAGCTTCCCTGCCTTTTCTCGCTAATGGCCCAAAACTTGAGGGTGGTGAGGAGCTAGGCTGTTTAGGAGTGGGGGCTTCCAGGAACACCGGAACCTTCTAGAGTGGTCACTTAAAACTGGGAGGGCCCGGAGGACTGGCCAGTTTAGGGTTGTGACTTCCTGCTCCCCCTGAACTACAGTTCCCTCCACCAGGGCTGTCTATCCATTTGTCCTTCCTCCTCAGAATCAAAGCACTGGGGGTCTCCATCCTTCCCCGGGCATCGGGGTTGTGTGTGGCTCTTGCCAGGGGCCCCTGGCCGCCTTGAACGCTGCTCTCCCCACTCCTAAGTGGAATAGACCTTCCAGGCTCCTCTCCTCCCATCCGTCTGCAGCAGCTTTGGCCTCAGAGGAATGGGGCAGGGGAGTAACAGTAAGGATGTGAGCGGGCAGGGGACAATTGCAGATCCAGGCATTCCTCTCTGAGTGCTGACAAGCGGGGCCATGGAGCCACTTCGCTTGGGATCAGATCCCGGCTCTGCCACTTACTAACTTGGGCAATTGACTTTACGTCTCTGTGCCTCAGTTTCTTCATCTGTTAAATGAGAATAAAAGCAATCATAGGTTTGTTGGGAGAGTTGTTAGAGCTGATATATTTAAAGCACTTAGAACAGTGCGTAATAGCAGGCGCTATCTAAATGCTATGATTATTCCTCCAGCTACTATTCCATTTAGTCTGAGAAATACTCCTGGCCTCTGACCCATGGGAGAGAGGAAATCCTTTGTGGAAAGGCTTGGGAGAACTCGGTTCCCAGTCCCCTCTCCTAGTCTGAGAAGAGGTACTCAACCAGGCCTGTACTGAGAGGTTGGAAGCGTATCTGCTGGCCTGCGTTCCACCAACTGCTTCTCCCAGGGAAGCTGAAGGCCAGTGCAGGGCCTTGTTACCTTTCTCTACTTAGCTCTACGTTTCCAGACTCCTCTCAGCCTGGGTTGCCCACACCAGGACCACAGCCCAGAGGCCTGGCAATTCCCTAGCTCCCAACAAGGAAAAGGGATTGCACTGAGACTTAATTCAAGTAACTGCCAGGGGCTTATTCCTCCTCGCAGTGCCAGCAAGCATAGCTGAAAAGCAGGAATGGAGCAGGGATGTGAGTTCCCTGGTTCTCAATGGCTAGAACCTACTGGGGACCATCCTACATCTGTTCGGCCCCAGGAGAAGGTGCTCTACTGACATTGCCATCCCAGAGTGGCAGGTCCCGCTTTCTGACGAGAAAGTCCTGGGCTTTTCACCTCTCCCCTCTGCCTAGGATGTCCCCAATTGATCTCTAGCAGTTACCTCCTGTGGCTTTGGGAGCAAAGGCACGACAGGTAGGGGAGACCCCATTGTCTCCCTCCCTGGGATGGCTGTGGAGCAAACTGCACAACAGTGGGAGGGGCCTGAAGCCTGTGTCCATCGTGGGAAGGTGGAAGATGGGAAGTGCAGGGCAAGTCTCTCCACCCAGTCCCAGAGCTCGCTGAACTTTTCCCAGCACTGGGTCTCCTGCTGGCAGTTTTGCTGCCAGGAGCAACCCCAAGGGCCTCATTAATCTAAGGGCAGAAAAACAATCCCAGGCTCCCAAGGAGAGAGGGCAGGTGGAGAGGTGCGTAGAGCCTGGGAGAGAGTCAGTCTGCAGCAAGCATCTATTGAGTGCCTACTAGATGCTGAGCCATGCCCTGGGATACAAAAATGAGTGAGGTAGACTCAGGGGCTTTCCAGGCTAATGGGAGAGTAAAATGCGTACATAACATTTGTGAGAAGCACGGCAAAGGGAGCTAAGACAAGGGACCCCAGCTTGGGGTGTATGGAGAGAGAAGCATGAAGAGCTCAGAGAGGGTACCCTGGAGAAGGCACATCCCGCATTATAAGATGTACACAGAATCCCAAACTTAAGATGCAACCTCTCTCTAAAATAAAGTGTGTTAAGTCAGTTATCCAGTCTAGCCTCGAGAAGAGTGGGGAAGAGGAGTTTCAGGAAGAGAGGAGAGAGGAGTGAAGGCATGGAGGCAAAAAGCAGCCTGGTAGGAGTGGTGCTTCTGGGGCCCATAAACAGAGTGGCAGGGAAGGAGGCACGGCCCCGTCATCTGGGCTGTGGATCACCTTCAAAAGCTTGGGCTCTAGCATGCAAGCAATGTGGGGTAGGGGGTCTTTGACGCATTTTAAATCAGAGAGTACATAGTTTCATGTTTTACTTTGGTGCTTCTCAAACTTTAACCTGCACATGAATCACCGGGGGATCTTGTCACAGTGAAACATCTGATTCAGTAGGTATGAGAGTCTGCATTTTTAAGAGGCTTCGAAATGATGTTTTTTTGTTTTGTTTTTGTTTTTTTTTTTTTGAGACGGAATCTCGCTCTGTCGCCCGGGCTGGAGTGCAGTGGCCGGATCTCAGCTCACTGCAAGCTCCGCCTCCTGGGTTTA
>NW_012122820.1:3752438-3752895 GCF_000951035.1 Colobus angolensis palliatus | reverse complement strand
AACTGAACAGCCTGGATACCTGGATTTAGAACTGCCTACCTTCATTGTTTCGTGATGGAGCCAGCAGCCACACAGTGTGATACAAAGACGCCTGGCAGAGGGAAACCCGAATTGGCTTCAGGGGGAGTCTCCCCGGGTGCAGGCCCTGATTCGTGGCCAGGAGAGCAGGAGGAAGACCAGCAGGACAGAGATTCCAGCTCTTCTGGTCAACTGCAAGGTGAGAGGCCTCCCAGGGACACACTTTCATTAACAGCCCTGCCTGCGCTCGCTTCGCCTGCTCTCCTTTCTGTCCTGATGGCAGAGGGAAGGAGGGAGAAAGGACAGCTCTCTCCCTAGCTTGGACCTAACCAGGATCCTCTACCTCCTTCCTCCCTGCCCCAACCCATCTTTCCTCGGTGCAACTCCATCTGTCACCACCATTACTCTGCCCCCTTTCCTTGGTCAAAATACAGTACTT
>NW_012122820.1:3743406-3751375 GCF_000951035.1 Colobus angolensis palliatus | reverse complement strand
TTTAAGACGGAGTTTCACTCTTGTTGCCCAGGCTGGAGTGCAATGGTGTGATCTCGGCTCACTGCAACCTCCGCCTCCCGGGTTCAAGCAATTCTTCTGCCTCAGCCTCCCGAGTAGCTGGGATTACAGGCAAATGCCACCATGCCTGGCTAGTTTTGCATTTTTAGTAGAGACGGGGTGTCTCCAGGTTGGTCAGGCCTCAGGAGATCCATCCACCTTGGCCTCCCAAAGTGCTGGGATCACAGGTGTGAGCCACTGCGCTCCCTGACTTTTCCAGTCCTTTTATTTATTTTTTTAGATACAGGGTCTTACTCTGTCACCCAGGCTGGAGTGCAGTGGCATGATCAGAGCTCACTGCAGCCTCAACCTCCTGGACTCAAGCGATCCTCCCACCTCAGTCTTCTGAGTAGGTGAAATAACAGGTGTGCGCCACCACACCTGGCTATTTTTTTTTGGTATTTTTAGTAGAGATGGGGGTTTCACCACATTGGTCAGGCTGGTCTTGAACTCCTGGCCTCAAGCGATCCTTCCACCCTGGCCTCCCAAAGTACTTGGATTATACATAGGTGTGGGCCATGGGACCAGGGCATTCACATCCTTTTATAGACCTTAAAGCTTTCTGCTGCTGGGCGCGCTGGCCCACGCCTGTAATCCCGGCACTGTGGGAGGCCGAGGCGGGCGGATCACGAGGTCAGGAGATCGAGACCGTCCTGGCGAACATGGTGAAACCCCGTCTCTACTAAAAATACAAAAAACATTAGCCAGGCGTGGTGGCGGCGCCTGTAGTCCCAGCTTCTCGGGAGGCTGACGCAGGAGAATGGCGTGAACCCGGGAGGCGGCGGAGCTTGCAGTGAGCCGAGATCGCACCACTGCACTCCAGCCTGGGCGACACAGCGAGACTCCGTCTCAAAAAAAAAAAAAAAAAACAACTTTCTGCCATATAGTAGAGTTAGATTTTACTTCCTTTAGACTCCTAAAGAATAGCACTCATTGATGTACCTTCCAGTAACATATCTTATAGCAGATACTCAACGAATGTTTGGAATGAGAAAATGACCTGTGTGTATATCCAAGTGTATATCAAAATGTCTGTCTATGTTCCAGAGTAAGTGAACTTGTCTTCCTTTGTTTCCGATGGCAAACTTCTTGGTTACCCATAGCTGAGTTTCCTAACAGGGGATTCCAGTCTTCTCATCCTTCCTCTATTCCTACCCTGGAGTTTTCGAACCAGGAGGCCATCAAACTCCCAAGGATTCCTCTAAATAGATCACCATTTCTCCATTTCTGGCAGATCTTCCCCAAACTTATGAATTCATCACATATAACCACTTCTTTTTTTTTTCCGTTTTATTTTTTGTAGAGACAGGGTCTTGGTGTGTTGCCTAGGCTGGTCTTGAACTCCTGGCTTCGAGTGATCCTCTTGCCTCCAAAGTGCTAGAACTACAGGCATGAGCCACCTCACCTAGCTCACTTCCTTTTTTGATTTATCTGGGAGTTCTGCCCCTATTGTATGAGTCTCATACAGATCCGTTTTTTGTTTTTTTGGGTTTTTTTGTTTGTTTTGAGATGGAGTTTTGCTCTTGTTGCCCAGGCTGCTGTGTAATGGTGCGATCTTGACTCACCACAACCTCTGCCTCCTGGGTTCAAGCGATTCTCCTGCCTCAGCCTCCCGAGTAGCTGGGATTACAGGCACGCACCACCATGTCCAGCTAATTTTGTATTTTTAGTAGAGACAGGGTTTCACCATGTTGGTCAGGCTGGTCTCGAACTCCCAACCTCAGGTGATCCACCCGCCTCAGCCTTCCAAAGTGCTGGCATTACAGGCGTGAGCCACTGCGCCTGGCCCCGTTAAAAGCCTGTTTTAAAGACAGTTCGTTTTCTCCACTCATTCCTAAAAGGGAATCATCAATGGGCTGCGAAACTGAAGGACCCAATCCCAACCCATTTTCCTAGGGACTCACTGATTCAGCACAATCCCTCTTTCTTAGTGCCAGGACCTGCTGCTTAGAGTGGCCGTGGACACAGGCACCCAATACAATCGGATCTCTGCTGGATGTCTCAGCCGCCTGGGGTAAGAGTGTGGCCCAAAAAAGCAAATGGGGGACAGGGTTTCTTTTTGGGCTGATGAAAATATTCTCAAATTAGGTACTGACGACAGTTGCATATTTTATCTCAGTAAAGCTGTTATTTAACAAAAGAGTGGCTAGAACACTCTGGCAGAGAAGGCAAGGATTTAGACCCCACGTGAGGTCAGGGGTTGGAGGTGAACCCATAGCAGAGAGGGACGTCTGCTGATTAATGGGGTGAAGCCCCCTGGGGACTGTGGGAGCCATAACCTTTGCTTCCCAACCACAGGTTAGAGAAGAAGGTCCTAAAAGCCTCAGCTGGGGACCTGACCCCTGGGCCCCCAACCCAGGTGGAGCAGTTAGAGCTACAGCTGGGGCAGGAGACCGTGGTGTGCTCGGCACAGGTGGTGGGTAAGTTCCCGCTTCCGCAACAGCCCTGGTGCTCACCTCTCACCTTTCTCTCAGGGTGGGGCAAAGGCAGAGTCTTTCGGTCCCTGCAGCACAAGGAGTCCCCAGAGATGTTCTGACATCCCTCATCTCTGTGCCAGTGCCCTTGGATCTGGGGATGGGGTGGGCAGAGAAGGAGCGAGGGCTGAGAGGAGGGCAGCATGACCACTGGGAACCCTCAGCCTCTTCTGTTTTCAAATGGTTCCTGCAGATGTTGAGAGTCCTGAATTCTGCCTGGGCCTGCAGACTCTGCTTTCTCTCAAGGTAAGGCACCCACACTCAGGGCCTGATCCAAAGCACTGGGAAAAAGCAGTAGAAGGCACAGGTGTGGAAGCCTGGACCAAGCTCTGATGAGAGTGACTTAGAGATTGGCAATTGTCCCTTTGCTTCCTTAGAGGTTCCTTACTTACCACCCAGTGACAAGTCAAGAGAACTGGGTCACCCCCTCCAACAGGAGTCAAGGGAAATGGGGATAAGGGGGAGAGCAAAAGGCAGGTGGAGGCTGTGGGAAGTGGGAGGCAGGTGACGGGCTGAGGTGACCCGGCATGACTGCTCTACACCCCACAGTGCTGCATCGACCTGGAGCGCGGAGTGCTGCGGCTGAAAGCCCCGTTCTCAGAGCTACCCTTCCTGCCTCTGTACCAAGAACCTGGCCAGTGACTGCTGTCTCAGTCAGTCCCCAGAGGGAAAGCCCTTGCCTTAGCAGAAGAGGCGTGTGGGGAACGGGTGCTCTTGAAGCCAGGTAGCTGGGGACTACGGTGTCTGCCCTTTCAATCACCGCCCTGACCCCTGCTGTCCCGTCTCCCCCAGCTGGCCACACTCCTCTCTGCTTCTCAGCGGCTGTCCTAGTCCCCAGGAGGAGTTTTCACTGGAGCGCCCACGATGCCAGGATTCTCATTCATTTCCCTCCCAAGAAGAGTAAAGCCAAACCAGGACCACAGAGGGGAGGCTAAGCAACACGGGGCGCCTGCTTGGGCTGGGTCGAAGGCTCTGCTGACTGCTGTCCTTGCCCACCACCCAATTCCACCCCAGACACAACTCAACTTCCCACACCACCATGTCTCTCACCACACCTGGGGCTCATTATCTCCCACAGCTAGCCTGCCACGCCTCACCAACCCGGGCCCCTGGACCTCCTGGTGTCTGCCTCTCGGATTCTGTGCACATCTGCACAGATGTGGGGGAAGAAACATGAGACAGAATTCAATACAACAAAGAGATGGAGTTAGTATAGGAATGTCCATCTCATAAGGCTGAGAGCTTTTATTAGTTATTTTTCTGGGGCTGCAAATATGTGAGGCCAGTTATTGTTTGATTATCCTGTGCAAAACCTTGGACATACTTCTGCTATGAACGCTAGGTATTTAGCCTTTTCCACTTGCTTTTTGTACCCACCGAGCCCCTGAACTTTGGGTGTGTGTGTGGCAGAGCCTTGTAGAGAACTGCTCCTACGAGGCAGACAGGATAGTGAGGCTGTCACCACTCAGACTTAACCTGTTTAGTATTCTTTCTGATTTCTAGAACTACCCACCTCGTTAGGCCTTCTTCCCATCCCCATCTCTGGTCTCTTGAGCTTAAGCTCGCCTTGTCCTGGAATCAGTGGCTTTCTAACCCCCTGCCAGGCTTTGCCAAAGCAAAAAGACGGAGGCTTTTTTTTTTTTTTAAGTTTGGGGTCTGTCAGGAGAGAGGCTTTTTTGAATTCACTGTGAAGAGAAGAACCCGAAGCTTAAGACGCCAGACCCCTGAGAGTCTTTCTGACTGGTTTGAGTCTCTCAAATCATGGATTAGGAGTAAAGAAAGAGGCCAGGCGCAATGACTCATGCCTGTAATCCCAGCGCTTTGGGAGGCTGAGGCGGGCGGATGACTTAATGTCAGGAGTTTGAGACCAGCCTGGGTTCAATATGGCAGAACCGCATCTCTACTAAAAAATACAAAAATTAGCCAGGTATGGTGGTGCTCACCTATAATCCCAGCTACTTGGAAGGCTGAGGCACAAGGTTGTTGTGAGCCAAGTTCGTGCCACTGGACTCCAGCTTGGGCGAAGGAGTGAGACCCTGTCTCCAAAAACAAACAAACAAACGGGGAGAGAAAGACAGTGGTAGAGCTAACCTGAACTGGGTGGGACCCTTGGGCTGAGGCAGAGTCCTGAGCCTGGGGTAGACTGGGTTAGAGAAGAACCGGGATGCAAGGAGTTGCCTGTGACACCTGGCCTGACCTTTCTCGGCTGCCTCCCCTGCCCTCAGAAGGAAAGCAGAGGGGCTCACTTATCACGTGTGCCATAGTACCTGGTCTCAAAATCCTAAAAGCTTTCCTAAAAGCTTTCCTCTCCCTCACTGCCTTGCTCCACAAGGTCCGCTTTCCTGGGTCCTGTGCTGTGCCTTTCCTTGTCTGCCTCCTGCTGCTTCTGTAACTGCAGACCCCAGGCCCAGTGGCAAGCCCTTGGCTCAGCTGCTTCTCCATTGGAATAAACTCTTGTTTCTCTATGTCGATGTTCTTCTCTGGTCTTCCTCCCTGCCTGTCAAGAGCTGAATGATAACTCTGCCCATTGTCCCTTACAGAAAGAAAATGGAAATGCGGGCCCTCGCCCAGGCTGACCCACCTGACTAGGGTCAGTATAATGGAGAGCAATCTGAAAGCAATGGCTTTCAAACTCCTCTGACCACAGCAGGAATACATTTCACACGGCACTCAGTACACACGCGCACGTATGACTGTAACAAAACAATACTCACCTACACTGCGAGCAATGTACTCTGCTGTTTTCTATTTTACTTTATTCTATTCTACCTATTCTAAAAATGCTGGCCATGATCCACCAAGGGACTGCAACCACCGTTTGAAAAACACTGACTTAGAGCACAGAGAATCAAGAACACACGGCACATAAATGACCCAAGATATAATTCTGATTGTGGTCTGGATCATAAACCTGCATCACATTTTAAATGTCTATTGTCTTAGAGACAATAAGCTCTTTTATGGGGGAATGGGTGGGTGGAAAAACGGGAGCAGGGCTTCTGAAGCTCACTAATACCTGAAGAATATGGCAACACGAGAAAGCACTGACCCAGCTGCTTTGGCAAATGGAGGAAAATCATCTCAGGGTTGCTAGGAACATGGGTGAGACCAGGCTGCAGAAAGATCCCTCAAAACAAAACAGTTTGCCATTCCTTTAACAATTACTAATGTCAACAACTTGGAATTGTGCCATGGAAGACAGAGCTTAAGATGGGGTGGAGCCCTTACCTCCACTGCTCCCCTGGGCCTAAAGCCTGGTTTCCTTATGTGTGTTGGGGCCACGCAAACAAGTCTGTTTTCAACACAGTCGAAGTGGGAAGTGGGACATGTCCCAGATGATCTGGAACAAGGCCAGGGTCCTATGACCCTGCTGGCGTGATGGGTGAGGTCCACAAGGAAATGGGCAGAGGGTCAACTTGTCTCTTCTTTCACCAAAAAGACTGTGAGGTCTATAGTTCATGGTCACCCTAGCGTTGCTGCCATCTTCCACGCCCAGAGTCAAATCCTGCATTTCTGTAATGCATGTTCCCTATCCTGCCAATATCACAGATACCTTTAGGGGGTAGGGTGGGGGTTTGGAAGAATCCTTCACCAGCTCTGAGGCCAGTACGGCTAGGTGGGATCCTGGAGGCTTGAGGGAGCACACTGTGGCGGCTGGTCTGGATGGTAGAGCATTTGGTGAAGCAGGGCACGCGTCACAGGGAGGTCGTCAGGATCTGAGAGCCAAGAAGGGGTGGGTAAGAGGCTGTGGGTCTCCTGGGCACCTGGGCCACTGGCTTTTTTGGGACTCACCCACACCCAGCTCCTGCAGCAGGCTGTGGTACTCCGGCTTGGTTTCCAGCAGTTTCAGCAGATTGGTAGACTCCATCCGCTCCAGCTGCACCTCCCAGTACACATAGATCTTCTGGTTGAAAGTGACATATACAAGGCAGGGGCTGTTACGGCCCTCTTTGCAGGCATACAGGCCTGGAAAACGTGGGCAGGGAGACAAAGGTCAGGAAGTTTCAGTGCTGGTGGTGGGGGGCAGGCAGCAAGACACAGACCTTCGAGTCAGCACTTCCTATCCTCCCACGGATGTCAGAAAAAAAATTAAAGGTTCTCTATTTGTTCTCTGTTAGGAACTCAGTAAAACAGGTAAGATGGGAAAAGACCTGGCTCACTTCAGATGTAGAAAAACCACAGCAACAAAACCCAGGCAGAACAGAATCCAAAAAGGTGCTACTTGTTGATTTTCCCATCTTAGTGATGTCCCTGGAGGGATGAGGGACGGCCTTGCTCGCCCAAGGGCGAGACTAGCAGAAGACGATCAGAAAGTAAGGCTTCTCTTAGGTGCCGATCCCTCCTTCCAAAGGCATCCCGCAGTCACCCAGAGAGTGAGTGCTGCCTCCCCAGGCCCCTGATATGGAACGAATGAAAATGTTCTAGGAGACCTTTCTCCACAGAGACCTGGCATGCTCAGATGGAAAAGAACTTCCTGATGTCTTCACACACCCCAGACAGATGACAGAAACTCATTCCATGCTTTAAAATATTCCGTGGTGGAGAGGCTGCTGTGTTTTACTTCTTATTTAAGATTGTCAGGCTGGCAATGTAGTGACCACCCCTCACCCCCAAACAAATGAGCTGAAGAACTCATCGGTGAATGAAGACTTTCATCTGCGGATATGGCAGAAAGGGAAGTGAGGGGCAAACGCTTCCCTGGCATATCTAACACGTCTGTCTAATTTAAGTGTGGTCAGAAAGGGGCCATGGGGGCGGGGGTCACCTGCACAGAAGGCACGGATATTTTCATCCACTTGGAAGCGGACAACGGTGCGGTTGTGGTCGATGATGTACGTCTGTCCATCCCAGGCGCATGCAACTACCTCCTCGTGCCCGTTGCCCTGAAAAAGGCCAGAGACAAGGAACATAAAGGAGCTGTGCACTGGACTCCGGATGACAAACAGCCAGCTGGGGAGGAGTTTCACCCACGGGTTGGGTAGTACACGGGACTGTCAAATGAGCTGTCACATAATGCTCACAGCCACCGTAGGAAGTAGTATACTGAGGAAACCTCAGCTTATAGAAATAGAGTCACTCAGCCAAGGCCACTCAGCTAGGAGGCAGCAGAATCAGGACTCAGACCCAGGTCTGCCTCTTCTGCCTCTTCTTCTAAACCAACAAGCGTGCCTGATGGCAATATAAAGTGTAGCCCCTACCTGCTGATTCCGGGGCCACAGTGACATTAAATGGAGCTTTATATATGGACAAGAGAACCCTACAAAGTATGCCTCTGGAGTTGGGACGAGTAACATACTTCCAGGCCCTTACAGTAACTTTTCTTTCTTTTCTTTTTTTTTTTTTGAGATGGAGTCTGGCTGTGTTGCCCAGGCTGGAGTGCAGTGGCCGGATCTCAGCTCACTGCAAGCTCCGCCTCCCGGGTTTACGCCATTCTCCTG
>NW_012122820.1:3740165-3742781 GCF_000951035.1 Colobus angolensis palliatus | reverse complement strand
GTTAAATACGGTAGAGTAAGAGGGAACAAACTGGCTTCAGATGGATTTAGACCTATCTAAAGAGACTTAAGGCCAGGCACAGTGGCTTACGCCTGTAATTCCACCACTTTGGGAGGCCAAGACGAGAGGATTGCTTGAGCCCAGGAGTTTGAAACCATATATGGTGAGATCTCATCTTTACAAAAAGTTTAGGAAAATGAGCCAAGTGTGGGGGCACACGCCTGTAGTCCCAGCTTCTCAGGAGGTTGAGGTGACAGGATGGCTTCAGACAAAGGTTGCCGAGAACCAAGATCATGCCACTGCACTCCAGCCTAGGTGACAGAGGGAAATCCTGTCTCAAAAAAAAAAAAAAAAAGACACAGAGACTAAAGATAAAGGCTGGGAGTTCCCTGGGATGTGAGAACAGCCTGATTATTCCAAATCTCATCTCTCCATGTGGAAAATGCAAGAATGTTCTGCTCTGCCAAGTTTTCCACTCACAGTGACATCCAGTTTCTCCAGGGCAAAGAGCTGGTGATCCACCTGCACTGACCACAGCAGCTTGTCTGCTTCTTCCATTTCTTCCATGAGCTTCAGTGTCCCTGCCGGGGGACAGGCAGGCTGAGCGCGCGTAGGATAGGCCCCGAGCAGACCCTACAGGCATACACAGCCCCCACGCCCCATCCCAGCATTGCTCACCATCCAGGGTGCACAGGGCAAAGAGGCCAGAGCCACTACTCTCAGTGCCGTGGCCTGTGGGTAGGACAGGAGGACCAGAGGAAGAGAACGTCAAGGGCAGGGCAAGGTCAGAGCCTACGGGGAGAGGGGTATTCTGCAGCAGCAAGGAAAGGACAGGGCTCGAAATGCGGGGCGAGCTATGGACCTCCGCTCTTCCAGAACCGACGGCTGCCCCTCATCTCCCTCCCTCACCCCCACGGCACTTTCACCTTGTTTGATGTTGCCAATTAGGTGAGTGGAGACATTCTTGTTGTGGATACGGCCAGATGTCTGGTGCAGCACCACATCTCGGGTAGCTGGGGTCTCCCTGTGCACAGGAGGGTGGAAGGATCAAGCGAAAGACCAAGTGAGCTGAGTTCTCCAGCCCTTTGTAACCCATATCCCTGCAAGAGCGTCTGGGATTTCAATCAGCTTAGAAACCTACCACTGACCCTATCTGGTCCATGTGGCAAACAGAAAAGACAGGGATGGGGCTGCCAGGCTGGAATCTCAGGACCTCTTTCAGGTGCTACAAAGTGAGAGCCCAGGATTCCGTTGGTCCTAACGTCATCTTCCCCAGTGGGGCAAAGGTGCTTGGGCTGGGACCTAGATGAGGCAGCTCTGCCGACTGCAGACCCATTTTACTACCACGTGCCATCTGGGAGCCCATTCTGCTTCCATGCACCCCCACGCCACCCACAGGCCTGTACCCCCTTACCTACTGCCACCCGTGGGCCCTTCAGAGGCAGGAGGGGACCCAGTGTCCTTTTTCCAGGTACACAGCAGAATTGCGTAAGCACAGCCTGGCTGCGACACCATCAGTTCAGGAACACCCAGTGGCCCCAGCGTCACTGAGAGGCTGTCCACCTGCAGCAGGGAATGGGATTCAAGGGAGACAGAAGGAAGTGGGACCCTGCAGAGAATGGCAGGGGGTTGGGGCGGGGCAGGAGTCCTGGGAACAGCCCCCCGGGCTTCAAGGATAGCAGCAGGAGGAAGGATTTTGAGTTTCCAGGGCTCCTGCCTGGCACCGTCCTCTCCACACAGACCACATGCTTTCCCCTGTGCATGACCCAGCTGGGGTCTAGGTCCTGATGCGGCCCACTCCACACCTACCTTCACAGTCCTCATTCTTAGCCCAACATGCCTTTCTCTTTGCCTGTTACTAGCAATTTCCCCTAAGCCCCTGATTCGAAATGGTCTTTGGATCTCTCTTGACAAGGTGACTTCACTTCTCTCCACCCTGGCCCTGTCCCATGACTGCTCTCCCACTGCCTCTTCCAGGAGTCCTTCTTCCCAGCTCCCTGGGGCCTTGCTCTGGAGTCAGCTGCTTACCTGACCCTCCAGCATCCATTTCTTGAGGGACACCAGCTGCCCTGTCAGATGTTCGGGACCCTCACCTAGCTCCTCCCAGCGGAACGCTCGCACCACACGGTCTGTGTAGCCCACCACCAGCTCACAACACCCATCTCCATCTGTAGGCATGAAAGACAAGATGGGTGTTGGAGTCCCACAAGCAGCCCCGGCTCCTCTGCTAACGGCGGCACCTTCTAGCCAGTGTGGCTTCACGCCCGATCTGCAGTGCTGCTCACTTCACACTCAGTCGGCGCCCGCTCCTGTCTGCGTTTGCGGCATCTTGCCCATCCATTTGGTCCATCTGTTGCGCAGCTCCTATCCACTCTCTGCCTACATACTTCTCAAACATGCAACTCAAGTGTCCCAATTCATCCCATGTATCTCCCACCACCTACAAGCCCCCTACCTGTATGGTTCCCTTGCTTGCCACTTTTTTTTTTTTAACCAAATGTTACCTTCTCAGTGAGGACTTAGCCCTAACAACTCCATTTAAAATTGCTACCTCTACCTCGACACTCTAGCCTTTTCTGCGATTATTTTCTCCACTGCACTTACTATTTTTTTTTT
>NW_012122820.1:3737229-3739540 GCF_000951035.1 Colobus angolensis palliatus | reverse complement strand
GCACCTGGCCTAATTTTTGTGTTTTTACTGGAGATGGGGTTTCACCATGTTGGCCAGGCTGGTCTCGAACACCTGAGCTTAAGGGACCCGCCTGCCTCAGCCTCTCAGAGTGCTGGGATTCCAGGTGTGAGCCACATGGTCGGCTGCACCTACTATCTTCTTTTTTTTTTGGAGATGGAGTCTGTTGCCCAGGCTAGAGTGCAGTGGCATGATCCTGGGCCACTGCCACCTCCACCTCCCAGATTCAAGTGATTCTCCTGCCTCAGCCTGCTGAGTAGCTGGGATAACAGGTGCCTGCCACCAGGCCTGGCTAGTTTTTGCATTTTTAGTAGAGACAGAGTTTCACTATGTTGGTCACGCTGGTCTCAAACTCCTGAACCCAAGTGATCCACCTGCCTCGGCCTCCCAAAGTGCTGGGATTATAGGGATGAACCATCTCATCCAGCCATGCACTTACTACCTTCTAATATACCACTTAATTATCTTACAAAATGTATAGTGTTTCTTTTATTTTCCTTTCTTTTTTAAAGAGAGACAGGGTCCCACGCTAGAGTGCAGTGGTAAGATCACAGCTCACTATAGCCTGGAACTCCTGTCCTCAAGTGATCCTCCGACCTCAGCCTCCCAAAGCGTTGGTATTACAGGTGAGAGCCAGCACACCTGGCCTATATTGTTTCTTTTCTGTCTCTTCATAATAAGGCCCAGGAGGGCAGCAATTTTGGTCTATTTATTCACTACGGCTATTCCAGTGCCTTGAGCGATGCCTGGCTTCTCACGGGAGCCCAGTACATAACCAGTGCAGAAATGCATACGGATTCTCCCTCTCACCCCCATCCCTTGGGGTCTGCTCTAGCACCCACTGACTCCTACTCTCCTGGCTGCCTGAAAGGTAGGCATGCCCACCGATGTCGCTGATCAGCATGACCTTGGTGTTGGCGGGGATGTGCTGCTTGAAGACTGGACGCTGCTCCTCTCCCATTAGTGTCTCGTGGTGCCCAGAAGCATCCAACACCTTGGCAGGTGTCAGGTCAAACAGATGAAACCAGCCTTCAGCACTCACTGCCACCAACAGGTTCTAGGACAAACAGAGGTATAGGAGCGACGGACTGGGGAGGGAGTTTTGGAAACAAGCCCGATCATCAGATCACAGAGGTCAGAGCTGAAGCCTTCAACCTTCAACTGATTTCCGCTGTGAGCTAGGAAGCAAGCAAGGGCCCCTACAGTTCTTACCTTTCCTTTATTACATACATCTCCAACCCCAACGCAAGTCAGCTGTAAGAGAAAAAGGGAGGCTCAGGGAGACGCCAAGGGAGACCAGTACTCCCTGATCTCTGTGCAGCAAGGAGCGGGCAGGTTTTCTAATCACCATCATTCACTGAAAACTTGTGCCATATGAACTATGGTGGTCATCTTTATTAACTGAGCTACTGTGCTATAGGTTTGGTTTACCCAGACAGCAACATGAAGACCTGAGGTGGTTAAGACAATCTGAACTTAAAATAAAATAGGAACTCTATATTTAATAGAGCTAGGCGATCATATTTCTAGACTTATTCAAATTATTGCCCCCATTTTTGACTATACTTTAAGATTAGACCACCTTAGGCAACTTCCATAAAGTGTCAAGGAGTACTCCGCTACACAAAACCCCCCAGCCCATGTATGCGTGTGTGAGGACAGATGCGAGCACTGGCTGGGGGCTGCCCTCCCTGAACCAAATTGGCTGCAAGTCAGTGGCTGGGCCCAGTAGCTGGGGAGTCAGGACACACGGGTGAGCACCTGTGTGGGAATCAGCCTAGGCTGTCCCTGGACAGAAGGGATCCCTTCCCCCCTCCAGGCCCAGGGAAGTGAATACTGACCATTCCCTGGCAGGAACAGGTGAGCCACGGCCGACTGTCATCATTTTTATACACAGACACCTTCCCGCTGGTGTCTCCCACCACCAGTTCATTTAACTTCAAATGGAGAGAGAAGAAAGCGTTAGGATGGGACTCTGCTGAACCACTTCAAGCTCTTCTCTACTTAGCCTAACCAAGAGAAATCACAAGACCTCAACTTGCCTCTTCATCAGCTTTATTAAAAGTCTGGCCAGGTGCAACGACTCACACTTGTAATCCCACTGCTTTGGGCGGTGGAGGTGGGTGGATCACTTGAGGCCAAGAGTTAGAGAGCAGCCTGGGCAACATGTCAAGATCCCATTTCTACAAAAAATTTAAAAATCTGCCAGGTGAGGCCAGGTGTGGTGGCTCACGCCTGTAATCCCAGCACTTTGGGAGGCGGAGGCGGGGGGATTGGTTGAGCTCAGGAATTC
>NW_012122820.1:3734392-3735459 GCF_000951035.1 Colobus angolensis palliatus | reverse complement strand
TAACTGTTATGGGAGTTTCTGGTGAGAATATCAGATCACAGAAGCATAAACTAGTTTTTTTAAAATCAAACCTTCTATTAGTTGATGTTTCTTATTTCTTTTCTTTCTGTTTTGTTGTTGTTTGAGACAGCCTCACTCTGCTGCCCAAGCTGGAGTGCAGTAGTGTGATCATGGCTCACTGCATCACACTGCAGCCTCAGCTTCCCAGGCTCAAGTAATCCCCCCACCTCAGCCTCCGGAGTAGCCGGGACTACAGGCACGCACCACCACACCTGGCTAATGTTTTCATTTTTTTGTAAAGATGGGGTCTCACTGTGTTGCTCAGGCTGGTCTTGAACTCCTAGACTCAAATGATCCTTCCATCTCAGCCTCCCAAAGTGCTGGGATTATAGGCGTGAGCCATCACTCCCGGCCAGTGCCTACACTGTTCTAAGTGTTGAGAATATAGCAGTGGAAAAAACAGATGAAAACATTCCTATCCTTATGGAGCTTACAGTAATGGAGCTTACAACTCAGGTGAAAAAAATGATAGTATATCTAATATTGTAGAAGTGAATAATAGTGTAATTCGTTTAGATAAATACAATTTCAAAAAAGGTGGTGCTATAAAGCTATGAAAAAAAGGGAATGCTTTTAAACAAAGAAGGCAATCAGATAAAATGGAAAATAATGTATATCTGAAGGTGCTTTGATAATTTACTGTTTAAAAATGTGGCCTGGCGAGGTTGCTTACACCTGTAATTCCAGCACTTTGGGACACCGAGGCCAGTGTACTGCTTGCAGCCAGAGGTTTGAGACCAGCCTGGTTAACACAGTGAGACCTCATCTCTACAAAACATTAAAAAAAATCAGCCAGACATGATGGCAGGCACCTGTAGTCCCAGCTACGCAGGAGGTTGGGGCAGGCAGTAGGATCAGTTGAGCTCAGGAGTTCAAGGCTGCAATGAGCTATGATTGCACCACTGCACTCCAGCCTGGACAACAGAGTGAGACCCTGTCTCTGTAAAAAACAAAAAAATTAAAAAATTCCTCCTCTGATTTTCTCATAAAATTGGACGGCTTGGCAG
>NW_012122820.1:3730602-3733352 GCF_000951035.1 Colobus angolensis palliatus | reverse complement strand
CCCAAATCAAGCCACTGCACTCCATTGCACTCTAGCCTGGGGGACAGGGTGAGACTCCGTCTCAAAAATAAATAAATAAATAAAAAATAAAGAGGAACGACTGCTGAGGAGAGAAAAGGTAGGTGGAGATTGTTTCTGTAATTCAACCAAGGTGTAGCACAAGTCGCCAGGCACCCGCATCTACCATGAAGCAGGCACTGAAGAAACCGGAAGTTATTAACACTGGGTTGTGGCGGCGATTGTTACCCTGGCGGGCGAGCGAGGCAGGGAAATACCCCAATCTGTTCCAGCCGAGTGGGCCAAGCCTAACAGCAGCAGACTTTTAGTTTAATGCCTATATTAAGCACGGACGGTGTGCTTAATTCTGTGAGGGTAGGAGGAGGTTCAGAGAAGTCTTCCAAGGGGCGGAGCCACAGGGAGAGCGGCATTGTTATTTCCACTTCACGGCTTTGAAAGGTGATTTTTTTTTTTTTTTTTCAGACGAAGTCTTGCACTGTGGCCCAGGCTGGAGTGCAGTGGGCGGGACCTTGGCTCACCGCAAACTCCGCCTCCCGGGTGTAAGGGATTCTCGTGCCTCACCCTCCCAAGCAGCTGGGATCTGAGGCGCGCACAACCACACTCGGCTAATTTCTGTATTTTTAGTAGAGACGGGGTTTCACCACGTTGGCCAAGCTGGTCTCGAACTCCTGACCTCAGGTGATCCGCCCGCCTCGGCCTCCCAAAGTGGTGGGATCACAGGCGTGAGCCACTGCGTCCAGCCAAGGTAAGTGATTTGAGAGGTGACGCCACGGCAGGAGGCTTAACTCAGAAACAGTGATCCAGAAAACGGCCACCAGAGTTTACCAGGCTCCACCAGTGAACACTTGACGGAATCAGGCCGAGGGATCAACTATTTATCCCACTTAAAAAATACTCCCAGGGGCCGGGCGCGGTGGCTCACGCCTCTAATCCCAGCACTTTGGGAGAGCGAGGAGGGATCACCATAGGTCAGGAGTTCGAGACCAGCCTGGCCAACATGGTGAAACCCCGTTTCTACTAAAAATACAAAAATTAGCTGGGCGTGGTGGCGGGCTCCTGTAATCCCAGCTATTCAAGAGGCTAAGGCAGGAGAATCGCTTGAACCCGGGAGGTGGAGGTTGGAGTGAGCCTCTGTCTCAAAAACAAACCAACCAACCAACCCTCCCAGGGAACAAAACCAACCACGAACACTGAAGCTATCAATAAAGTTTTTCTCTTTAGCGCTCCATACTAGCCACAGCGCGCATGCTCACGCTCACGTGGCACGCTCGGGCGCCCTGTTCCACTTCCCTTGCGCCGTCCCTGCACAGAGCCAGGCTGTCTCTTGCAGTGCGCATGCACCTACCGTATCGTTATCAACGTCTCCAAGGCAGATAGCGTGCGGGAAGAGGCTCCCGCTGAACTCCAGCGCCACGCGCTGCACGTAGCTAACCGATCTCATGGCACCTCCAAGAGCAGAGGGAGCGGGGAGCCCCAATAAATGTTCCCTGAATCCCCGTCGCGACAGCCGCCAGAGCAGAAGGCCACCTAAAGCAGCAAGTTACGTCACTGCCTGAACCTCCAATCTCTGCCTTCCTCCTTTAACCTCAGAGAGGAGGCGGGTCTTCCGGGCTTGGAGGCGGGCTTACCACCTCTGATGTGAGTGACAGGCCCACGGGCCACTCCTTTTCTCCACAGGGCTGCAGCCCATGGGTAAACCAACCCTGACGTGGCCGATCTGTTCCCTTGGCAACAGGGCTCTCAAGGGCTTGACCTAGTAACCTTGACCTTTTTCCTTTGTTTCCCTGGCAATGAAAACTCCTAGCCATCAGACCATTCCTGAGAATCTTACTAATCTTCATAATCACTGATAATTGCATGGTTTTGAAAAGTGTTTTTAAACAGCTAGCTACCCATTAAGAGTAAAAACAATGTAGTGAGTTGCAATCAGCATATAAAAAATTAAATACAATAGAATAGATCAAGTGACTCCCAAGTAGTAAGGTAAGTATAGTTTTTGTGAAACCCTTGTTTCAATTGTATATACTTACATGTGTTTACTGGCTTATAATGTAAAAAAAAAAATCTTTTTTTTTTTTTTACAGTGTATGTGTTTTCTGGTCCATAGTTTAAAAGCCACCTGCTGCAAAGCACATTTCACATATTTCACATAATTAGTTCAGCCACTAGGTGAGCTTGTATTTTTTTTTTTTTTTTTTTTTTGGTAGAGGAAAACAGGTTCAGCAAGATTAAGTAAAATGGCAGAAGGAAAGATTGTGAGTCGGGGTACGTGCTCCAACCAGAACTGTTTGATCCCAAACCCTAGGGCTTCTCCATCATTTACTATCATAGTTCCTAGGAAAGTTTTCAGACTGGAAGTGACAGTCGCCTGGATTCTGGATCTGCTCTGTCTTGTGGTCCCCCAGCCCAAAGCTCTTGCATCTCACCCTCAGGGGCCTTACTCTTCTAGCACAGATGGGACTGTCACTCTCATGTCTGGCTTCTTGGGATTCTTTCTTTCCATGCTGAATCCAGTTCTTTCTTTCGGGTGCCTCATCAATCAGGGCAATATTTATGAAATCATACAGGTGTTCAATACATTTTTAGATTTAGGTCTGTAAACCCAGGCTGACTCACACTTGGTGTTTCAAAAAAAAAATGATATCTACCTTATCTGGGATTTTGGACCAGGGGCTGTTCCTTTTTTTCTTTTTTTTTTTTTTGAGAGTCTTGCTCTGTCACCCAGGCTGGAG
>NW_012122820.1:3722187-3724195 GCF_000951035.1 Colobus angolensis palliatus | reverse complement strand
CTCGTGATCCGCCCGTCTCGGCCTCCCAAAGTGCTGGGATTACAGGCTTGAGCCACCGCGCCCGGCACCATGCTTTTTGGCTTTTGTCAAGAGAGCCAAATAAAGTTAGAAAGGCAGAAAAGATAGGTCTCCAAGAAATAGGGCACAAATTAAGTCCTTCCATGCCTGGGCCTCTCCCCACCTTGCGTCCGTTACTTTAAGTAGAGTGAAGTGTTTTTTATGACTAGGCATTGCAAAGCCATATGGACAGATCCCTGGCTCCACAAAGAGCACTCCTGGTCTTGACCCCTTTCTAGGTGGATGGTTGCTAGGTCTCTTTGGGCACCATCTAAAACTCCATCTTGTCTAAGCCAAGCACTCTTTCTGCTGGTTTTTATCTTACTCCCCAGAACTGTCTACTTAGGGTATCTTCCTGGTTAGGTGACATGGATACAGTTGTATGGGTGGCATATTCTTTTTGTTTTTTTTGTTTGAGACGGAGTCTCGCTCTGTCACCCAGGCTGGTGTACAGTGGCGCAATCTCGGCTCACTGCAAGCTCCGCCTCCCGGGTTCACGTCATTCTCCTGCCTCAGCCTCGATCTCCTGTCAGGATGGTCTCGATCTCCTGACCTCGTGATCCACCCGTCTCGGCCTCCCAAAGTGCTGGGATTACAGGCTTGAGCCACCGCGCCCGGCCACAAGACCTTTTTTTGGGGGAAGCGGGTGGCAGATTTTTTCCTAGATGTCCCAGTGGATCTGACAGCCAGATAAGGTAAGAAAGAACAGCAGGTCAGAACAGTGAACTGGAGGAAGTCTGGACAAATGCAGGAGACTGAGATATATTCTGAGGCTGAACTGTGTTACAAGCTCATATTTCTGGTTGTGTACTGTGGGATGGCCAGGTCCATTAAAAGGCACTGGGTCCCGCAGGTATTCCTGGTGCTCTGAATACATGTTCTCATTTACAGAGCAGGTATATGCTCCCTCACCCCGTGTTCTACCCCATCTCTATTCTCTCATCTGAGTTCAAACCCTGAGCTTCATATTAGGTTTTAAGGGGTGGGAAAACCAAAACCAGTATCAAAATATTCACCTCTAGGTTGGCTGTGGAGGCTCATGCCTGTTAATTCCAGCACTTTTGGAGGCTGAGGCAGGCAGATCGCTTGAGCTCAGGAGTTCAAGACCAGCCTGGACAACATGGCAAAACCATGACTCCACCAAAACTACAAAAATTAGCTGGGCATGGTGGTGCACGCCTGTGGTCCCAGCTACTCAGGCGGCTGAGGCAGGAAGATCTCCTGAGCCCAAGAGGCAGAGGTTGCAGTGAGCCAAGATGGTACCACTGCACTCCAGGCTGGGTAACAGTGAGACTCTGTCTCAAAAAATAAAAATAAAAAAAAAGTTTACCTCTAAAGTGGTTTTAAAAGAAATATATTACTAAATAACTCAGAACAAGAGATGAGATCACCCAGCTTCTGTCATCAGGTGCCTTAGCCTGACCCAGTTATCTAAGATCAGAACCCAACTCAGGATTCCCCAATGCCTTAGTTTTATCTTCCTCATCATTTGGGTTTCTTGGTCTGGATCTTTCTGTGACATGGGATGTCTGTTTTTAATTGTAGAGTATATTTGCCATGAAGGTCATGTAATTATGATCACAACTTCTTTTTTACTTTTTTGAGACAGTTTCACTCTTCTTGCCCAGGTTGGAGTGCAATGGCACAATCTTGGCTCACCGCAACCTCCGCCTCCCGGGTTCAAGTGAGTGTCCTGTCCCAGCCTCCCGAGTAGCTGGGATTACAGGTGTCCACGACTACACCTAAATTTTTTTGTCGTAGAGTCGGGGTTTCACCATGTTGGCCAGGCTGGTCTTGAACTCCTGACCTCAGGTGATCAACGTGCTTGGCCTCCCGCCTCAGCGTCCCAAAGTGCTGGGATTACAGGTATGAGCCACCGTGCCCAGCTTTATGATCACAACTTCTATACCATGCTTTTTTTTTTTTTTTTTGAGACAGAGTCTCGCTCTGT
>NW_012122820.1:3709212-3721237 GCF_000951035.1 Colobus angolensis palliatus | reverse complement strand
TCCTGACCTCGTGATCCGCCCGTCTCGGCCTCCCAAAGTGCTGGGATTACAGGCTTGAGCCACCGCGCCCGGCCTGGGTGGCATATTCTTTACGAACAATAGAAATCTCCATAGGCCGGAATGGGGGGGATTAAGTGGGAAGCATTTCTAGGAAGATTGTCTACTTCATCCTCCAACAGTAGACAGAGTGGTTTCTGTTTGCCCAGGGTGCCCAGGTAAGACAGGGTCTCCAAAGATTTTTCAAAACATGAGGCCCAGAGCCTCACCACCTTGGGGGCAGGGCCCAGGGCTTCTTAATGGGCTCAGTGTGGCTTATATCACCATTTCCCCCTCCCCTCTCTCATTCATGGTACACCTTAGCATATTAAAGTGTCAGAAAGGTATGTTTTTTGACCTAGAAACTGGGCAGAGTAGTGTGGGACAGCTCTGCACTGAGTGAAATGCTGTTATTCAGAGCTCTACTTAGTTTCACTGCCTTCCTCAAGTTTGCCCCGATTAAAATGCACCACAAACTCTGGGAAGCTTTGATCCTAGAACTAACTCATCAGGGTTGTCTGCTCAAGACTACTGATGGATAAGTTCACTGTCACTGTGTCACTTAAACACTGGGAGATAGGGTTAAAACACAAAGAATGAGGAGGACCTTTTGGAACTACGTAACACTGTAAAGACTAAATGCCACCAAACTTGAATTTAAAATGGTTAACTTTGTTTCACCTAAAAAAATACAAATCAGCTTATGTCTGATGCACTTCTAAAACCGGAGACTGAAGATCCTAGGGAATATGGAATATACAGGCTGATCCTCTCTTCTAGCCAAAGGATCCTCGACATTCACAAAGGCATTGCTTTTTCTTGATCATCCCTGAGACCATTCACTCTCACTTTGTGTCTCAAATTGGTATAGCGTGGCAGGGCGCAGTGGCTCACGCCTGTAATCCCAGCACTTTGGGAGGTCAAGGTGGGTGGATCACCTGAGGTCAGGAGTTCAAGACTGATCAACATGGTGAAACCCTGTCTCTGCTAAAAATACAAAAATTAGCCAGGCGTGGTGGCGTGCACCTGTGGTCCCAGCGACTTGGGAGGCTGAGACAGAACTGCTTGAACCCGGGACGTGGAGGTTCCAGTGAGCCGAGATTGCGCCACTGCACTCCAGCCTGGGGAACAGAGCAAGAAGCCGTCTCAAAAAATAAAAAAAATAAAAAAATTGGTATAGTGTCATTTAGTACTGGATAAATTAATGTTTTTATTATTCCTAGGTTTTCTAACGGGGGATAGTTAATGCATCCACCTTATCTGAGGTTGGCAAACAACTGGGGAACTGTAGCCATAAGGTAGCAATAACGAATTCCAGAAAGAGAACAAATTTTCCTTACTTACAATGTCCAGACTCATACATTGGTTTTATTCAGCACTGCCCTTAGTGCACTGTCATTTCAACTTGTAAGGTTCTGAGGTGTTTTGCATTTGGAAAGGGAAAATTAGTCACTGAGACGTAACAGGAATAAGGTATGAGAAGTTCTGGTTTCTAACTTTCTTTTCCAGTAATGACATTTCTAAAAAGATACTACACTTTAGGCTGGGCGTGGTAGCTCATGCCTGTCATCCCAGCACTTTGGGAGGCCGAGACGGGCAGATCACGAGGTCAGGAGATCGAGACCATCCTGGCTAACATGGTGAAACCCTGTCTCTACTAAAAATACAAAAAAATTAGCTGGGTGTGGTGATGGCGCCTGTAGTCCCAGCTACTCGGGAGGCTGAGGCAGGAGCGGAGCTTGCAGTGGGCTGAGATCACGCCACTGCACTCCAGCCTGGGTGACAGGGGGAGACTCCATCTCAAAAAAAAAAAAGATACTACACGTTACTAGTCCTGCATGAAGTGCCTTTCACGTATTTTTTCTCCAGTGGAAATGGAATACAGTTCACCATTCACCCTCAGGGTGGCAAAGCTGGTATAGAGGGCAAGTGTTAAGTGCACTTTGCCAAGCCTCGTGGGGTTTTGTGGGCCATAAGGATTCTTTAGCCTAAATGGGATGGGAAATCATCGAAAGTGATTGAAGTACTCAGAGGGACACGATTTGGATGCAGTACAGAGTGAACTGCAGGTGGGGCAGCAGGAGGGAATCCAAGATAGAAGCCTTTTGCAGGAGAGCAGGCTGGAGTGCATGGTGATGGGAGGGGGTGATACTAGTGTGGAGGGAGGAGAAATGCTTGGGAGATAAAAATGCATAGAACTCGATGTTAGAACCAGCACTAGGACAAGATAAACCCTATTTTAATTTTTCCCGGAGACCACTTGCAAAGCTTGTTAACAGCTCACAGTACTGCTTGCTACTAGCCTTTCTTTATTCGGGCACATTTCTCTGCATATAGAAAGGTTTAAGTGTTGGTAGGAGGGGACAACTGACTGGGAAATGAACTTGTAGCACTGACCCAGGGCAGACTTGAGTATGTGGTACGATTATTTTTAGGCTTAGACTGGTAGGCACTTTAACAAAACATCCTCACTAGACAGTTTTAATGTTACATAAACTAAGACTTATCTCTAAACGTTCCACAGTTAAATGCAGTTTTACATTCTTGGAATCCTACAGGATGCAGAGCTGGAAGAAACCTTAGGAATGCTTTCAATTTTTACAGATGAGGAAAGAAGCTCAAGACTTGCCCACAGCCAAATGAACCTCATGGGAGAGTCTGGATTAATTCAGAGACCTCCCATTTCAGGCATACCTTTCCATTTAACTTCTGAGTCTTGGTTTTCTTATCTGTAAATAGGGTTATTAGAGTTACACCTTCTTTGTGGGATGGTTGCAAGGATTAAGTTTAACTCATGTGATGCTGTCAGTACAGTGCTAGGCTTACCCCATAAATGCTTAATGAGTTAGTGATGATTGTTGGCTGCAGGGGTAAGAATCTACTACTTCTGAAATACCAAGAGGACCCAGACACAAACCACAAACACAGGGCTGTGATATGCGGTAAGCCCAGTAAGAGTAGTTACACTGGGACTTTTTCAAAAAAGAGGGTCTCACTCTCTTGCCCAGCCTGGCATGCAGTGGCACAGTCACAGCTCTCTGCATCCTTGGTGTCTTGGGCTCAAGGGATACTCACACTGGGAGACTTGCACACCCCAATTTTAATCCTGGCTCCAGCATCAGCCATGCTGTATGACTTGGTGAAAATTTTCACAGAGATCAGTCTTCCACCATTATAAATTTCTTCTGGAAGGAACTATACAGGCATGTGGCTAAGCAGACAACCACATTGCTGTCGGGAAAGGCCTGGAGAGCCCACAGTAGGAGAGAGGGATGAGGGCAGACACGGGCTGTGGCCTGGAGCCAGAATCATCTGGAGGCAGCTCAGCATGACTGGCTTGTGCTGCCTGGCTTCTCCCAGGGCCCCGTCATGCCATAGGAGTTAAGGGTCAAAGCATAGTTAGAAAAAAAGCACAAGCCGTTTCCTGTTAAGGCTGGGAAGGAAGCTGGGCATGACCACTCTTTACTCTCGACCTTAATCATGTAAAAGTTATCTGACGGAGGTTAGTGACACCAGGAGTTTTACCCTGTTAAGAAACCGAAATGCTCAGATACCTCTGCCAGATCAGAGGTAGGCAGAAGACCACTTCCAACTTCAAAATGAACATGCGCGGTGTCCCAGTCTTCTAGATCTTTATACTTTCCTCTTCCTAAGTGTCAGGGAAGAAAACCAGAGGCACTAAAACCTGCCAGGTTGCTGGAGGGAAGTCCCAGCCGCAGCCTATGCAGGGCTCAGGAAGCCGTGCGTGGTGCGGCTGCTTCCTGCCCAACTACGGTGTCTGTTTGAGATGCTGCACTTATTTAAGCTCAACTGGGACTAAGTGGGTGACCCCTTAATTCTGCCACTACCCATTATGTACCCACCCATACCCACCCCTCCAAGGCCGAACAAAAAGGCTTGTCTGACACCCAGGTTTTATTGTTTCCACTTTATTGCTCAAGCACGGAACTTGAGGCAAGCCTGGACCTTCAGCAACGTGCGGAGAAGAGGCTGAGGGGATTTTGGGACACAACCTGGCTGAGAGGGGAAACTGACAGGGGAAATACCAGAACAGGGCACAGGGGGTGGTCAGCATCACACCAGAAGACAGGAGCCACACCGTTGGGGGTGAGGAAGGGAACAGAGAAGAAATGGCATAGCAGTGGTTTTTCCCATGTCCCTAGCACCCACATGGAGGCCACGTTTGGAAATGGACTGGGAGAGGGAAAGGATGAGGAAAACGGCTGCCCAGGAGTCTCCCTCTCCACCCTGGGTTCATATCAGACCCCATCCCTACCACTTGCCTCTTCTACCCTTGGAAAATGGACCTAACAGAGGGAGCAAAATAATAAATTAACATTCTGATGAATATGTATGGATGGACATATGTTCATGTGCAAAGGGGGAAGGGAAGAGGGGGTGACACCAGCTAAAATGATTCCCCACCTCAATCCCCCAGCCTACTCCTTTCCCCCTTCCCCCTAAAGCCACCATCCAACCAGATAGAAAAATAAAGGTCTAATTCACTCAAAATTCTTCAGTTTTTACAAAACTAACAGGGTGGAGGGGGGAGACTGGGGGCAGGCAGCCGCAGGAGTAGGGCTGGTGGAGTGGGGCTATGCTTCTGTCTCCACCTGAGACTGGCTCCCTGCCGTGTTGCTCTTCTGCTCCTCCTTCATCTCTGTGTCAGTGGGGTGGTCTCCTGAGGAAGCCTCTGCCTTAGCCTGCAAGGAAGAGGAACAGCAAAGAGGCTGACATCCCAAGTGAAGAAACACACACTTAATTTCTAGCAGAATTACACAGACACACTCATTCTCCTACATCTGTCCTAAGGATATATCTGTATAGGCCAGGCCTGGTGGCTCACACCTGTAATCCCAGAACTTTGGGAGGCTGAGGTGGGCAGATTGCTTGAGCCCAGGAGTTTGAGACCAGCCTGGGCAACATGGTGAAACCTCAGCTCAACAAAAATTACAAAAATTAGTTGGGCGTGGTGGCATGCACCTGTAGTCCCAGCTACTCAAGAGGTTGAGACGAGGATTGCTTGAGCCCTGGAGGCGGAGGTGGCAGTGAGCTGAGACTGTGCCACTGCACTCCAGCCTGGGCGACAGGGCAAGAGACACCGTCTCAAATAAAACTAAACACTTGTATATGTACAAATTATGAACTCACAAGGTTATTCACTGCAATGCTGTTCTAAGCAGCATTGTCCCATATGGTAGCCACTACTGTAAAAGTGGCTAGTTCAAACTCATGTGTTTTTAGTGCAAAATATACATTGGATTTTGAAGATGGTTTGAAAAATACACAAATGCAACTAAAACTTAATTCCATTTGTTTTTCACCTTTTTAACATGGCTACCAGAAATTTTTGAATTACATGTGGTTGATACTATATTTCTACTGGATAGTGCTGGTTTAGAACACTGTTTAAGACTGGCCAGGCATGGTGGCTTACACCTGTTATCCCACCACTTTGGGAGGCAGGGGCAGGCAGATCACTAAAGTCAGGAGTTCGAGACAGACTGGTCAACATGGTGAGACCTCGTCTCTACTAAAAATACAAAACTTAGCTGGGTGTGGTGGCGGGCACCTGTAATCTCAGCTACTCGGGAGGCTGAGGCAGGAGAATCGCTTGAACCCAGGAGGCGGAGTTTGCAGTGAGCCAAGATCGTGCCACTGCACTCCAGCCTGGGTGACAGAGTGAAATTGTCTCAGAAAAAAAAACATCAACAACACTGGAAGACTAAAAGAGGACTGACTGACTAAGATAAACCACATCCACACAATGGAATACTATGTAAGCCTAAGGAAGAATGTAAAAGTTCTTTAAATACTGATGTAAAATAAGCCTCCAGCTACTATCATGTGAAAAAAGCACAGTATACGCCAAATCATAGAGCACGTTGCTTCTTGTTAGGGGAAAGGGAGAAAGCAACATGAATGTCTGCCTGTGCATTGATGCAATACACTGGAACCATACAAGAACCTGAAGGGTCAGCTGCTTCTGGTGGGGGAGGCAGACTTTTGACTGTATATACTTTGGTACAGTTTGAATTTAACTATGTAAATGTATCATTTATTTAATCACACACAAAAAGCATCTAGCTTTTTTTTTTTTAGACAGGGTCTCATTTTGTCACTCAGGATAGAGTGCAGTGGTGCCATCATAAGTCATTGAGGTCTCTACCAACTGGGTTCAAGTGATCCTCCCACTTTGGCCCTGCAAAGTGCTGGGATTGTAGGTGTGAGCCACCGTGCCTGGCCCACAAGAAAACATAAATCGGCAATTACACTCAGAGCAACCAACCCAACTTCTGGGGCTTGTGGGTAGGTTCCCAGCACTGATCACAGAACACGGCCCCAACAGCAGGGAACACATGCTCCTTAATGCTTCAGGAAAAAGGGCAACTTTTGGTTTCTGGGATCGGCACAGACAACCAAAGGCACCAAGAGCCCACAGTAGCCAGGTTCCGTGGAGGGATGCTATTCCCACTGTTCCCCACCCCAGTCCTCACCTTGTTCTCCTCCTCAGCCAGCCTCTCAAACATATTGGCATAGAGCTTCTTCTCCCGGGCAAGCTGCCTTCTGATCCGCTGCTGGCACACAGCCAGCTGGGTCTTGGCGGCTTTGTTGTTGGGGTAGAGCTGCAGGACCTTCTGGAAATCAGCCCGTGCCAGTTCAAAGTCATTCACGGCCAGGTGGGCCTCTCCCCGGCGGAAGAGGCCCTTCTCATTATTGCTGTCCAGTTCTAGGGCCTAAAGGATGCAGGGAGGAAGCAACATCGTGGGAGCTCAGGGCTTGTAGCTCATCTGGCCAAGACTGGGTTCCAAAGGTACCCCTCAGCAGGATTGCAAATGGCTGGCTCCACCCCAAGAAGAACAAGGCCTGGGGCATTAAATGGAACAATCCAAGATCTAGGAAGGAACCTCATTTAATCCAACAGGCAGGGAGGGAAGACAGCAGGTCTTTGGATGAAATAAAGACTTCAGACATCAACATTCACTTTAGAATAAAGCAAGTAGGTAAGCGGAGAGGCTAAGAACCAAGGTGGGAGAAAACTCTTACGTGATTCTTCCCACTCCCTGTGTCCTCCTCCTTCTGTGCCGACTGCTTCCCACCACTAAAGCTAAGGTGCTTGCTGTGAATACTTGCATCCAGGCCTGTGGCCTGTAACCTCAGAGCTCCCACTGATCCACCCTGCTTTCCCTGCCCTAGTCACCAAGGGGAAGTTTCAGACATGCTGGCACTCAACTCTGCCTGTGAATGCTGCTTCCATGCCCTCTGAGGGGGCCTCACCTTGTTACAGCTTTCAATGGCTGCAGAGAAGGCCTGTAGTTTCAGATGACACATGGCCAGGTTGAGGTGAGAGGCCAGTCGAAGGGCCTGCGCCTTCTGTGCTTCCTCACTGGAAAAACTAGACTCATATTCCAGCCAGGACACAATCTTCTTATACTGTAGTAAAGCTTGCTTGTATTTGCCTTCCTAGAATGGGACAAAGGCTCAGGCACCTGGCACAGGTTGTGGTACCAGGCTCTTATACCCTGCAGACATCAGTGACGCATGGCCACAAGAGGTTCCTGCTCCCACCCCTCCCACTGGCAAGGCCAGCAAGCTCACATATACGAAGTGAACATGGCAGGTGCCAACCTGTCCATTTCTTGGCAGAAAATGATCTCAGTCACCAAGGGAAGGGTAGGCTCAGAGCAACTCTTCCTGGGAGTGTCCTTAGGACAGTGACTGTTGGCTCACCTTGAAGTACACAGTGCCCCGCTCCTTCACTATGGTGCTCTGTTCCAACTTCTCTTCTGAATTCATCTCCCAAGACTCCTTGGCCTGCCACACCCCAGGAGAGAAACACAGTTGTCAGTTACCCCAGAGTACGTACAGGGTGGAACTTGACTTTAGATGGGAAGACCCTGAGCAAACTTACCTTTTCAAAACTCTTGAGGTGTAATTCGTATTTCAGCTCGGCATTTGGTGGGATTTGGAACTTCTCCTTCCCAACACTGCCAAAAGCATAGCTGTAGGGGTGAAAAACACTATGTGTCGTCTTGGCAACACTTAACCTGCTTCAGTCTGAAAAAGCTTCCTGTCCATTTCCTGGAAAGTACCTTCCCATCCCTTGAGAGTTGGTTCAAACATTTGGCAAATCTTCCCTGGCCTCTTCACACCATCAGATGGTCCCTCAGCATCCTTCATACC
Source organism: Colobus angolensis palliatus (assembly GCF_000951035.1). NCBI lineage: Eukaryota > Metazoa > Chordata > Mammalia > Primates > Cercopithecidae > Colobus > Colobus angolensis. Next base: position 3,713,017 of record NW_012122820.1, on the reverse strand, counting down.
CTTCTAATAACTTAAAGCCAGGCAGCAGTGTGGTTACTAATTTAAATGGCACCTCACTAAACAGTGAACTAGAATTAGAAGGCAGAAACAATGTTCTATTAGTCTCTGAACCCCTAGGAATTTTCAGTCGTGCCTGGCATGTAGTAGCTGTTTCAGTAATGACTGAATAAATTAATGGGAGAAGAAAATCTTGATGGCAGAGGACAGAAAGTGTAGCAACTATGACTGAAAACACTGGGCTTAGATCCAAGGAGATGTAGATAATTGTTGCCACACTTCTAAGTATACTGAGGATATCATAATGGTGTATGTTTGGTGTGGCCAGAGTTAAAAAGGATACATACAGCTGGTTCTACAATTCATTTTATATCTTGGATCTTGGTTTGCCTGCCTGCCTACTCTACCAAGTGCCCACCCCTCACCTGGGCTTGAGGTACACAATGGAATGTTCTCCTTTCTCCATGCGCTGAATGGCCCTCTCCAGACCATAAGGCAGATCCAGGTTCTCCCCCTCGCCAATCTCAAAGCGGAGCTCCCGCTGGTCAAAGAGCTGGTCCTTGTAGTACCCTTCCAGTGCAACTGGTGTGAAAGAGAGGCAGTGTACCAGAGTTGTAAGAGGACAGGTGACTGAGGAAGGATGCCATCAGCCTCCCTACATCACTCCATCACCCCAAGATTCTCCTAGCTGTGTTCTCAGATCTGGAGGGATTTAAAGAGAATATGGTCCAACCCCTCATTTTATGGACAAGAAAATAGGCTCAGAGAAGGGAAGTGACTTGCCCAAAGCCACACAAGACCTAAATATCAGAATTAGAATTGAAAGCCCAGACTACTGTCTCACCCTCCACGATAGCGCCCTCATTGGGCTTAGCATAGCCTTCACCGCGAGTCCGTATTCTGCGAATGATTCCGCCATCTTCCTCTTCCGTCAGATCTTCTCCCTTAAACTCAAACAACTCCACCTGTGGGACAGGATGTAACACAATTCTTTCCCATACTAACTCATGGGCAGTGAAACAGTCTTTCTCATCTGGGAGAGTTCCTACTAACTGCCAGGCCAGATCTGACCACAAGGGCAGTCACGAGGAGTTGGGTAGACCGGCACTTTTTTGAAGTTCTTGGGGGCTGCCCTAATCTCAACTTTGGAAGAGGCGGGCAGACTACATAGATTTCAGTTAAGCTGAGGACAGCAATCTATTTGCTACCTGCTCTACTAACAAGGACGTATTGGGATGCATTCCAGATAATCCTAATTCACACTACATGATAAGCCCAATCTGGTAGGTATTAGAAATGATTACCCAACATCTCTCAGCAGTTTCTCAGTATTCAAGGGCCCACGGATTGGCTCAACCATTTTCAGATTGAACAATGTCAAGTTCTATCTCCTCAGTGAAGCCTTTTCTCAGCCCTTGACCCACAGGGGAGCTACTGCTCCCTCTTCTGATCTCTAGAGCACCAATATTCTGTACTGCCATTTATAATGGGCCATAGTTTCTGACCTCCTGACTCCTTTCAGTGTTCTTCTGGGTACCGCTCTGGAGATAAAGATGTCTTTGAGTCTGGAGAGGTGCTTGTGCCTGCCTCTTGCTACCCGAAGCTTCGGTTACTTCCATTACTAGCGGCAGCAGAGCCCTCTGCATTTCTCCTCCCATAAGGCCAGGCCCTCAGCCTTGGCTACATTGTCTCCAAGAAGCAGGAAGGGCTGGAGGGCAGCCAGGCATTGGGCTGAGATAAGGCCTGGCTCTTAGCCTGATCTCAGTGGCCGGACACTCACCTCAAATACAAGCGTGGCATTGGGGGGAATCTTTGGAGGACTGCCTGCTGAACCGTAGGCATATTCTGGTTTGCAGGTGATGTGGCACACCTCCCCCACCTTCATGGTTGCTATGGCAATGTCCCAAGCCTTGATGACCTCCCCTGCAGGTACAGAGGCAAACAGGACCACCTTAGCAGGGTTCTGATTCTGGGCTCAAACAGTGCTCCTGAAGAGTTAATGCACCACACTCATGGGGAAGCTGAACATCCTTTAGAAATGGGACCAGAAGGTGAGATACCTGGTTGCATTAAGTGCTACCAGGTCTAAGAACTGTAAAAGATCACCTGACCCTGAACAAAAGAGTTGAAGATGCAAGACAGTCCACCTTTGAAGGGGGAGGAAGGTGTTGGGAGGTGATGAGGAGAAGGGGAGACAGAGATCAGTATAGTTACAGAACGGTAGAAAAAAAAAAAGAGTGACCGAAAGAGTTAACAGACTGTGATAAACCATTCCTCCCTGAGCTTGGTCCTGAGAAAATGGTTTCTGCTTGTGACAGCTTGTGTCCACCTCGAAGCTATCCTACCAGCCCACTGACCACGCCTACCTTTTCCCAGGTCAAAGGAGAATTTGTCCTTGCGATCCAGACTGGAGTCAAACTTTGTGCCATCTAATAGCCAGCCAGTATAGTGGACAAAGACTCGGTCCCCAATCATGGGCATCTCTGTACCCGTGCCCTCTCTCTTGATGACCTGGGAGGAAGGGGGAGAAAGTGAGTAACCCAGGGTTTGGGGCCGAAAGGGGCACCAACACTGCCTGCAAGCCTGCAGAGGGAACATAAAGGGACTTCTCTGTGTTCATCCTCCTCTGCCTACTTGTCCCTCCAGATTCCGCTACTAGCAACTTGACTTAGGAGTCAACTAACCTCCTTGTCTTTCTTCAGGTGCACCAAGACTTGGTTTGAAAAAGGAGATAAAAGGCTGAGAGATCTGAGTTCAAGTTTCCGCTGTATGGATAAGTTTTAAAAATTCTCCACACCTTATTTGTAAAGCAGTGATGATCATCCCTATCTCCTACAGTTGTTGGAAGATTAGACCAGTAAAGGGTTGAATAATAGATTATTATTCTCATCGGCAAAGGGGAAGTATTTATGCCACACTTCCTCCTTCTTCCTTCATGCCAGTGGTCATCAGATTAAGGTCTGGTTTGGAGACAGGAGAACGAGAGGAGTATGAGTGAAGAGAACAGAAACAGTTCAAAACAGGTAAGGAAGAAACCAGGTTATAAGTGAACCCAGAGGCTCTCCATGGGACTTTAAACTCTGACTTGGGAGCTGAGTATTCCTCACTGGTAGGCTGTTTAAGACCAGGGCTGGAGTATTTCCCAGAAACGCACAGGCTTCTTTAGCGCCACCTGGTAGGGGTGTGGTTACCCTCTAAGGGAAAGCTTCCATGGAGAACAGACAGGGTCTTTGAGGAGTAGAAAGGTAAAAGGGAAGGAATGGTGGATCAAAGGGGAAATCACCCTTCCTGGAATAACAATCTCATAGAAAACAGCAGGACGCTGGAGCGAGAAGGGGAAGCCACATGCCACAGGAGAGCCGCTGGAGCAGACGCTCGAGGTCCCCAATAATCTGGTGCAAAGACAGACGCACTTCCGGACCAGGTAAAGGCCCCCTGAAGCGGGTGCCACACACGCGGCGCTCAGCGGTGGGAAGCCAGGATGAGGAGCAGCAGCGGATGGGGAGAAGGCATAAAACACGGGCTGGGAATTCATCTCCGGACTCTCCCCGGAACCTGCTCCGACCCATGGCAGGTTGTCCTGGCCCAGGTCAAGATGCCCTCCCCCGAGCTCCCCAGGCTATTTGTAGTCAGGTCACTCGGCGGCAGGCTCCACGGCAGAGCGCCTCGTCTCCGCCCCATACCCCGCAGTCCCGGCTCGGGGAGGCAGCGGGGGGGCGGGGGGGGGACTACAGCTCATTGCTGAGGCTTAAGTAGGTAAACAAAGCCGCTGGGAAGCTCCAACTGGGTGGAGCTCACAGCAGCTCAA
>NW_012122820.1:3701408-3707212 GCF_000951035.1 Colobus angolensis palliatus | reverse complement strand
CGCCGACTCATTTTTGCATTTTTAGTAGAGACGGGGTTTCGCCAAGTTGCCCAGGCTGGTCTCAAACTTCTGGTCTCAAATGATCCGCCTGCCTTGGCCCTCCAAAGTGCTTGGATTACAGGCGTGAGCCACTGCGCCCGGCGTGAATTTTTATTCCAATAATAATTATATTTTTGGGCTTCCCGTTATGTGCCCGGCACTGTGCTGTTGTACGCCATTGTCATCAAACTAAATTGAAAGCTTTTTAGAGATGAACTTTCAGCATCATAATATGATGATTTATTGTAGTCCCTGCCGAGGGAACTTGAAAGGGATGCGGAAGAAACAGCTCTTCGCTCCAGCAATTTACAGTACAAATGAGTTGAGCCATAATGACGTCTCTTTAGGTAACTGGAGACAACTTCAGAGGATTAGGGGCGGGGGGCGCTGCCTCTATACAGGTTCAATCCATTACTTTTCTGCAGAAGTAACAGTGCCAGGGGCCACCCAAACTCCGGGAGTCGAGGATGATGGGTGCTCGCTTCCGGCGTGGCAGTTTACCGCAAACTGTCCTTAGCTTGCACTTACTGATACTCCACGTGTGGCGGTTTCTTTTCTGCATCTTTTTCTTCATCGGAAGCAGACAGTGTAGGACCCCTCCTTTAATTCTGTCCAGCACATACTTAATGGAGCCCTTCAGATTGCCTGCCTGGACATTAACACATAGCTTACTACCCTAGTGGAATGAGCATGTGCTTTGGAGTAAGGGGAGGTGGGTGACCCATGTGTTATGTGAGCTGTTTAATTTCGGGCAGGTTAGTTAATCTTTATGTCTCGATATCTTGTCTGTAAAACAGGGATAGTAACATTTGTAAAAGAGGGTGATTTAGTGGTTAAAAACAGGGAATCTGTGTAATGGTATCTAGCTAGCACATTGCTCGCCTCCAACTCCGCAGTTGGTAAATAACGGTCGGTAATGTGATCTGATAGGCGCTGCGGTGGAGATGGGGACAAAGGGCTAAGAAAACAGAGGTCTGTGAGACAGGGAAGGGCAGGAGGGCAAGGTTCCCAGTGAGAAGCTCTGTCCCCACACAGTGAAGGAGGAAACTAGGGGACCACAGGCATTGGGGTCTTGAATCCTGGAGCAGGAACTTACTGTTTCTCTTAGAATATTTCCATGTCGTTTATGTGATATTTTTCTGGTCATAAAAAGTACACATACTATAGAACGTGTGCACGTGTTTTAGTCTCTTTCCTCTATCTCCTCACCCTTTCCCCAGGCCATTTAAGTTAGTATTCTCATTAAAGATGTTTAACTGGTACCACTCGAAATTCTTCCAAAATGTCCACTTTTTTTTTTTTTGCAGAAGGAAGTCAGCACACTTTTTCTCATCCACCTTATCCGTAGGTGACTCCTGCTGGGATCAGAAACTTTGTTCTTGTCACACAGAACCTCTTAGAGCTGACCTGGTTCAGATCCCAATCTCTGGGCCCATCATTTACACATCAAGACCCCTTGTTTCTACAGTTCATATTTTGACCTTCCTAGGCTGCCAGAATTTATATAATATTTGGATCGTTCAAAAGACTGTGAAATGCATATAGGTGTGTGTGTGTTCATGCATGCATACATGTTATGCAGCATACCGGTGCAATGAAACCTGGAAATCTGTCACCCAGCCCGAGTTAGAACGTTCCCAGTATAATTTGCCAAAAATGTAATGCCAAAACAAAAACAAAAACAAAAAAACAAAAAACACCCATTAAAGACCTTTACATTTTTTCTTGTTAACTTTGGTGTCTATTGATTGAGAAAATAGAAACTCTGACCAAAAAAGGTATTATATATATCTTAAAACATTTATTTATGGCCGGGTGCGGTGGCTCAAGCCTGTAATCCCAGCACTTTGGGAGGCCGAGACGGGTGGATCACGAGGTCAGGAGATCGAGACTATCCTGGTCTACACGGTGAAACCCCGTCTCTACTGAAAAATACAAAAAACTAGCTGGGTGAGATGGCGGGCGCCTGTAGTCCCAGCTACTCGGGAGGCTGAGGCAGGAGAATGGCGGGAACCCGGGAGGCGGAGCTTGCAATGAGCCGAGATCGCGCCACTGCACTCCAGCCTGGGCGACAGAGCGAGACTCCGTCTCAAAAAAAAAAAAAAAAACGTTTATTTATGTGAGTGATTTTAGTTCCATTTTCATACAGTTTAAAAATAGTGGGCCCCTGTATGAGGCCTGTGCACAGTGAAGGTTAAGCTCATGGGCTCTGGATTGGATTCTCCTGGGTTCCAAGCCGGGGCTCTTTACCTGGATTCACATCTCAGCTTCATCACTGAACTCACCATGTGAGTCCTGGAGGAAGGTTTCCTTGTCCCTAAAATGGCTGTCACGATCATGCTTTTCTCTCAGGGGTTTTCTTTGAAGATTAGATGGGTGATTTATTTTTTGGAGGCAGGGTCACACGCTGTTGCCCAGGCAGGAGTGCAGTGGTGCATCACAGCTCACTGCAGACTCCGCCTCTCAGGCTGAAGCAAATCCTTCCACTCAGCCTCTGGAGTAGCTGGGACTACGCAGGCACAGAGCACCATGCCTGACTAACTGAAAAAATTTTTTTTTTGTAGAGATGGGATCTCCCTGTATTGCCCAGGCTGGTCTTGAACTCAAGCTCAAGTGATCCTCCCTCTTTGGCCTCCCAAAGTGCTGGGATTACAGGTGTGAGCCACTGCGACTGGCAATGGGATATTACGTGTGAAGTACCTGAACTTGTGTATGGTACACAGGGAGTCGGTGAGTGGTAGTGTGTGTGCCACACTTCAGTCTGTTGATTGCTGGAATATGCAGTCGTGTTTTTTGTTTGTTTGGTTGTTTGAGACAGGCTCTCAAGCTCTGTCACCCAGGCTGGAGTGCAGTGGCATGAACATGGCTCACTGCAGCCTTAATCTCCTGAGCTCAAGCAGTCCTTCTACCTCAGTCTCCCAAGTAGCTGGGACTACAGGCACATGCCACCACGCCCAGTAATTTTATTTTTGTAGAGACAGGGTCTCACTGTGTTGCCCAGGCTGGTTTCGAACCCCTGAGCTCAAGCGATCCACCTGCCTCAGCCCTCCAAAGTATTGGGGTTACAGGCATGAGCCACAGCACCCAGCCTTGGAATATGCAGTTGAATATGTGGAAGTCTCCAGCACTGAAGCTGAAAAAGCCACTGGTCTAGATAAGGCTTTGCTTATCTAGAGTTTCAGAGGAGTGCTTCTCTTCTAATGTTAAATTACATCTGTGCTTTATGCTCTTGGACACTTGACTATGAACTTGACTATCTCATGTAACTCACAGTAGCTTCACCTGCTGATATTTTGTCATTCCAACAAGACTGAAAGCTCCTTAAAGGTAGACTTGGTGTCAACACTTGCATGAATCCCACCATTAGCTGATCTCCTTGAGGGAAGGTGATGGGATATTTGGTGCTGGAAGAAAGTTTGTTTCCTTTTATAAAATCTAATTCTTGCTTCTGATAAATACACATATTTTTGTTTCGCTCTTGGAGAGATAGGAAGAAGCAACTCTTCATCCTACTGTATCTGTGGATGCGCTGAAATTTGGCTTTGGCCTGGATCTTCAGAGGGTCAAATAGCCAAAGGCTGATTTCAGCATTATTTCTGCCTTCCTTGAACTTGTGTGTGATCAAGGATCATGTGGCCGGGTATGGTGGCTCATGCCTGTAATCTCTGCACCTTGGGAGGCTGAGGCAGGAGGATTGCTAGAGGCCAGGAATTCAAGACCATCCTGGGCAACATAGTGATACCCTGTCTCTACCAAAAAATAAACACAGTTTTACATATGAAAAAGCATCATGTATGTGTCTAGGTTATTATCATATCTAATTAGCATAACTAGGACTTGGATTGCCACTTGGGAAAAATAGTCTTACCTTCCATCGTTCTCAGTTGAAAGTAAATGTTTATTTAAGATCATAAATGTGCACTGCAGTGAGCACAGGAGCAACCCAGCAGCTGTCGTTATTGAGAAATTAAGACATTATTGTTCCTTCAGTATAACATCAAACTTCTATGATCAGTCTGCTAACTTTTAGAAAAGGTATGAATTGCAATAGCAATAATAATTTATTGAGAATTCATATTTATTCTTGTGTCCTGGAAGTTCATTCTTTGTTGGTAATAGTTTTTGTTTAGTCAGATATTGACTTTAATATGTAGCCCTTTAGCATTTAGCCAAAATGTGATTCAGAGTATCTCTGAGTGTAACTCTTCACATAGGCTCACGGATAAGAGTTAGATGGCCCTTCTCTCTACAAGTAGCCTCCTCTGGGGAAATTATTTTGGTTTTCCCTTGGGTTTACCTCCTCAGATTTAATTTCCTCACGGGGAGAAAGGTTGCTGGAAGCCCTGGCCAGGGGTGGGGATTCTCACGTAGATTCCTGGATAGACCAATCTGTCCCTCGTTAGACTCATACACCCTTGGAGAAGAGGGGTATCCTTTTTTAAAGGGGCTCTTGTTTGCCAGGGGCTTCACTGATTAATTATATGGCACCCCAACCACTTGGGAAAGGAAAGAGAATGATGGAGAACATCCCTCAGCCCCTGTCCTCAGGGCTTGCCCCCACAAATTTATACTTCCTGTAGACGGCCAGCCGGTGGAAAGATGTTTATTGAGCACCTACTAGGTTCCTAGGTCTCTGCCAGAGGTTGTGGAGTGCAGAGTCTGTGACAGAATCTTCCCTTAAGGAGCTTTCCTCTACAGAGAAGTAGAGCAGAACCCAGGGCTAGCCAGTGGAGCACAGTTTCCAAGTGCAGAATAGCAGCATCTGGGAAAGGTATTCTGGGAAGGCCTCACGAAGAGCTAGAACTTGACAAAGAGCTTGAAATATGGAAAATCGTATTTACTTACTTTTAAAAGAGACAAAACATAAATCTTAAATGTATCGCTTGATACATTTTTCCATACGTATGTGTCCACAAAACTGTCACCCAGATGAAGATGTAGAAAATGTCAGCACCCTTCAGGCTCCTGGATGTTCCCTCCCAGTCAATCGTCATCTCCAACAGTAACCACTATTCTGACCTTTGTCATAATAGATTAGTTTTATCTGTTTTGAACATCTTTCAAGAGGACTCGTACAGTATAGACTCTTTTATGACTGTCTTCTTTCCTTCCACATTATGTTTGTGAAATTCATCCATCTCGTGGCAGACAGGAGTAGCTCATTACCTGTCACTGCTTTGTAATCTTCCATGGTTTGAACACCCCACACTGTATCTGTTCTACTGTTGCTGACATTGGGGCTTCCAGTTTTTGGCTATGGTGAATGAAGCTTCTCTGGATATATTTGTACGTGACTCTTGATGAACATACATGCTTATTTCAGTTTGGTAGATATCTAAGAAATGGCATTGCTGGATTTGGGTTTTCCTTATGTTTGGCTTTGGTAGATACTGACAATTGCCTGCAGTTGTAGTTCAGGTTACACTCCCACTGAATGTGTACAAGAGCACCAGTTGGTCCACACTCTTGCCAACACATAGTGTTGTCAGTCCTTTTCGTTCTAGTGCACCTGGGGGATGTAGGGCTAGATACGTAATACATAATCTGTATTTTCTCGATAGCTAATTAAGTTGAACACTTTTCATATACTTATTGGCCATCTGGATAGCCTCTTTTGTGAAAGACTTGTCTAAATCTTTGGCCCCTTGTAAAGGATTTTATTGGCCGGGCGCGGTGGCTCACGCCTGTAATCCCAGCGCTTTGGGGGGCCGAGGCGGGTGGATCACCTGAGGTCAGGAGTTTGAGACCAGCCTGGCTAACATGGT
>NW_012122820.1:3699417-3700558 GCF_000951035.1 Colobus angolensis palliatus | reverse complement strand
TTTTTTTTTTTTTGAGATGGTCTTGCTCTGTCGTCCAGGCTGGAGTGCAGTGGTATGATCTTGGCTCATTGTAACCTCCACCTCCTAGGTTCAAGCGATTCTCTTGCCTCAGCCTCCTGAGTAGCTGGGATTACAGGTGCTCGCCACCATGCCCGGCTAATTTTTGTGTTTTTAGTAGAAACGGGGTTTCACCATGTTGGGTTGGCTGGTCTCAAACTCCTGGCCTCAAGCAATCAGCCCGCCTCGGCCTCCCAAAGTGTCAGGATTACAGGCATGAGCCACTATGCCTGGCCAGTAATTGCTTTTTATGAAGAGAGACTAACTTGGCATTTTTTGTCCAGAAGATGAAGCTCAATAATTGTTCACATATGTAATATGAAACATTTGGGTCTTGCTTTTTGATTTACTAATGTGACAAAATAACTACATTCTAATGAAAATCAACTTTGACATGTTGTTTTGAAAGTAGTGTTGGAAGAGTTGTTTTTTTTTTTTTTCCATCAATAATACTGGTTACTTTGAACAAATAAAAGATATCCATAGTTGCTTCCTTTATTAGAAAAGAACATTTGATACCATGGTATATTATTTCTTCTGCATTAGAGAACAGCTTTTCTATGTGTTGGGGAAAATTTTCAGTCATTACTCCATCAGAACTTGTGTTTTTTTTGTTGTTGTTGTTTTTTGAGACAGTTTCACTTTTGTTGCTCAGGCTGAGGTACAATGGCGCGATCTCGGTTCACTGCAACCTCTGCCTCCTGGGTTCAAGCAATTCTCCTGCTTCAGCCTCCCAAGTAGCTGGGATTACAGGCATGCGCCACCATTCCTGGCTAATTTTTGCATTTTTAGTAGAGGGGAGGTTTCCTCCATGTTGGTCAGGCTGGTCTTGAACTCCTGACCTCAGGTGATCCGCCCTCCTTGGCCTCCCAAAGGGCTGGGATTATAGGCATGAGCCACTGCACCTGGCCGACCTTGTTTTCTTATAAGCCTAAGGAAAATTCTAGATTTTTATTTTTATTTTTTGGTGTGTGTGTGTACACATAAAATGCACATGTAAATGGTTTTTGAAAAAAAACATTCACCGAAACAAAAGCCACAGGTAAACCCATGTTTCTGAGATGCTATTATTCTAAGCAAGCTA
>NW_012122820.1:3688630-3698702 GCF_000951035.1 Colobus angolensis palliatus | reverse complement strand
GAGTTAAACCAACATTTGACGATTTCTCCAGAGGGCCATTCCTTAAAAAAAAGTTGAAATCTCTGTTGCTATATTGACTAAAAGGTCATGATTCTTGGAATATATAAGACTTGGCTCATACAAACCTAATCAGATGGTTAGAGGTGTTGGCAATCTAGGACCTGCTGCCATAAATGTGTGAACAACCTTTTGGAATGAAAACTATCGACCTGCATGTTTCTTCTTTACCCCAGTGTAGGGATTCAATCAGGCTGGTGGGGAAAATATTAGAGATCGTTATAGAGATAGATGCAAATCTTCTTGGAAGGCGGAGAAGTTTGCATAACTTTGGTAATAGATCGGGCTAAAGGCAGCCTGTTCCCTGTACCTTTAGTTAAATAAATTAAAGTAGTAACAAAAGAATGTGGGGAAGTTATCTAGCTAGCTTGTTTACTCATGTGGTCTTAAGACTAACCTTTGATGTTCGGTGGGAGCTTAAGTGCTTTCTACTCAGGAAGTCCACAATGTCAATTACCCTCTAGTGGTGTTGACTCAAGTCTTTGTCAATTAATCTTTACCAATAAATGCGAGTCTCCCTAGCTGGTCAGGGCCGAGTCGCAACTGTTTATGGGACTCTGCTGGAGTCTGTAAGCGACTCGGAGACACTCAGCTGGACTGGCAGAGCAGATTATCTGTGTGTCAGTGTACTTCATTCATCTGTCCCTGGGTCAGGGGTCTGCAAAGGACAGACCTCCTGCAGCTGGTGTCCCCGTGTGAGGAGCGCTACCACACCCCAACTCATTCCTTACATGTAGACTCAGTATTTTCTTTATTGGTTCAGCAAAAGCCAGTAAAAACAACTCTGTAACAAGCAGAATGTTATTGTACTATATATTGTTTAATTTATTGTAAATACTGGTGAACAGTGGTCAATAAATAGTTTTATATTCCTTCCAAAAAAGAAAGAAAGAAAAAGAAAGCAAGAAAAAGAAAGAGAAAGAAAAGAGAAAGAGCGAGCTTGCAGGGTGTGCAGAGGTTGTCTGCAAATGCTATGCCGTTCTGTATTAGGGGCTTGAGCACCTGTGATGTTGGTATCGTCAAGAGAGGGTCCTGGAGCCAATCCCCCACGGATACTGTGGAGTGACTGTATTTAGGTTTTGATAGAAAGCTGAGAAACCCGGAATGTCAGAGACATCCTCTCAGCAGTAGGAAGCCGAGTTAGTATCAGGAGAAGCCAGTGGTTAAATTCACAGTCTGTTTACACACAAGAGCAAAACACACTTTACAACAACGGTGGAAAAAACTCCGTGATCGCTCACTGAAGGGAATTAAAGATGCAGTGATAGTTACAACACAGCAACAGCATATATTGACAAGCGAGATCTCATCCAAGAGTTTAGGGTTTGGTGGGGGGAGCCAGAGCCTCTCTGAGGATGCATCCTCCTTTGAAAGCACTGACCTAGCCCCTGCGTCCACGAACGTGGGAAAAGTGTAGGAGACGGCAGAGTCTCAGCAACCCCTCATTCCGGTTTGTCTCCTTAGACAGCATCCATATGCCCCATCCTCCATCAGCTCCTTTTCCGGCTTCCCGATCCTGCAGTTGTTTTTGCAAAGCGGAGAGAGGTGTCTGTGCTTAGGACAATGCTTCACGTTGCCAGGAGAGGGCAGCAGATCACCCCCCCCCCCATTCCCCGCGCTGCCTTGGCGCTGTCCAGGATTCCAGTGAATTTTCAAGGGTTGTTGAGTGCTCGCGGGAGCCAGGCTGCGTGCCAGGCACTGGGAGTGCAAAGCCAACTGAGATACGGGGCCCTGCTCTGCAGGAGGCTGTGGTCTAAGAGGGCGAGGCAGCCATGGAAACATACAGGTCCAAACAGTGGGGCGAGGCGCTGGGGCAGAAGGCTCTTCAGGGGCTGTGGGGTCCCCAGGAGGTAGGGAGAGGAAGGGTATCAGAAAATACCCAGCAGGGGCCAGGCGCGGTGGCTCAGGCCTGTAATCCCAGCACTTTGGGAGGCCGAGGCCGGTGGATCACTTGAGGTAAGGAGATCGAGATCAGTTCGGCCAACATGGTGAAACCTTGTCACTACCAAAAATACAAAGATTAGCAGGATGTGGTGGCTGGTGCCTACAGGCTACTCTGGAGGCTGAGGCACGAGAATCACTTGGACCCTGGAGGCGGAGGTTGAGGTGAGCTGAGATCACGTGTCTGCATTCCAGCCTGGGTGACACAGCTAGACTGTCTCAAAATAGACAGACAAAACCCCACACAGCCAGCGGGAAGAGGTGAGCTGAGTCTTGGAAGCAGGTAGGTTTTCCTGGTTCCTAGGCCAGGCTGCGCACCCCAGGCAGGGGAGTCAGGGCTCTGCGTGACACTACAGGGTGAGCTCAGGCTTGAACACAGGGCACTGGGGGCAGGAGGAGGATCTCAGAAAGGGGGAGGATCACGGAAGGCTGTCCTCCATGGCCATGCTAAGACCTGAGACCTCCTGGGCTCAGGTGATCCTCCTGCCTCAGCCTACGAAATAGCTGGGACTACAGGTGTGTGTCACCATGCCCAACACATTTCTTAATTATTTGGAAAGATGGAGTCTGCCTATGTTGCCAAGGCTGGTCTCAAACTATTGGGCTCAAGTGACACTCCTGCCTCAGCCTCCCAAAGTGCTGAGATTGCAGATGTGAACCACCATGCCTGGTCCATTTCAATTATTTTTAGTGTATTTGGTATATTTACAGAATCGTGCAACCATCACCAACATCTTTTTTTTTTTTTTTTTTTTTTTTTTTTTATTGAGACGGAGTCTCACTCTGTCACCTGGGCTGGGGTGCAGTGGCGGGATCTCAGCTCACTGCAAGCTCCGCCTCCCAGGTTTACGCCATTCTCCTGCCTCAGCCTCCTGAGTAGCTGGGACTACAGGCACCCGCCACCATGCCCGGCTAGTTTTTTTGTGTTTTTTAGTAGAGACGGGGTTTCACCGTGTTAGCCAGGATGGTCTCGATCTCCTGACCTCGTGATCCGCCCGTCTTGGCCTCCCAAAGTGCTGGGATTACAGGCTTGAGCTACCGCACCCAGCCACATCTACTTTTGGAACATTCTGTCATCCCAGAAAGAAACTCGTGCCCGTCAGAGTTACTTTTCATTCTCATCCCCAGCCCTAGGCAACAAGTTATCTACTTTCTGTCTCTATATTAGGCTCTTCTGGATATTTCATATAAACTGAATCAGGCAATGTGAGTTCTTTTGCATCTGGCTTCTTTCACGAGGCATTGCATTGTTGAGGCTGATCAATGTAGTAGCATGTATCAGAACTTTCTTTTGATTGCTGAACAGTATTCCATTGTATATTCCATGTTTTAATCCCTTTGCCAGTTGGTGGGCATTTGGGTTGTCTTGACCTTTTGGTTCTTGTGAATGGTGCTGCCATGAACATTCACATACAAGCCTCTGTGTGGACATACATTTTCATTTTCCCTGGGTACATACCTAGAAGTGAAGTTGCTAGGTTTAAGGCAATTCTGTTTTTAACATTTTGAGAAACTGTCATACTATCTTCCAAAAAAGTGGCTGCACCATGTTATTTATTTATTTATTTTGAGATGGATTTTCACTCTTGTTGCCCAGGCTGGAGTGCAATGGTGCAATCTCAGCTCATTGCAACCTCTGCCACCCAGATTCAAGTGATTCTCCTGCCTCAGGCTCCCAAGTGGCTGGGATTACAGTCAGCTAATTTTGTATTTTTTTTTCAAAGCATCGTAATCAGGAGCCGACCGAACATACACCTTCCTCTCTCCATCAGGCCAAATCAGGGTGTTGAATTTGGCCACATCCATGTCACAGAGCTTCTTCACTGCCTGTTGGATCTGGTTCTTGTTGGCTTTAACGTCCTTAACGGACACAAGCATGTTGTTGTCTTCTGTCTTCTTCATGGTCGACTCAGTGGTCAGCAGAAACTTAATGACAGCATAGTGGTCAAGCTCATTTCTCCTGGGGGACTCTTCTGAGGATATTTGGGCTGCCTCCAGAGTTGCAGTGTCTTGGGCCACTGGGAGGTTGGTGACATGTAGATATTCTGGTTTTTTTTGTGGCTGTGGACACCTTTCAACACTGCCTTCTTGGCCTTCAAAGCCTTGGCTTTGACTTTGGTTTTAGGAGGGGCAGGAGTTTCCTTCTTCGCTTTCGGTGCCATCTTGTGAAAAAGTAATTTTGTATTTTTAGTAGGGATGGGGTTTCACCGTGTTGGTCAGGCTGGTCTCGAACTCCTGACCCAGGCTGGTCTCGAACTCCTGATGCACCCGCCTCAGCCTCCCAAAGTGCTGGGATTACAGGTGTGAGCCATTGCACCTGGCCTGCACCATTTTATATTTTCACTGGCAGTGAATGAGGATTTTGATTTCTCCACATCCTCTCCAGCACTTGCTGTTATCTGCTGATTGGTTGTAGTCATTCTAGTGGGTGTGAAGTGACATCTCATTGTGGATCAATTTACTTTTTCTTAGTGACTAATGATGTTGAACACTTTTTAATGTGCTTATTGGACATTAATATATATTCTTAGGCCAGGCGTGGTGGCTCACACCAACACTTTGGGAGGCTGAGGTGGGTGGATCGTGGAGCTGGGAGTTGGAGACTAGCCTGACCAACGTGGTGAAATGTTGGGAGCAGGCCCCAAAATCTGACCATAAACTGGCCCCAAAACTGGCCATAAACAAAATCTCTGCAGCACTGTGACATGTTCGTGATGACCATGAGGCCCACGCTGGAAGGTCGTGGGTTTACCAGAATGAGGGCAAGAAACACCTGGCCCATCCAGGGAGGAAAACCGCTTAAAAGCATTCTTAAGCCACAAACAATAGCATGAGCGATCTGTGCCTTAGGGACATGCTCCTGCTGCAGATAACTAGCCAGAGCCATCCCTTCATTTTGGCCCATCCCTTTATTTCCCATAAGGAAGACTTTTAGTTAATCTATAATCTATAGAAACAATGCTTGTCACTGGCTTGCCGTCAATAAGTATGTGGGTAAATATCTGTTCATGGCTCTCAGCTCTGAAGGCTGTGAGACCCCTGATTTCCCACTCCACACCCTGTATTTCTGTGTGTGTTTCTTTAATTCCTCTAGTGCCACTGGGTTAGAGTCTCCATGACTGAGCTGGTCTCAGCAAGTGGTGCCCATACGTGGGGCTCAAACCCGGGTCGGAGGGTTGCTGGAGCAATGGTTGGAGAATGTGGCACTAAACTGGAGGACACCTGAGTACTCTTAAGCAATCCCCGTGTTGGGTAAGAAGGGGAGCTTGGAAGCATCAGGGTAACAATGGGACAAGTGTGGGCTTTGGTTCATTCCACCTTGGAACCTTTTCACACTAATGATAAGGAGGAAGGAGAGTATAATGAAGTAACAGAAGAGGTTACAGAGCAGGTGTTTTTGCTAGCTAAAGCTAAAGTGGCAAAGGAGGAAGAGGTCCATTCCTACCCTTCTGTACCCCCTCCTTATTTTGAAGAAAAAGATCAGCTTGACCCTCCAGATCTTTCTTTTCCAGAAGACCCTGGGCAAAAAGTAGTTGCCCCAGTGACTGTTTGAGCAGCACCTCAAGCTACCGCTCTCAGTTCTATTCAGGGAGGAATTCAGCAAGCTAAAAGAGAGGGTGATTTAGAGGCTCGCCGTTCCCTGTTAGAATACAACCCCCAGATCAACAGGGAAATATTATAGCTACATTTGAGCCTTTTCCTTTTAAATTACTCAAAGAATTTAAACAAGCTATTAATCAGTATGGACCAGGTTCTCCTTTTGTAATGGGACTGTTAAAGAATGCTACTGTTTCCAGTTGGATGATTCCTACTGACTGGGACGCTCTTCCTCGAGCTTGTCTAACTCCTACTCAGTTCTTACAATTTAAAACTTGGTGGGCAGATGAAGCTTCCATTCAGGCTGCTCACAATGCCCAGGCCCAACCTCAAATTAATATAACTGCAGACCAACTTTTGGGGGTCGGTGGCTGGGCTGGTTTAGATGCACAAGTGGTCATGCAGGTCGATGCCATAGAATATAGTGGTCAAGCTCATTTCTCCTGTGTGCATTAGAGCTTGGGAAAAAAATCAGTTCAGGAGGAGAACAATACCCTTCCTTTAGTGCTGTAAAACAAGGACCCAAAGAACCATATGCAGATTTTATAGCTTGGTTACAGGAGTCTCTCAAAAAGGTGATAGAAGATTCAGCTACTCAGGATATAGTGTTGCAGTTATTAGCTTTTGACAATGCTAACCCCACTGCCAGGCTGCTCTGCAACCTATTCGAGGGAAAGCACATTTAGTTGATTATATCAAGGCCTGTGACAGTATTGGAGGCAATCTGCATAAAGCTACTTTGTTGGTGCAAACTATGTCAGGACTGAAAGTGGATCAAGGAAATACTCCATTTCCTGGAGCTTGTTTTAACTGTGGGAAGCATGGTCATACTAAAAAAGAAAGTAGAAAAAAATCAGTGAGTCAGGCCGCTAGACAGGGGAAAAAAGAAAACTGCTAAGCCTGAAATATGTCCAAAATGTAAAAAAGAAAAACACTGGGCTAATCAGTGTCACTCTAAGTTTGATAAAGATGGAAACTCGATTTTGGGAAACGCCATGAGGGGCCCGTTCCCGGCCCCATTCCAAACCAGGGCACTTCTGGCTCAGGCCATTCCCTCCACCCTGTACAATGTCTGTCCCCTGCCACATTCAGTAGTGCTGCAGTAGATTTATGCTGCACAAAAGCTATGAGCCTTCTGCCTGGGGAACCCCCACAAAAGGTCCCAACAGGAGTCTGTGGACCCTTGCCACTGGGGACGATAGGATCACTTCCGGGAAGGTCTAGTTTAAGTTTGAAAGGTGTACAAATACATACAGGAGTCATTGATTCAGATTACGATAGGGAAATTCGTATTGTTATATCTACTTCTGTTTCCTGGAAAGCAGAGCCAGGAGAGCGCATAGGACAGCTCCTGATGGTGCCGTATGTGGAAATGGGGAAAAGTGAAATTAAATGAACAGGAGGATTTAGAAGCACAAATAAACAAGGCAAAGCAGCTTATTGGGTGAATCAAATTACTGATAAACGTCCTACCTGTGAAATAACTGTTCAAAGGAAAGAAATTTAAAGGTTTGGTAGATACAGGAGCGGACAGTTCAATCATTTCTCTACAGCACTGGCCGTCCACGTAGCCAATTCAACCTGCTCAGTTTAACACAGCTGGAGTTGGTAAAGCCCCTGAAGTATATGAAAGTAGTTATGTTTTGCATTGTGAAGGGCCCGATGGACAACCTGGGACTATTCAGCCAATTGCAACTTCTGTACCTATAAATTTATGGGGAAGAGATTTATTACAACAATGGGGAGCACAAGTTCTAATTCCTGAGCAATTACACAGCCCTCAAAGTCAACATATGATGCATGAAATGGGGTATGTCCCTGGTATGGGACTAGGGAAAAATTTGCAAGGTTTGGAGGAATCACTTCAAGTGGAAAGACAAAGTTCCTGCCGAGGTTTAGGATATGATTTTTGATGGCGGCCATTGTTAGGCCTACAGAACTTATACCTGCTTTTAATATGCCTATTAATGTGATTTCTGATTCTTCATACGTGGTTCATTCCACACAGTTAATTGAAAATGCTCAGTTATGATTTCATACAGTTGAACAACTGATGACAAAAACAAAAAAGGGGGAGAAACAGGGATGACGGGACACCACATATACAGTTGAATCTAGCATTATTACCTTTAAATTTTTTGAGCCTGCCCAAAGGCCAGATGTTATCAGCAGCTGAACAGCATCTACAGAAACCAGCTGCAGACAGAAGCAGAACAACCAGTTTGGTGGAGAGATCTGATAACAAAATGTTGGGAAATAGGTAAAATAATAACTTGGGGTAGAGGTTATGCTTGTGTTTCTCCAGGCCAAAATCAGCAGCCAATTTGGATATCATCAAGACACATGAAACCTTATCATGAGTCAGATGCTGAGGAAGAGACTCCAGGAGGATCCTGAGAACTGTCCGGTTGTAGCCATGTCAAGACCGATGCTGAGGAAGACCCCAGCTGTCACAAGTAACACCCGTCAAACGCAGCCACCCACCTGGGGACAGATGAAGAAGCTGTCACAGATAGCGGGAGAAAGCCTGAGGAAAGCGGGACAACCAGTCACAATGAATAATTTAATGGTAGCTGTGATAGCAGTGATAACCACTGCCCTGACTGTTCCTTCAACAAGGGCTGACACAGAGAGCAATTATACTTATTGGGCATATTTATCAATCTTGGCTGGCAATAATGCCTGGATGTAATCACTCTATGACGCAGTTACACATGCTTTCTGGTCTCAGTATTTACCATAATAAATCTGCTCCTGTAATTGAAGTAAACAGCCCTCAAAAACCTACTTGTAAACAGAATTGGACCTGACCAGAAAAAATGAACATACTTGTTTAGGAAGATTGCATTGCAGAACAGGCAGAGGTGCTGCGCAACGATTCCTATGGAATCATTATTGATTGGTCCTCTAAGGGGACGTTTAGCTTGAATTGCACCTTTCAGTCTGCCACGCTATGCTCAGCTGGTCTGAATAAAATGGTCAGATGGTAGAAATGATAAGAAATATGGCAAGAGTTCCTATTGTCTGGAAACATGGCGGTATAGTGGCACCTCAACCTCAAATGATATGGCCCACTCTAGGAGCTAAACATAAGGATTTGTGGAACTATTAACAGCTCTTAATAAGACAAAAATTTGGGAAAGAATAAAAAAGCATCTAGAAGGACACTCTACAAATTTGTCTTTGGATATTGCAAAATTAAAAGGACAAGTATTTAAAGCATCCCAGGCACACCTGACCTTAATGCCAGGAACTGGAGTGCTTGAAGGAGCCGCAGACGGATTAGCAGCTAGTAAACCATTAAAATGGATAAAAATTCTTAGAAGCTCTGTGATTTCTTTCTTTCTTTCTTTTTTTTTTTTTTTTGAGACGTTGTCTTGCTCTGTCGCCCAGGCTGGAGTGCAGTGGCCGGATCTCAGCTCACTGCAAGCTCCGCCTCCTGGGTTTACGCCATTCTCCTGCCTCAGCCTCCCGAGTAGCTGGGACTACAGGCGCCCACCACCTCGCCCGGCTAGTTTTTGTATTTTTTTTTTAGTAGAGACGGGGTTTCACCGTGTTAGCCAGGATGGTCTCGATCTCCTGACCTCGTGATCCGCCCGTCTCGGCCTCCCAAAGTGCTGGGATTACAGGCTTGAGCCACTGCACCCGGCCGAAGCTCTGTGATTTCAATGATGATTGTGCTTTTAATCTATGTTGTCTTTGTCTGCAGATGAGGATCCTGACTCCTGCAAGAAGTAGCTCACTGTGACAAAGCTGCCTTTACTTTTATGGCTTTGCAAAACAAAGAAGGAGGGGCGTGTTGGGAACAGGCCCCAAAATCTGGCCATAAACTGGCCATAAACAAAATCTCTGCAGCACTGTGACATGTTCATGATGACCAGGACACCCACGCTGGAAGGTTGTGGCTTTACCGGAATGAGGACAAGGAACACCTGGCCCACCCAGGGAGGAAAACCGCTTAAAGGCATTCTTAAACCACAAACAATAGCATGAGCGATCTGTGCCTTAAGGACATGCTCCTGCTGCAGATAACGAGCCAGACCCATCCCTTTATTTCAGCCCATCCCCTTATTTCCCATAAGGAATACTTGTAGTTAATCTACAATCTACAGAAACAATGCTTGTCACTGGCTTGCTGTCAATAAATATCTGGGTGAATCTCTGTTCGAGGCTGTCAGCTCTGAAGGCTGTGAGACCTCTGATTTCCCACTCCACACTCTATATTTCTGTGTGTGTGTCTTTAATTCCTCTGGTGCCGCTGGGTTAGGGTCTCTACAACCGAGCTGGCCTCAGCAGTGAAACCCTGTCTCTACTAAAAATACAAAAATTAGTCAGGTGTGGTGGTGCACACCTGTAATCCCAGCTACTCAGGAGGCTGAGGCAGGAGAATCGCTTGAACCCAAGAGGTGGAGGTTGCAGTGAGCCGAGATCGCGCCACTGCACTCCAGCCTGGGTGACAGAGTGAGACTCCATCTCA
>NW_012122820.1:3666701-3683700 GCF_000951035.1 Colobus angolensis palliatus | reverse complement strand
TCGCTTTGTCGCCAATCTAGAGTGCAGTGGTGCGATCTCAGCTCACTGCAACCTCCGCCTCCCGGGTTCAAGCGATTCTCCTGCCTCAGCCTCCTGAGTAACTGGGACTACAGGTTAGCACCACCAAGCCCACCAAATTTTTGTATTTTTAGTAGAGATGGGGTTTCACCATGTTGGCCAGGATGGCCTCGATCTCTTGACTTCGTGATCCGCCTGCTTTGGCCTCCCAAAGTGCTGGGATTACAGGCATCAGCCACCTCGCCCAGCCATAAATAAATGTTTTAAGAAATATGTAACACCAAAGTTAACAAGAAAAAATGTAAAGGTCTTTAATGGGTGGTTTTTTTTTTTTTTTTTTGGGCATTACATTTTTGGCAAATTATACTGGGAACATTCTAATTCGGGCTGGGTTGAAGCAGGAGAAAAATACAAAAATTAGCCAGGTTTGGTGGTGCACGCCTGTAATCCCAGCTACTCAGGAGGCTGAGGCAGGAGAATCGCTTGAACAAGTGTGAAACTTTGTCTCAAAAAAAAAAAAAAAAAGCCGGGCGCGGTGGCTCAAGCCTGTAATCCCAGCACTTTGAGAGGCCGAGACAGGCGGATCACGAGGTCAGGAGATCGAGACCATCCTGGATAACACGGTGAAACCCCGTCTCTACTAAAAAAAAATACAAAAAGCTAGCCAGGCGAGGTGGCTGGTGCCTATAGTCCCAGCTACTCGGGAGGCTGAGGCAGGAGAACGACGTAAACCCAGGAGGCGGAGCTTGCAGTGAGCTGAGATCCGGCCACTGCACTCCAGCCGGGGTGACAGAGCGAGACTCCATCTCAAAAAAAAAAAAAGAAGGACCTTTGTGACATGAATGAATATGAAGGGCATTCATAATATTAAGCAAATAAGCCAGAAACCACACAGAAAAGCAAAACCACACAGTGTCACTTACATGTAGAAGCTGAAAAAGTTGAACTCATAGGAACAGAGAGTAGAATGGTGGTTATCAAGGGCTGGGGGTGCTGACTGGGGAGATGCTTGTCGGAGTTAGGCAGGAGGAAGAAGTTCCAGAGATCTGCTGTATAACGTGGTGATTAGAGTTAACACCACCACAGTGCAGACAGGAAAATTGTGAAGAGAGTAGGTTTGAAGTGTTCTCACCACAAAAATGGTAAGTGTGTGAGGCCATGCACGTTACATAACTCAGTGTGTTCATATTTGAAAAACACTACCTTGTGCACCATAAATATATCCAATTTTTCTTTCTTTTTTTTTTTTGAGACAAAGTCTCACTCTGTCTCCCAGTCTGGAGGGCAGTGGTGCAGTCTCAGCTCACAAACAAAAACGAAGTGGAGGGAACAGCATGAGCGTGGAGAACCTTTTCACTGCAGGGCCAGCTGGTGGGGCCACCTTTTGGGTACATGAGAAGGTGCTGACTCCTGTAGAGTGAAATCAAGGGGCAGAAAAAAGCCCTCCCTATGCCCTGGAAATGCTCCCGTGGCTGGAGCATCCTCCCATTTCATGGATGCTTGCTGTTGTGTGTTCCTGCAGAGCCTGCAATGATTGCTGCCTGGGGACTGGGGTGCAGTCATGTTTTATAAAACACACAGAAGCACTGAAGAGCCAGGTTGTGTGAACTTTGGGAAAATTGTTTATCTGGTGATTCTCAACCCGTTTGGAGACTCAGAGCCCTTTGAGAAGCAGGTGAAGGCACATTTGCACAAGATTTTGCACACAATCCCAGAGTCTCAGGCCCTGTGAAACTCATCCCTAATCCCCAGATGCAGAACTCCTGCTTTATGCTGCTGCAGTTTATGCCTTAGTAAGAAAGAATGACTAAGAACAAGGTTTAGCTGGGGCGATGGGGAGTGCAGATTTCTGCAGGGAATAGGGATGTGAGAAAGGGCTCTGAAGGAAGAAGAGGCGCAGAGAAAGGGAGCAGTGTGACCCAGGAGACCTCTGTGTGACCTTGACACACTGGCTCAAGGCCTAGGCTGGTCAGAACGCACGTGTCCTGAGTGACCCTGCCCCCTTCGTCAAAGACCACTGTGCGTGGGGAGAAGTTTCCGGTCATCTCCATAGGACATGCCCTGTGTGATGGACAAGCAAGTTATGTCTCTCAGCAGTAACTGCAAAAGACGATGGGGAGACAAATTATGGAGCTGTCACGAATCCTGGCACCATTTGGCCATTCCCTGGAGGGTGACCCTGAGAGCCAGGGCACTTGCTAAGGACACTCACCGCCTTAACTCAGCGATGAGCTGTTTTTCCTCTGTGCAGGTCTTTGCTAGGTGCTCTTACACCTCTGTCCTCACAGCAGCTCTGAAAGGAGAATGCATGGGAGGCAGTGTGGCCAGGCTGCCTGTGCAGACCACTGGCGTTCAAGTGGCATTTACCAGGGGTGAGACTTTGAGCCGATCCTTTGCCTTTCCCGAGCCTGCTCCTTCTCGTCTGTAAAACGGTAACAGCGTGCCGGCCTCTCAAGGGTGAGACGAGGTTCGGTCAGGACGATGGCCGTGAAAGCACAGTGTGGAGCTGCATCCGTTTTCTCTCGACGTGTCACAAATTACAAAAATACGTACTCTTCATGATTGTAGGACTGAATTCCCTGTTTTCCAGCTGGATGTCAGCCAGGGGCAACGCTCACCTCAGGGAGGCCAACCATGTTCCTTGCCCTGAGGCACCTCCAGCTTCAGAGCCAGCAATGCTTCCTCATTGGATCCCTCTCGCCCTTGAGTCTCGCTGCCTTCCCTTCCTCTGACCTCTAGATCCAGATGTAGAAGGACTCATGTAGTTAGGTCAAGCCCACAGGGATCATCCCCCCATATAAATGCCAACTGCAAAATCCCTTCCCGTCAACACCCATTACTGCGTAAATGAGTAACTGACAGAAGATGTGTGTGTACCAGGACCCTGGAATTTTGGGGGCCATCTCAGAATTCTGCCTCCCTGAGGCTGATGTTATAGGATTTTTATTTGCATTTTAAAATTTTATTAAAAATAAAAGAATTTTTATTCTTTTTAATGGCTACATCATATTCCATTTTTTAATATATGCCGCAATTTCTTTATCCATTTGTCTGTTGATGGACGCTTAGGTTGACTCCTGTTTCTTTCAGGTCAGCCAACACTTGCAGTGTTGGATTCCCATAAGGTTTTCTTGGAATAATGCGGTTCTTTGAAAATAAGGGCAGCGTCTTGGGTGAGGGGAACCGTCCAGTCCTGGTTGTGTCGAGCGACGGGAGAGCTGCACCCTGGTCCTGCCTCGAAGGCTCGAGAGGGCCATGTGAAATCGTAAGGGCTTGGACCAACGTCGAAGACATGAGGAAGGAGCACTTCCCTCGAGGCTGTGGAAAGGGCTGGGACGACCTGTCCTCACTCTGTCCTTGTGCACACAGTGCGTTTGCCAGCTGGCCGAGGCTCTGGCTCTCAGTGGCTGTGGAGGTGTCAACTTGGAGTCCCAGCTGGGGAATATCACAGGCGTGCTGTTCCAGCTGGTGAGTGCTGCGGGCTGGAGGCATCCTGTCCTGGCCCTCTCTCTCTTCTTCCCCAGATCAGGTCACCACCTCCAGATGGTACAGGGGTCTTTGACATGGTGACCTTAGCTGCACACACTGCAGGCGTCTCTGAAACAGGCAAATCTGAAACAGCCTGGATTCTGGGCACAGAGTGGGACGTTTTCCAGGAGGTAACGTGGATACATCCTGTGTGCTTTTTGGGGTGACAAGCCTTTGTGGCTCCCCCTGAACTCTAGGGAAAAGGCAGAAGGTTCAAGGCCCTCCTTCAGCCCGTGGGAGGTGCCAGGTCTTCTGTGTTGTGGAGTAGGCAGAGGACAATTGAACATTGTGCAAAAGGATGACACCTTCTTTGTATTTAGTTTGATGGCCTCTGTCTTGTTCCCTCTGGGGCTGGGAATGTGGATTCCTCGGCTCCAGTTTTCTGTTCTCCTTACAGCCTGCTTGCCATGCACTGCATGGCTTCATGCCTCAGTTTCCTCCTCCACGTGTGGGGTCCCTGGTTTCCATCCTCCCAGGCCTGAGGGCCTTGGTCTCCCTACAGATAATTGGCAAATACTACTCAGATTGTTGCTCCATGCTGAACCACAGCTCAGCTCTGAGAGCTTTCAACATACTCTAAGTTCATGTTTCCCTAGCCGTGTGTGTGTGTGTGTGCGCGCGCGTGCCCACGTGTGAACTCAGGACCACTTTGGTCTCTCTCTGGGCTGGAGTTGAGGCCTAGGTTCCTATGGGAAGGTGGGAATTCCATCCTCCGAGACAAGATTCGAAGTAATTAGTAAGAACTTTACCTGAAATTGAGTGAATCAGAAAGGGCATAGCCATGGCCCCACCCCACCCCTATTGTTCCCACTGCCTCACCTGGGGCTGACTCCCCTTTCTCCTGGCATGATCCCCATTTCAGAAAGGTACTCACGGCAGGACAGCACCGATGGACACCTTGCGCTGCCTGTGGGCAGGTATGTGGGGCAGGAGGGGCACTTGGCACATGCTCGGCACATGGCAAATGCTGGGTGGACCTGGTTCTCTTTCTTTTTCTTTCGTCCAATTCATGGTCAGTGGTTTGTTGTGAGCATGATTTAAGCCTGGGTATTACCTGCCGTTTAAACATACCCCTGACTGCCCTGTATTCACACCCTTCTTACAGCCAGGTTATACGGCGGCGATCAGCTGGTGATTTTGCTGCAAAACGTTGTCAAACCTGAGGAACCTGCCAAGGCAGTGGCAGCCCTGCAAGCCTTCAGGGATGTGTCCTGCGGAGGTGAGTGGGAACGGGGCACAGTCCTGGGGTTCTAGGACTCGATCGTTCCCAGGAAATCTGCTTTCTCTGGAGACAGTCCGGTATAGTAGTTAGAAGCACGATTTTAAATGCAGAGTCATCTCAGTGGGTTCGGATCTTGGCTGTACTTCTCACTAGCTATGTGGCCTAGGGCAAATGACTTTTAGGCTGTGCCTCTATTTCCTCATTTGAAAAACAGAGGTAAAAATAATTGTTACCTTTAGGGATTTTTAGTGAGGGTGGAGTGAATAAATGTGAGGTGCTGAGAACAGGGCCTGCTCTGCAGCTCGTTTCACAGTGGTTTATCTGTGATTACTGCCTGGAAGAGCAGGCTTCGCCTCCATTCAGGCATGGATGTCAAACTTTCACTGTGTGCTAAGCACTGTGCCAGGCACAGAGAACACACACAGAGAAGACAGCCCCTGCCCTCAGCGAGCTCCCTGTTGGGTGGGGAGGGTGAGGCTGTCCACACGGTGAGACGGTTCAGGACAACATGCTCTGGGCTGCTTAGATGGGAGTGGCGATGCTGACAGGAAGGCAAGCAGGGGGAGGTCAGGGAAGCTGGGGTGGGCTTTACAGAGGGGATGGGCCAAAAGCAGGGAGAAGCCTGTGACCATGGGTCAGGACAAGGAGGTCACAGTGAAGAGGAGCAGCAGCTGAGGTTGGAAAGGTTGAGATGGACAGACAGTGGAGAGGACAGCTTGGCTGGAGAGGCGGATTTGTGTGGGCAGTCGTGGAGACCAGCGAGGGATGGGGCTAGAATGCCCACCTGTGGAAAGTACCAGCCAGGCTGGTGGGTTTCAGTGTGGTTGGAGGCGCAGGGATGGCTGAGATGCCTGTGGAGACTCCACCTGGCCTTTGATGGCCAGGACTGTACCTGGCGTTCCTCCCACCCGGCTGTCCTCCTATGTCTCCCCAAGCAGCAGAGGCGGGGAGGAGGAGGCTGATCTGCAGCTGCGTGCCTGTGTTTTCTCTAGTGCCCCAGGTGCAGACCTTGAAGAAGGAGGTGATGAGTTCAGTGGTTCTGCTGATACAGAAAAATCAGAGACCTGTGAGCGTAGAGGCCGTGTGTTTGTGCTGCGAGGGCAGTTGCTTTCTTGAGACCCTGATGTCATGTAGATGGAGAGGGGAGGCAGATAGGGAATGAGTAGGAAGGCATCCTCACCAAGCTAATTCGGGCTCAGACCCCCGCCCTTCTGTTACACTTGGGTTCTTTAAAACCAGGGAAGAGTTTGAGAAGTGGAGAGGTGATGCCTACCTGCCCTCTACTGAGCTTGTTCTGAGGCAGCTCTGTTGTGTCCTCAGGAGAGACACGGAGCTCCAAATGACACTGACTCAGGCCCCAAGAACCCACAGGTTGCTTGGGAGGAGAAAGCCTTGAGCTTCATGGCTGGAGCGGGGCCTGGGAAGCCGTATTTTTAACAAGCCTGGCAGTCAGGGGTGCAGGCAGCAGAGACTCCCAGCTCTGGATAGCGTAGGACAGTGCGTGGGGATGGCTGCAGCAGGGCCTACTAGTTTTGAGTGTTAAATAGAGAACAATGCATCAGCCTGAAAAACAAGGGCCCAGTTCCCAGAAGCGTCACAGGAGGCTGGGCCCTCAGGACTTGGCAGATTGGTTCCTGGCTTTCCCCACAAAGGCCAAAACACGAGGCCTTTCCTTTACTTGGATTCCCCTCCACCAACACTCCTGCCAGTTTCAGTATCTGCGGCACACAAAGTGTGGGAAGTCAGGGCTTGGAGTTCTCCAGGAGGATGACGGGGCTGGCGTGGGTCAGAACTTCAGAGCAGAGGACGGAAGTGGGCAGGTCTAGTCACGGGTGGTCTGTCACAGCCGCAGCGCCCACTGAAGGGTCACAGTGGACTTGGAGTCAGGAGGCCCGAGGTCCTTGAAGACCTCCCTGACCTGCTCTGGTCCACTGTGGGCTCACCTGGAACAGAAAGCCGTCCCGCAGCCCTTTCCTGTCACGCATGTGATGGTCTGTGACCCACAGGGTACGCACGCCCCTGCTGAGCTTCGTCAAGATTCTGGGGCAGCCCAGCTACTTGACCCTGCCCCAGGGGAACACCATCAGCCACCACCTTGTTAGGCTCAGCCAGCCGGAGCCCTCAGTGAGCAGGACCTGGTGCAAGTGAGGGGACCGAGAGTGGAGCGAGCCAGGGGCAAGGGACAGAGAAGGGCAGGGGTGGGAGCAGAGACACAGAATAGGGGCCTGGCTGGCCTGACAGGGAGGTGCTTTGGCATCCACACCCCTCATCAGTGGGCCAGGGGAGGCCTCTACCTGGGAGATTCAGTTGGCATCAGTTCCAGGTCTTGATCCTTTCTTTTCTTTCTCCAGAATGAAGAAGATACCCAGCAGATGTGTGACAAGAGTCTACAAATGGTACATACAGTTAGGGCCAAAGAGGCCTCTCTGTTTCCGCATCCCCTGGCTCCCAAGATCACTATTCTGCTCCCTTAGGCTGCCTTCTTCCTCCCTCCCCTCCATCTAGCCCCTTGTAGTGTCTCTTCCTCCCCTTCTGATCTCCATCTCTTTCTGCTCAAAGGCCTGGGGCTCCTCTGAGAGGTGACTCAGTGGAGCCAAAGACAGGCATTGAAGGTGACTCTGGAGACCTGAGTTTGAGTCCCTCGCCCAGTTTTAGCTGTAGACCTTTGAGTCCCCTGGCCAGTTTCTAGCTGTGGACCTTTGAGTCCCTCGGCCAGTTTCTAGCTGTGGACCCTTGATTCCCCCGGTCAGTTTCTAGCTGTGGACCCTTGAGTCCCCCGGCCAGTTTCTAGCTGTGGACCCTTGAGTCCCTCAGTCAGTTTCTAGCTGTGGACCCTTGGGCATGTTGCTCTCTGGGCTGCACTTGCTCCTTCTGTAGGAGGACTGTGAGTTCCTCTCCTCCTGGAGGCACAGCTGCTCTCCCTCCAAGCAAGCGCTGTCTCCTGACCTTTAACATTTCCTCTCGTCTGGAATGTTCCCCAGTGAAGGCAATGACAAGTCGCACAATTTCAAATTTTAAGAAGCCCCTCTGTTTAAGCACATCCTTCCTAGTGTGGTTTTCTTTTATTAATTTATTTTATTATACTTTAAGTTCTGGGGTACATGTGCTGAATGTGCAGGTTTGTTACCTAGGTATACACGTGCCATGGTGGTTTGCTGCACCTAACAACCTGTCAACTACATTAGGTATTTCTCCTAATGCTCTCCCTCCCCCATCCCCCCACCACCCGACAGGCCCTGGTGTGATATTCCCTTCCCTGTGCCCATATGTTCTCATTGTTCAACTCCCACTTATGAGTGAGAACATGCAGTGTTTGGTTTTCTGTTCTTGTGATAGTTTGCTGAGAATGATGGTTTCCAGCTTCATTCATGTCCCTGCAAAGGACATGAACTCATCCTTTTTTATGGCTGTATAGTATTCCATCGTGTATACATGCCACATTGTGTTATCCAGTCTAGTGTGATTTTCATAAGGACCTTGGTTACCTTTTAGCAATAAGGGGTAAGAGAGGAGACAGCAAGAGAGGGAGAATCAGAGATGGAGTCAGAGACAGCGTGAGCACATGGGAGAGCAGGCTGTGCGTCCAGGCCTCTACTGCCCCTCCAGGAAAGGGATCCAAGGTCATGGGGTTGGAGAACTCATGATGGGGACTGATTTGGGCTTGGAGTTGAGGTCCTTGCCAGGTGTCCCTGCCGGTACTCACAAACCTTCTATACCAACCAAGCAACATCTTGGCCTTCATGGTCCTCAGCAAGGCAGCCAGGGAGGTGGCTCTGCAGGCCCACTCCCTGGGGCTGCACCCCTATCTTGGCAGCTTCCATGGCAGGCGTGAGTGCAAGGCTGGGTGGTCTATGGGGAGGGGCAGCCAGGAAGGCTCCAGCTGCTGGAGGCATGGAGGGCAGTAGGGGCAGGCTGAGGCCCTGCATGGGTGTGAGATGGGGAGAGGGTACAGCTCTGAGGTGGGGATAAGGCCACAGATTGAGCCAGGGCCAGGATGGGAAGGGGAAGGTCAAAGGTCAGGGAGCAGCCTGAGGCAATTACTCCTGGCAGTGGAGAAAAGGAGCCTCCTTTGCAAGGGAGCCACCTTAGAACCAGTTCCTTGTCACGTTTAGTCCTCATTTGACGACACTGGCATCCAGGTGGAAAAGCACTCTTGTTAATTACAAGCTCACGGTGGCACCGACAGTCCTGCTCCTTTGTTCTCTTTTTGCCCCAGCTCTGAGCCTGACTCTATACTTGTCCCATCCCTGACCTCTAAATCCAGTGGGGCTAGAGAAGGGTGTGAGGGTGTCTGTTCAGCACTTCCTTGGTGGTGCGGTTACTGCTGTTAAAGCTGAAGATGCAGTGGCGGTCTTTGGGCTGGGGGGAGATGTCACAAAGCTGAAGATGCAGGGGTGGTCTTTCGGCTGGGGGGAGGTGTCACAAGGCCTTGACATGGACACTGATGCTCATTTCCTCTTTGCCTTTGCTCCTGCTCTGAAGAACTGATGGGGCATGCCGGTGGGGGCTGGAGGTGGGCTCCCGGGAGCTCACCCTGACTGTGTCATCTTCCGTTGCCCTCTCTTTAACTCAGCCTCCAAGGTCATGTCCCCACAAAGACTCCTGACCCATCTTGTGGATAGTGGTGCTGACATGGACATGGTGTCATCCATCCAATCAGCTCACAGTAGCCCAGGGCCACTCCATTCCAGGCCTGATGCCAGATATGGAATGAGGAGGGAGGGTTGAGGGTCACGGGGGTCCTGGGAAGAGGCGCCCCAGGCCGACGGGCTTGGAGGGGGAGCCCTGGGCACATAGTGTTGGGACTGGAACACAGGGAGGGAGAGGAAATGGGGAGGGCCTGGCTGTCTCCTCTGTGTGGCCTTGTTGTGAGCTTCTCTCTGCTGACCTGGGACAAGTCCCCCTGCCTTTCTGGACCTCCTTTTCTCAGCAAGTATGTTTTGAGTTTCTTAATTTTCCCAGTGCTGTGACAGACATAAAGAACACGTGGAGAGACAGGATATACACCTGACTTTGAGGGGTTCATAGTGCTAGTGAGGGAGACAAACCTGGAAGTAACCTCACCACCCATAGTTAAAGGTGACAGAGGTACTAACAAGTGCAATGGGATCTTAGCAGAGCAATGGATAACTTGGCCTGCAGGAGTCACAGAGGGCGTCACAGAGGAGGTGGCATCTGAGGGCATTTTGGGGAACTTGTTCAGCAGGTGGAAAAGAATGGGAAGGGCTCAGCTTCGGCTCTACCATTCTTTGAGTGTGTTCTAATTTTCTTCTTTGCCTTCATTCTTCTCTGCCTCCCGTTTGCTTCTCTGGCAGTTCGGTTGTTCTCCCTGAAGGCCTACAGAGAAAAGGCATTTGGAAAAAATGCTCCAAGGCTGTTATAAGCCCCGCATCCCATCACCTCCCCGCACCCTGTCATCAACTCGAATGTGGGCCCGCTGTGGATGTGGGAGGTCCCCCAGATGTTGCAGATCCTGGATGGTGAGGACTTGCTTGAAAGGGAGGAGGAGTGGGGCTGGGCTGCGGGGCCGACTGTGGAAGGGATGGAGTTCCAAGCTGAGGGACGGAGTTTCCTCTGGGTGAGGACAGGAGCAGCCTCCCTGTCCCTCTGGAGTGTCATCTAGGTGGATCTGCTCATGTGGGCCACACTGTATGCTGGGCAGACGTGCAGTCCAGAGTCCTGTGGCTCCCATCTCTTCTTGCGGGTGGAGGACCCAGGAAGACTGTGGGCTTTGAACCAGACACAGCCGTGTCTGGCCCCTGCCTACCCCTTGGCCTCCAGCATCCCTCTCTATAATATGAAGTCCCCTCTCCTCAGTGGCTCTACTCTCTGGTCTCACCTCTATCTCATCCCAGATCTTAGGAAGTTCCTGTCGCTCTTGGAGCTGGATGGCAGAACAGCTGCTTCTCACCTGCTACTGGAGTATGCTCTGCCTGCCCCCGTCAGAGGTGATGCAGAAGGAGGTGTGCAGACCCACAGAGGGACAGACCAGTGTGGTAATGAGCTTTTTGAAGGCTGTCAACTGTTGCTGTTTTTGAGAGGGTGAGAGGTTGTAGGCTTGACAGTATTATGTAAGGCTTTCACGTCATCTCTAAGAAAAACAAAAAGGAAGGTCTCATCGGAGGAAGGGGCTGCTAGGTGAGGCAGCCTCACCTCCACCCAGGAGATTATCATTCTTCCGCAGGGCACTCATTGATGATCATTGTCCCCCTGGAATCTTCTGGGTCAAAGGTGGGCACTGACGCCCTCCCTTTATTTATTTCATTGCTATTATTATTATTATTGAGATGGAGTCTCACTCTGTCGCCCAGGCTGGAGCGCAGTGGTGCAGTCTTGGCTCACTGCAATCTCTGCCTCCCGGGTTCAAGCGATTATCCTGCCTCAGCCTCCTGAGTAGCTGGGACTATAGGCACGTGCCACCACGCCCAGCTAATTTTTTGTATTTTTAGTAGAGACGGGGTTTCACCCTGTTGGCCAGGATGGTCTCGATCTCCTGACCTCATGATCTGCCCACCTTGGCCTCCCAAAGTGCTGGGATTACAGGTGTGAGCCACTGCACCTGGCTGACTCTCTCCCTCTGTAGCTGTGGTACAGCTGAATCCAGGCTGGAAGGTGCAGACATGACTTTCCTCAAGGCCCATGGGTGAGCCACTGCAGGGAGTCCAGGGGCAGGAGACTGAGTCCCTTTCCTGCAGGGCCGCCAGAGTTTCCTGGAGGGAGGGCCGGGGGTTCGTGTCTTCATCTGCATTCTTTGGTTTTTCTCCTAGGAACTCTCTTTCCCGATCTCTGAGTATTCCTTTATCTTGACTGGTTGTTCTCATTTTATTGATGCCATAGTTGCTTGGATTTCTTTGAGGATATTCAGAATAATTTTTTGGAGACAGAATATTCTACTGTTTATGAAAGAGTTTGGTTTCTTCGGGGACTATTGGCTTGGTGTGGTTCTGGTGGTGGTGGGTGGGTGTTTGACAGGCCCCCTCATATTTGAGGCAGGCTGGGAATCCCGGCTGCCCAGCAAGATTGGCTTTAGTCTTGAGTTGAGTTTCTTTCGAGGACTTCATTCTACAGAGTGCGGCCTTTCCTTTTCTTTCACGCTTCTTGCCACTTTTGAGGCCCACAAGTATCTTGAAGGAGACCTTCCAGGCCTATCACCTATTTTCTTGATAAGGTTTTGGTTTAAAGGCAAATACTCACTTTTTCTGGGCAGGTCCACGTTATTCATGAAAGGGCAAGTGGGAGAAATGCCTTGTCCTGGAGTTTGTGATTGCCCTGCAGATGGCCAGGCTGGCCCTCTTTCCTCCCTGGTGCCAGGGACCTCCTCGTCACTTCTACTGACCCAAGCAGCACGCACCAGGAGCAGAGCTCCGTAAGGAGCACAGCCTAGGGTGCGGGGAATACAGGGCTGGGGGAATCCCAGGCAGACATTTGTGCTCTTGTGCAAAAAACAGAGGACTCCATTCAAGTTCACAGAGGGAAGGCAGCACTTGGAAATGTAGGGGACAAGTTGCAGGGCAGAATTTAGCAGGGAAACCTTCCTGGGGGAGAGAAAGCCCAGTAGAGTTTAGGAGGAGGGAGGGGGAATATTGGGGCAATACTCTTGAGTCCCTCTTTCCTCTTCAGTCACTGTTCAGGGAGTCCCCGCGGTCTCTCTGCAGGCTGGTGGGAGCTCCCGGAACTGAGACACACGGATCCAGGCCTGCTTGGAGGTCAGTGGGATGAGGTCCTTGAAAGTCAGTGTATTGGGTTCTTAGGGTTCTCATAATAACACGCCATACCTGGCTGGCTTTAAACATCGGGTGTTTATTGCCTCAGTTGTGAAGGCTAGAAGTTCAAAGCCAAGGTGTTGTCAGGGTGAGTCCTACTGAAGGCTCTGAGGCAGATCAGCTGCTTGGCTCTCTCCTGGCTTCTGCTGGTTCCTGGCACCCTCTGTTCCGGGCCTTGGAGACACGTCACTCAAAGCTCTGCCTCCATTTTCACAGGGCGCATTTGCGCGTGTGTGATGCGAGTGTGTGTGAGATGTATGTGTGTGTGTGATATGTGTGTGTGTATGAGATGTGTGATGTGTGTGATATGTGTGTGTGTGTGAGATGTGTGATGTGTGTGTGATGTGTGCATGTGTGTATGTGTGGTGTGTGTGTGTGATGTGTGTGTGTGAGATGTGTGTGTGTGATGTGTGTGATGTGTGTGTGATGTGTGTGTGTGATGTGTGTGTGATGTGTGTGTGGTGTGTGTGATCTGTGTGTGTGATGTGTGTGTGTGATGTGTGTGTGATCTGTGTGTGTGATGTGTATGTGTGATGTGTGTGATGTGTGTGATGTGTGTGTGTGAGATGTGTGTGTGTGGTGTGTGTGTGATGTGTATGTGTGAGATGTGTGTGTGTAGTGTGTGTGTGTGAGGTGTGTGTGTGATGTGTGATTGTGTGTGTGATGTGTGTGTGTGTCGTGTGTGTCTGTGGTGTGTGTGTGTGATGTGCATGTGATGTGTGTGGTGTGTGTGTGTGAGTGTGATGTGTGATGTGTGTGTGGTGTGTGTGTGATGTGTGATGTGTGTGTGATGCGTGTGTGTGTGATATGTGTGTGGTGTGTATGTGTGTGATGTGTGTGTATGTGCTGTGTGTGATGTGTGTGTGATGTGTGTGTGTGATGTGTGTGTGACGTGTGTGTGAGATGTGCATGTGTGTGTGATGTGCGTGTGTGTGATGTGTGTGTGTGTGTGTGGGGTGTGGGTGATGTGTGTGTGTGTGTTCTCTTTTTTTTTTCTTGAAACAGAGTCTCGCTCTGTCGCCCAGGCTGGAGTGCAGCGGTGCGATCGTGGCTCACTGCAAGCTCCGCCTCCCGGGTTCAGGCCATTCTCCTGCCTCAGCCTCCTGAGCAGCTGGGATTACAGGCGCCCGCCACCACACCCGGCTAAGTTTTTGTGTTTTTAGTAGAGGGTGGTCTCGATCTCCTGACCTCGTGATCTGCCCGCCTCAGCCTCCCAAAGTGCTGGGATTACAGGCGTGAGCCATCACGCCCGGCCGTGTTCTCTTCTTAATAGGACAGCAGTTATCGGACTAGTCAGGGCCCACTCTAATCCACTGTGAGCCCCCCTTACCTTGATCTCATCTGCAAAGACCCTCTTTCCAAGCAAGGTCACATTCTGGGTTTTAGGTCGACATGAATTTTGTCAGCCCTGTGGAGCTGAGAACAGAGCGGTCAAGGGTGGGAGAAGAGATCAACCTGAGGATCAAGCTTGGGCACAGAGCTTTGAGAGAAGTGTGATCAGGGTTAGGGTCTAAGCAATGTTGGTCTTCTCCCTTGGAGGAGAATTTTCCCTTCTTCCTTCTGCTCTTGAGCCAGGGCTGCGACCATCTCCTCTCTCTCAGCTCCTTTCTGCTCCCTCCAAGGAATTAAAGGTTGGAAGCATGGGCTCTGCACTTCTGGACTCTGCAGGTCCAAAGCCTGGTTCTCCTGTTAGCTGTGTGGCCTTGGGGATGTACCACTTCTCCCTACTCCAATTTCTCTGGGGAAATGGGAGAACCTGGTTTATGCAGCTGTTCTGCAGCTGAGTGAGACAATGTTTGTAAAGTGCTTGGCTAAAAGGAGTGAAGTTCAGGTTCAGGCAGTTTGCCTATGTTTAAATTGGCTTGGCTGTGTTTTTAGAGATTTGGCTCACTTTATGCTAAGGTCAATGTGATATTCTGGCCTTCTCTTGATTATCCTGTTCCCCACTTACCACATGAGGCTTCAGTTTTCTTTGCAGTTCTTTTTGTTGTCAGAATTGAGATCACTCGGGGGTACACAGACAGAGCATTTTGTTCAGAAGTTACTGAGGTAATTATTTTCTGTGTGGTTACAGCATCAAATTGATATAATTTAGATTTTAAAATTTGTGTTAAATGTTAGAATTTCTGTTCTCCTTTCTTTCTTTTTCTTTCTTTTTTTTTTTTTTTTTTTTAGTAGAGACAGGGTTTCACCATGTTAGCCAGGATGGTCTCGATCTCCTGACCTCGTGATCCACCCACCTCAGCCTCCCAAAGTGCAGGGATTACAGGTGTGAGCCACCGCACCCGGCCTCTGTTCTCCTTTCTTAATAGAAGATATTGGTGATGTAAAGACTTACATAAGTAAAAAGCTACAACTACAGTTGTACTTGGAGTCATC
This sequence comes from Colobus angolensis palliatus, assembly GCF_000951035.1. NCBI lineage: Eukaryota > Metazoa > Chordata > Mammalia > Primates > Cercopithecidae > Colobus > Colobus angolensis. The sequence continues at coordinate 3,668,790 of NW_012122820.1, read as the reverse complement.
TTGCTCCCATCTGGATCCTCTTAACCTGCTCCTCAGTCAGCCCTAGGAAGAACCATGTTCATTGGCTTCTGATTTGTCCTTGCCATTTTTATTGTGGAAAGAGGCAAATGTGTGTTTCTGGTACATTCTGATTTCCCTTTTTTTCTCATACAGTAGGTAGTGCAGTCTCTCCAGTGCTCTGAATCTTGCTTTTATCACTTATGCACAATAGGTGGCAAATATATTCCTGATTTTTTGTTGTTGCATACATTGTGTGGATGGACTGTAGTTTATCTGATCAGTCCCCTACGGATGGGCATTGGGCTGACTCGAATCAATCATCATGTTGCTGCTATCTGCTAGTTCTCTTCTTAACTTTTTCTGGATATAATTGTGGATTCATAGGTCGTTGCAAAAGTAGTAGAGGGACAACCAGGGCATTGGCATCGGTTGACTATTACTAGACTACAGACCTTGTTAGACTATGGACCTTATGCAGCCTTCAGTGTTTATATGCACTGTGTGTGTGTGTGTGTGTGTGTGTGTGTGTGTGTATGTTCTATGCATGGTGATCTCACGTGCAGTATCTTGTAACCATCTCCACCCCTGCCATTGCCATAGAACTGTTTCCTCACTGAGTGGAACTCACCTCCCTTGTCATTCTTCTTTTGAGTCACCTCCCCACACATTGCCCCTGTTTCCCTGGCAGCCACAAATCCGTTCTCTGTTCTCCATCTCTAGTTTTGTCATATGGAGGATGTTATGTACGTGGAACCGTGTAGTGTGTAACCTTTTATAAGACTGGCCTTTTCCACCAAACTTCCTTCTCTCATGAGCCTCCAGTTGCGGCCTGTATCAGTCGTTGATTTCTTTTTACTCCCGGGTGGTCATCTCTTGTATGGATATCCTAGAGTTTGTTGACTCCTTCGCCATTGAAAGATATTTGGGTGGTTTCCACTGTGAGGCTATTCTGAATAAAGCTCTTAGTAACATGCATGTACAGGTTTTTGTGAACCTGGATTTTCATTCTTTGGCGTAAATGCCAAAGAATACAATTACTGAGTCACATGGGAAGTACATGTTTGGTTTTTTAAGAAACTGCCACATTCTTTTCTAAAGTGGCCGTACCATTTTTCAGTCACACTGGCGATGTATGAGATGTTCAGTTTTCTTGCGTTCCTGCTAGCACTTGGTGTTATTTTTTTATCTTACCCATTCTAACTGGCATAGTGAGAGCTCATTGTGGTTTTAGTGTGCATTTCTCTAATGGCCAACGGTGCTGACCATATTTACCTGTGCACATTTGCTGTTCAGCTACTTTGTTTGGTGAAATGTGTGTCCATGTCTTTTGTCTGATTTCTCATGGGGTTTTAAAAAATGTGTTGAGTTTTGAGAATTCTTCATAGATTCCAGACACAAGTCCTTTGTCAGATATGTGGTTGTGGTTATTTTCACTCAGTCTGTAGTGTCTTTTCATCCTCTTAATAAGATCCTTACAGAACAAAAAGTCTCCATTTTCATGAAGTCCACTTTGTCACTTTTTGTTTCTATGAATTGTTATTTTGGTGTCATCTCTAAGAACTAGGGGTTAGCTATTTCCATGTTTTTACTTACTCCCTAGAGTCTTCTTTTTACATTAGGGGAAAAGCTGGTGCTTCTGCTACTCTTCTTACCCTGCTCCTGAGCAGAAAGCACTGGACCCCTAGAAGCCGCATGCTGTGCTGGCCTGGATGCTGCTCTCCCCATAATCCCCAAGGTGGGGGCCTGGTACCCGCTCCCACCACCTCCAGCTACACTTTCCTTTCTTAAAAAATCCTAAAAGGCTAGTCCTTCTTCACTCTAAAGTTCTTCCAGGAAGGCTTCGGAAACAGTATGTCTCAAACTTCTGTGAATTCCACCCACAGTCATAAGATGTTTCACAGGGAGACCCTCTAGATACTCACATCTTCTTTTCTTTTTTTTTTTTTTTTTTTGAGACGGAGTCTCGCTCTGTCGCCCGGGCTGGAGTGCAGTGGCCGGATCTCTGCTCACTGCAAGCTCCACCTCCCGGGTTTACGCCGTTCTCCTGCCTCAGCCTCCCAAGTAGCTGGGACTACAGGTGCCCGCCACC
>NW_012122820.1:3662890-3665826 GCF_000951035.1 Colobus angolensis palliatus | reverse complement strand
TGTGTGTGTGTGTGTGTGTGTGTGTTGGGGGCTCCCATTCCTCTAAGACGATGACAGAGGCTGTGCAGGTGTTTTCTATGTGATCTCCTCTCCTCCCGCAAATTACTCCCAGAGGAGGGATCTCAGTGACCTGACTCCACCTCCCCAGACATGTTCCCACATTTGGGTGAGCCTGAGCAGAGGGCAGCAGAGTTCACATCTCTGTGTGTAGAGCAGGCTGGGCTCACTGCAGGTCTCCGTGTCATCGCTCATCTTCACTTCACAGGTCTCGTCTTGAGACGTGTCCTCCTGACCCACATGGCTGCCTGGCTCTCCTGGGAGTGGCACCTACAATGTTCAAGATAGAGAAAAACATCAAGACCTGCCAGTCCTTCTCCCCTTCCCTCAGCAAGTAAAGCATCACACGTGCACATATCCATACACACACAAACACATGCACACACAAGCACATACGCACACAGACAGTGCACACGCACGTGAACATGCATGCAATTGCTGTGGGCTTGTACTCTTGTGATAGCCATTGAAGGTATGGAGCCATTGAAGTGTTAAGATTAGGGTGAGGGTTCCATGTGAGAGGGCATCTGGTGTAGATCCAAGGAGATCTGAGTCCTGACCCTAATTCACTTACCATCTGGTCCAAGTTACTTAGCCCAACACATGACTCAGTTTCCCTTTCTATGAAATTGGAGTGACATGTGCCCTGCTTGACTCAGAGGCTTGTTGTGAGTCACAAATGAAGCAACAGATGAGATGGTGCTCTGAGGGTGGAAAGAGCCAGCTTTGACGGAGGGTCCCGAGTCCATAAAGGGTGGGCCCGTGAAGAGGCTGCTCCCCACCAACCCACAGCTATGACAGCTGGGCCTTTGGCATTTGTTTGGCCATAGCTGAGGTGTCCCTGGCATCCCACTGCAATGGTGCCCTTGATTCTGACACTGGATCCCTGGGGTAAAGACACAGAGAGGAAGCCTCACCTGGAGGGGTTTGCTCTCCTGAGCAGAGGGCAGTGAGCTTGAGTCCCTGCTGAGCCTGAATCCCTCCTGAGCTCCAGACCCTCCCACACCAGGGCATGGATTTCCCTGCTGGGGCAGGGTCTTCTGCTCACTGGGTTGTGTCTTCTTTAGCTCTGGATCATGAGCTCTTCCTTTTCCCATCTGAGCTCAGCTCAGTGCCTCCCTCCATCTTTATCCTCAGACCCCAGAGGGCATCAGCACTGGGAAAAGATCCCAGTTCATCTTTTCAGAGCTGAGCACTAGTCAGTGCCCTGGCTCTGAGCATCTCAGGCAGGGTAGGGGCAGTTCTCTCTCGGGGAGGCCTACAGATCGCCACCCGCCCCACAGTGGGAAGGAAAGATGAGAGGCGGGAGCTCCAGGAGGATTGGGAGGGGAGGGAGGTGGAGTGGCTTTGGCGAGGCACGTGGGGAGGGGCTGGAGATGCAGGGCAGCAGCAGGCAGGCAACAGCACTTCTAGGGGCCACAGGGCACAGGACATGCTGGTCCATCCTCAGCGCAAACAATACTGGCACTAGAGCTGCCCTTAGCCTTTAGCTGCAACACAGAGGACAAGGCCCGGGAGCTGGAACATGGGCTATGCTTTCCTTCACCAAGCTGAAACTTGGCTCCTTGTGTTGCCTGTACCAACTGCAGTGGGCAGAGGGAACTGACATTTCATGAGCACTGACTGTGTGCTGGGCACTGTGCCAATGTGCAAATGTGCTTTGCATGTATTTTGCTATGTGGAGAGATGCATCTGTGGGACAAGGAAATCCCCTGGGGTCTCCTCCCCCAGCTCCTCTAAACATCCCTCTCCCCTTATGTCACAGAGAACAAAGCTTCACATGAAAATGCCCTTAGAGGGCAGGGATTTAATTGACCCTGAGATGCTAAAGAAGGACATGGGGCCCTCCTTAAGCAGAGGCTTCATGAGGCCAGAGGGGAGAAAGGGGTGTGGGGGCTCAGCACGTCCTCAAATTTGGCTAATTAAACCTAGAATTGATTGAGACATGTCTCAGTCACTCTTCTTAACAAGGTCAACTGAGGCACAAGCACCAAAGTCCACCTTTTGTGCCCACTTTTAAATAACAACGGAAATTACAAAATATTTTGCAGTGAATGAAAATGAAAACAAAACTTGTGAGCTACAGCTAAAGCAGTGCCTGGTAGGAACTCTACAGCTCTTAGTGCTTAAATCAATAAAGAAGACCATCCTGGCTAACACGGTGAAACCCCGTCTCTACTAAAAAATACAAAAACTAGCCGGGCGAGGTGGCGGGCGCCTGTAGTCCCAGCTACTCGGGAGGCTGAGGCAGGAGAATGGCCTAAACCTGGGAGGCGGAGCTTGCAGTGAGCTGAGATCCGGCCACTGCACTCCAGTCCGGGCGACAGAGCGAGACTCCGCCTCAAAAAAAAAAAAAAAAAAATTGATAAAGAAGAAAAGTCTAAAATTAATACTCTAAGCTTCCACCTCAGGAAGCTAGTAAAAGAGAAGCAAATGGAAACAAAATAGGTAGAAGAAAGGAAGCAGTTAAGAGTAGAAATCAATGCAATAGAAAATGCACAAACAATAGAGAAAAATGGCACCAAAAAGTGGTTATTTGAAAGTATCATAAAGAGGGATAAATCTCTAGCCACACGGATTTTTAAAAAATATGCAAATTACTGGCTGGGTGCGGTGGCTCATACCTGTAATCCCAGCACTTTGGGAGGCCGAGGCGGGCTGATCACCTGAAGTTGGGAGTTTGAGACCAGCCTGACCAACATAGAGAAACTCCGTCTCTACTGAAAATACAAAATTAACGGCATGGTGGCACATGCCTGTAATCTCAGCTACTCGGGGGGCTCAGGCAGGAGAATTGCTTGAACCCAGGAGGCAGAGGTTGCGGTGAGCCGAGATCGTGCCATTGCTCTCCAGACTGGGCAACAAGAGCAAAAACTCTG